>NC_090447.1:1128818427-1129129927 GCF_031143425.1 Pleurodeles waltl
CAATTCTCCCGATAAAAATGATACCTCACTTGTGTGGGTAGGCCTAGCGCCCGCGACAGGAAATGCCCCAAAACACAACGTGGACACATCCCATTTTTTGACAAAATACAGAGCTGTTTTTTGCAAAGTGCCTACCTGTAGATTTTGGCCTCTAGCTCAGCCGGCACATAGGGAAACCTACCAAACCTGTGCATTTTTGAAAACTAGAGACCTAGGGGAATCCAAGATGGGGTGACTCGTGGGGCTCTGAGAAGGTTCTGTTACCCAGAATCCTTTGCAAACCTCAAAAAGTGGCTAAAAAACAAGTTTTCCTCACATTTCGGTGACAGAAAGTTCTGGAATCTAAGAGGAACCACAAATTTCCTTCCACCCAGCGTTCCCCCAAGTCTCCCGATAAAAATGATACCTCACTTGTGTGGGTAGGCCTAGCGCCCGCGACAGGAAATGCCCTAAAACACAACGTGGACACATCCCATTTTTTGACAAAATACAGAGCTGTTTTTTGCAAAGTGCCTACCTGTAGATTTTGGCCTCTAGCTCAGCCGGCACATAGGGAAACCTACCAAACCTGTGCATTTTTTAAAACTAGAGACCTAGGGGAATCCAAGATGGGGTGACTCATGGGGCTCTGGCCAGGTTCTGTTACCCAGAATCCTTTGCAAACCTCAAAAAGTGGCTAAAAAAACAAGTTTTCCTCACATTTCGGTGACATAAAGTTCTGGAATCTGAGAGAAGCCACAAATTTCCTTCCACCCAGCGTTCCCCCAAGTCTCCCGATAAAAATGATACCTCACTTGTGTGGGTAGGCCTAGCGCCCGCGACAGGAAATGCCCCAAAACACAACGTGGACACATCCCATTTTTTGACAAAATACAGAGCTGTTTTTTGCAAAGTGCCTACCTGTAGATTTTGGCCTCTAGCTCAGTCGGCACATAGGGAAACCTACCAAACCTGTGCTTTTTTTAAAACTAGAGACCTAGGGGAATCCAAGATGGGGTGACTCGTGGGGCTCTGACCAGGTTCTGTTACCCAGAATCCTTTGCAAACCTCAAAAAGTGGCTAAAAAAACAAGTTTTCCTCACATTTCGGTGACAGAAAGTTTTGGAATCTCAGAGGAGCCACAAATTTCCTTCCACCCAGTGTTCCCCCAAGTCTCCCAATAAAAATTCTACCTCACTTGTGTGGGTAGGCCTAGCGCCCGCGACAGGAAATGCCCCAAAACACATCGTGGACACATACCATTTTTTGACAAAATACAGAGCTGTTTTTTGCAAAGTGCGTACCTGTAGATTTTGGCCTCTAGCTCAGCCGCCACATAGGGAAACCTACCAAACCTGTGCATTTTTGAAAACTAGAGACCTAGCGGAATCCAAGATGGGGTGAGTCGTGGGGCTCTGACCAGGTTCTGTTACCCAGAATCCTTTGCAAACCTCAAAAAGTGGCTAAAAAAACAAGTTTTCCTCAAATTTCGGTGACAGAAAGTTCTGGAATCTGAGAGGAGCCACAAATTTCCTTCCACCCAGCGTTCCCCCAAGTCTCCCGATAAAAATGATACCTCACTTGTGTGGGTAGGCCTAGCGCCCGCCACAGAAAATGCCCCAAAACACAACGTGGACACATCCCATTTTTTGACAAAATACAGAGCTGTTTTTTGCAAAGTGCCTACCTGTAGATTTTGGCCTCTAGCTCAGCCGGCACATAGGGAAACCTACCAAACCTGTGCATTTTTGAAAACTAGAGACCTAGGGGAATCCAGGATGGGGTGACTCGTGGGGCTCTGACCAGGTTTTGTTACCCAGAATCCTTTGCAAACCTCAAACAGTGGCTAAAAAAATAAGTTTTCCTCACATTTCAGTGACAGAAAGTTCTGGAATCTGAGAGGAGCCACAAACTTCCTTCCACCCAGCGTTCCCCCAAGTCCCCCGATAAAAATGATACCTCACTTGGGTGGGTAGGCCTAGCGCCCGCGACAGGAAATGCCCCAAAACACAACGTGGACACATCCCATTTTTTGACAAAATACAGACCTGTTTTTTGCAAAGTGCCTACCTGTAGATTTTGGCCTCTAGCTCAGCCGGCACATAGGGAAACCTACCAAACCTGTGCATTTTTGAAAACTAGAGACCTAGGGGAATCCAAGATGGGGTGACTCGTGGGGCTCTGACAAGGTTCTGTTACCCAGAATCCTTTGCAAACCTCAAAAAGTGGCTAATAAACAAGTTTTCCTCACATTTCGGTGACAGAAAGTTCTGGAATCTGAGAGGAGCCACAAATTTCCTTCCACCCAGCATTCCCTCAAGTCTCCCGATAAAAATTATACCTCACTTGTGTGGGTAGGCCTAGCGCCCGCGACAGGAAATGCCCCAAAACACAACGTGGACACATCCCATTTTTTGACAAAATACAGAGCTGTTTTTTGCAAAGTGCCTTCCTGTAGATTTTGGCCTCTAGCTCAGCCGGCACATAGGGAAACCTACCAAACCTGTGCATTTTTGAAAACTAGAGACCTAGGGGAATCCAGGATGGGGTGACTTGTGGGGCTCTGACCAGGTTCTGTTACCCAGAATCCTTTGCAAACCTCAAACAGTGGCTAAAAAAACAAGTTTTCCTCACATTTCGGTGACAGAAAGTTCTGGAATCTGAGAGGAGCCACAAACTTCCTTCCACCCAGCGTTCCCCCAAGTCCCCCGATAAAAATGATACCTCACTTGGGTGGGTAGGCCTAGCGCCCGCGACAGGAAATGCCCCAAAACACAACGTGGACACATCCCATTTTTTGACAAAATACAGACCTGTTTTTTGCAAAGTGCCTACCTGTAGATTTTGGCCTCTAGCTCAGCCGGCACATAGGGAAACCTACCAAACCTGTGCATTTTTGAAAACTAGAGACCTAGGGGAATCCAAGATGGGGTGACTCGTGGGGCTCTGACAAGGTTCTGTTACCCAGAATCCTTTGCAAACCTCAAAAAGTGGCTAAAAAACAAGTTTTCCTCACATTTCGGTGACAGAAAGTTCTGGAATCTAAGAGGAGCCACAAATTTCCTTCCACCCAGCGTTCCCCCAAGTCTCCCGATAAAAATGATACCTCACTTGTGTGGGTAGGCCTAGCGCCCGCGACAGGAAATGCCCCAAAACACAACGTGGACACATCCCATTTTTTGACAAAATACAGAGCTGTTTTTTGCAAAGTGCCTACCTGTAGATTTTGGCCTCTAGCTCAGCCGGCACATAGGGAAACCTACCAAACCTGTGCATTTTTGAAAACTAGAGACCTAGGGGAATCCAGGATGGGGTGACTTGTGGGGCTCTGACCAGGTTCTGTTACCCAGAATCCTTTGCAAACCTCAAACAGTGGCTAAAAAAATAAGTTTTCCTCACATTTCGGTGACAGAAAGTTCTGGAATCTGAGAGGAGCCACAAACTTCCTTCCACCCAGCGTTCCCCCAAGTCCCCCGATAAAAATGATACCTCACTTGGGTGGGTAGGCCTAGCGCCCGCGACAGGAAATGCCCCAAAACTCAACGTGGACACATCCCATTTTTTGACAAAATACAGACCTGTTTTTTGCAAAGTGCCTACCTGTAGATTTTGGCCTCTAGCTCAGCCGGCACATAGGGAAACCTACCAAACCTGTGCATTTTTGAAAACTAGAGACCTAGGGGAATCCAAGATGGGGTGACTCGTGGGGCTCTGACAAGGTTCTGTTACCCAGAATCCTTTGCAAACCTCAAAAAGTGGCTAAAAAACAAGTTTTCCTCACATTTCGGTGACAGAAAGTTCTGGAATCTAAGAGGAGCCACAAATTTCCTTCCACCCAGCGTTCCCCCAAGTCTCCCGATAAAAATGATACCTCACTTGTGTGGGTAGGCCTAGCGCCCGCGACAGGAAATGCCCTAAAACACAACGTGGACACATCCCATTTTTTGACAAAATACAGAGCTGTTTTTTGCAAAGTGCCTACCTGTAGATTTTGGCCTCTAGCTCAGCCGGCACATAGGGAAACCTACCAAACCTGTGCCTTTTTGAAAACTAGAGACCTAGGGGAATCCAAGATGGGGTGACTCGTGGGGCTCTGGCCAGGTTCTGTTACCCAGAATCCTTTGCAAACCTCAAAAAGTGGCTTAAAAAACAAGTTTTCCTCACATTTCGGTGACAGAAAGTTCTGGAATCTGAGAGGAGCCACAAATGTCCTTCCACCCAGCGTTCCCCCAAGTCTCCCGATAAAAATGATACCTCACTTGCGTGGGTAGGCCTAGCGCCCGCGACAGGAAATGCCCCAAAACACAACGTGGACACATCCCATTTTTTGACAAAATACAGAGCTGTTTTTTGCAAAGTGCCTACCTGTAGATTTTGGCCTCTAGCTCAGCCGGCACATAGGGAAACCTACCAAACCTGTGCATTTTTGAAAACTAGAGACCTAGGGGAATCCAAGATGGGGTGAGTCGTGGGGCTCTGACCAGGTTCTGTTACCCAGAATCCTTTGCAAACCTCAAAAAGTGGCTAAAAAAACAAGTTTTCCTCACATTTCAGTGACAGAAAGTTCTGGAATCTGAGAGGAGCCACAAATTTCCTTCCACCCAGCGTTCCCCCAAGTCTCCCGATAAAAATGATACCTCACTTGTGTGGGTAGGCCTAGCGCCCGCCACAGGAAATGCCCCACAACACAGCGTGGACACATCCCATTTTTTGACAAAATACAGAGCTGTTTTTTGCAAAGTGCCTACCTGTAGATTTTGGCCTCTAGCTCAGCCGGCACATAGGGAAACCTATCAAACCTTTGCATTTTTGAAAACTAGAGACCTAGGGGAATCCAAGATGGGGTGACTCGTGGGGCTCTGACCAGGTTCTGTTACCCAGAATCCTTTGCAAACCTCAAACAGTGGCTAAAAAAACAAGTTTTCCTCACATTTCGGTGACAGAAAGTTCTGGAATCTGAGAGGAGCCACAAACTTCCTTCCACCCAGCGTCTCTGATCCTATGTCAGAGCGGTCCTCTATAACCCGAGTGCAGGCAGCAGTCATCCATCAAGATGCCATCTCTGCTAATGGCTAAACTTGCTCTAAAACACTAGCCTAGACAGTCACAAAATCGATGGTGTGTGTGAGATACGTGCAACAGTAGAGGCCACCTTACCTGCGCTTCTTCCCTCAATCAGCACGTACTTTCAAGACACTCAAAAAACACCTTGTCACATACCATTCGTCACAGTCTTTAGCACCTCCTGCGCCCAGTGCAACAATCATTATTGGTGCTCCCACTCCCTCCTCCTCGGATTCCCTCATTACCACCCAGCAAAAGTGCCCTTCATCTCTCCATAGCCGCCCTCCACCCCGCACATACATTTCATTGGTATTATAGCGCAGGTAATGGCTGACTTTACTAATGTACTCAGCTATTTACATAAAATACAGATTTGCTCTTTGCAGTAGGCATATAAACCTTCTGCGCTTCTTTATGGCACTAAAACTGCCACTAGACAAGTCGGACCCTTTTCCCCCCAGGGAAACCACACACATATTGACAAAAGTGATATATATATGACAGCCAACCACCTGAAACTCAACTCAAGCAAAACCAAAATAATCCTCTTTGGCCCACACAAAAACACCTGGGACCCCTCATGGTGGCCCACCACGCTAGACCCTGCACCCACCCCCGCCAACCACGCACGCAACCTCAGCATCATCCTAGACTCCTCCGTCTCGATGACCCAACAAATCAACGCTCTCACCTCCTCATGCTTCAGCTGTGCTGCGATCGGGGGCCAGGAAACACTTTCAGGAAGGCCTCGTAAGAAAGGGGAGACTCTCCCCTTTCTTACGAGGCCTTCCCGAACGTGGGAAAGGCCGTTTTCCCCATCAAAGCAGGAAGCGGCCGCAAGGCTGCTTCCTGCTTTGATGGGGAAAACACCTTTGAAACGTCAGCGCGCCGCACCCCCCAGGGGGCACCTACTTTTTTTTTTTATAAAAAAATATGCCCGGGGGGGGGGACAGTTTTCCGAGGGGGCCGCCCCCCCAAAGTGAAATCCCTGGCGTCTAGTGGTGTTTCCTGGCCCCCGATCGCAGCTTCCTGCTTTGATGGGGAAAACGGCCTTTCCCACGTTCGGGAAGGCCTCGTAAGAAAGGGGAGAGTCTCCCCTTTCTTACGAGGCCTTTTGAAAGTGTTTCCTGGCCCCCCGATCGCAGCTGTGCTGCGATCGGGGGTCAGGAAACCTGAAAGTGTTTCCTGGCCCCCGATCGCAGCTGTGAAGACACCACTCTCTGAAATAAAGAAGCAAAAGACCAGTGAAGTCCAGTTAACTGACCAGCCACTGACCAAGGAACCAGACCCAGCAGCTGGACCAAATTCCACCTGATGCACCCAGGCAACAAATCCTGCAATTGTGCCAAGTTTGGTGGCACTGCAACATCCAGTGGCGAACTGTGCAATAGCCTGGGGTACTGGATACCCAACATCAGGCACCAAGAAGAAAAGCCCACTCCAGACTCTCAAAGGACCAGGAGCAAGCCCTAGTAAAGGAACTTCAGGACACTTAAGAACCACCCCCCAGAGTGTCCCTGCTAACCTGCAATCTACACTCAAATTGACCTGCCTCCTGCTTCCAAGGGCACCTTTGTGCACAACTCCTGGCTCATCGATCTGCTCTGCACCTGGCCTCCCTGGGCCCTGCACCAAAGAACCAGCAGTGCTCTAAGGGTCCCCCATCCCTTGCAACATCTACGTTTCAAGGGGACCTACCCTCCTCACCTTGAAGTCCGCCTATTCATTGCTTTTCCAAGTAGTCCCCAGCAGTGGTCCCACACCAGCTCCAAGGACTTTTCAGCAGCTGCTTCCACTGAAACTGGGAGCCCCTTGAACTTCTGTGGCGGGTCCACAGGACATCCCGACAACCTTGACCTATAAACAAAAGGAGACATAGGTAGATGCATCACCTAATTTTAATTGCAATTTTAAAGTTTCTCCCATTCATTGCTATGGTGAATATTTATGCAAGAAAATACTATTTTTGCTAAATTTCAAAAATCCTAACTTAAAAAGTGCTTAGCTGATTTTGATGATCTTGATCTTAAAAATGTTGAAAAAATCTGAAGCATTTTTGTAAATGGGCCTTTAGTTATTCTTTTGAGTGTGTGTCCACATTTATTGATACTGTAAGTACAACAAATGCTTAACACTTCTCCAAGATTGGCCTAACTGCTTGACCAAGCTACCATAAATATTAGAACATTAGGTGGTCTAGCTTATACCTCTGTAAACCAGGGTGGGGTTGCTTGGACTCTCTGGATAGTGCACATCATTTTTGTACACTGTATAATGAGTTAGCCTCCTACAGCTAAGAGGCAATAAATTGTAGTGCAACAAAGGCACAACAGAAACCTTACTGTTTGGGTGGCATCCCCTTCCAGGATGGGCAGGAGAATGGCCCAAAAGCGTTCCTCCACCACCCCCTCCATCGGCCGCAGCCAGAAATCTGGGTGTTATGTTTGACTCTTCACCATCGATCAGTGTGCAGGTGTCAGCATTTGTAAAGACATGTTTTTAGATTTGTCACATGTTGAAGAATTTCCTTAACTTGCTACCACATAATGCACAAGTCACTGTGGCCAGGGCAATGATTCTCCCTATGCGGGACTATACCAATGTTCTGTACTTGGGTCTTCCTGAACATCTGATTCAGAGTTTACAAATAATTCAGAACATGGTGGTCCCCGTACTTTATAAAATGCCCAAGTACTCATCTGTATCTTTATTACAGGTGAGACTGCACTGGCTGCCGGTTCGACAATGCATACTGTACAAGACACTGATATTGACGCATCAAACCATTCACAACAAAAGGCGTATGTGCCTAAATGAGAGGAAAAAGGAATACAGACCAAGGAGGTCTCTGCATAGCAGTAGTGCTGGTTTAAAAACAATGTAGAGGAGGCTCCTCTTTTACACTTAAAGTGGCCAGTATGTGAAATCAGATGCCTGGGCATCAGAGATCCATTGTGGAGGAAACAAAATTTAAGAAAGAACTGAAAACATTTTTATTCAAACTTTAGCAATTGTAAGATTCATGTGGTTCTTTGATCCTTTTCCATCTCTAGTTGCCTAAAGCCGATACACTCTTTCGAGTATCTGAACGCTATAGAAGAACCTCTCATTCATTCATATGGAGTAAAGCACTACTGGGTAAACTTTACCATGTACTCTGCTTGTATGAAATGACAGTGAGTTCAAAGACATGCCCACTCTTTTGGCTCTCAAAATGATCTTTGTACTTTCATTAGAAGAGAGTAGTGCCTTGTTTTAATCAGGTCTCGTGACTTGAGAACCTTCTTATAAAACTTTGTGACACACACAAGCGTTGATTTGGGCTAGGTCATTGCATGCGTGTATATCATCTAGCTTGTGATATTGCTGAAGTGCCTGGAACTCTCAGTAATGTGGCATTAACCCCTGAGTGACAGATGGTGAAGACCACATGTTGCTACCTGGCCACTGGACCTTGATCTATTTGCAGTTTGGGAACTATTTGTCATGATCAAGAATACGCACTCAAGAATTAACTAACAAACGTGATCACAAAAGTGAAGAATGTTCATTTCCTGCTCAGCATAAATCTGACCCTCACATGCTCCTCTATTTTTACATCTAATGCTACTATTCAGCAGAATGGGTAAGGGCACACAGGACTTCACAAGGCAGTACTCCGCACATGACTGAGACATGCTTCTTCATATTGCAATTTATTTTGTTGTTATGGGGCACCTCAGAATGGCTGTCCACAGTCCTTGCAGGAGTTTCTGAAATGTAGCAACAAATCATTTGATCCCGCATTCATACCCCTGCTATTTCACTAGTTCTAGTTTATAAAGTGCCGATGTACTTCAGCCATTGCAAAACAGTCCTTCTTGGCAGCAAGGACTACTGACCAATTATAGAAGCAGTTCAATAGGATGCATGCATGAGGTACATGGGTCTAGCTCTAGGAGCCCCCACCATCACTATTAAGGCACAGCAGCATGTCAGCTAACCCTGTATTCAATCACTGGAATGTCTTCTCAAGTTAGAACTCTTGTCAATATCTCTAATATATAGAACTATTATCATTCATCAGCTATGATCTATATTTGTGCATTGCCATCCAAATTGTTCTTTATGTTCATGTTATGAGACATTGTGGTGATCTGGGACCAGATTGGAGATGTATGGGGTTGGTCACTTGGGGGCATAGTTACAAGCAGTTTGAGCAGCTGGTGCATCACTTTTTTCATGCACCAGCAAGGCAGGCGGCAGGCCCATATCTAGAAGGCCATGCAAAGCCACTTTGCATGGCTTTCCATGGCCTTGTAGATATGGAGTAAGACAATGCAGCCAAATTGATGTGTTTTCTTACTCTGCTGCAAGGTGGCATCCTGTGAGGATTGCAATGGGTTTTCCTATGCAGCATCTGCGGATTTTGACCCATTCCCAGATTTAAAAGGATTTGCAAACCTGCAAATGTGTCAAAAGCCTATGCCTTCCCAGGGCATTCTGCAGCACACATAGAAGGAAGAAAACACCTCCATTGATTGTTTTTGTGCAGGAAGGTGTGTCTTCCTGAACAAAAACAATCATTCCTACAACGTAGAGTGCCTGCGCAGTGGAAGAGGGCAGGAATGCGCCATATTTCATCAATAAGGTGCATTCCTGTCCTTTTCTTTTGACGCAGGGTGGTGTAGCAAGAAGCCTTGAGCGCTGCCCTGCGCTAAATTACTGTAAATGAGGCCCTTGGTATTTATACAAGTTTCCGCATAATATGAACATTAGTTTCGCTGGGGCATCGATGGTTCAGCAAACGTGAGATGCCTGGGGTGGAACCAAGGTGAATGGAGGCTTGTGTGGGAGTGTTAAAAGATGTCTGTGTACAGAACAGGAGGATACAGTTGAGGATGGGGGAACCCCTTGGACAATGTAGGTCTGAGGAGTCCATCGACTTTTTGGGGCAGACTACAATTCTTAGAAACTGCAAAGATATTTTGCGGGAATTAGCAGGATAATTTTGTAGGTCAAAAGAGAGTCTGTGGACTTTGTACAGTGTAAGCAATAACTAGAACTGTGAGGTGTGTAACAGTGTGGGAATGTAAGCAAGGTATGTATTTAAAGTACGGAAGGATACAATTGAGAACGGAGGAACTTTAAACAATTTGGTAATGAGGAGACCAGCGGCACATAGAGGCACGGCGTGACTTTTAATCCCTCGGGTGCCGTGGACGTAACAGTTACGTCATGGGCAGCACCACTCGGGTGCCCTGGACATAACCATTACTTCCAGACAGGGGCCCAGGCGGGAAGCGCTAAAGCTCCCGCAGGGGCCTGCCACCCCCCACCCATGGGCAAGGGTAGAAGGGGAGTTACTTCCCCTTCCACCCCCGACCCCTCTGGCCCCCCGTGGCGTCTCATGACGTCAGCGTGTGATTGCGTGCTGACCTCATCACGTGGAAGCGGCGAGAGAGGCATGAAAGGAGAGGAAAATCTTTTCCTCTCCTTTCATGTCTCTCTCAGCATTTCTGCTGCTCGATCTCGATGCAATCGGGCAGCAGAAATGCCACTAGACACCAGTGATTTTTTGGTTTTTTTGTTTATGGCATAAGAGGAGTGGCCCCTTGGGCAAGGGCCGCTCCCCAGGGGGCAATTTATTTTTAGGCCATTCCTGCCCCCCCTGGAGGCAGATCAGATTATTATAATTAGGCGGATCTGCCCCTGGGGGGGGCAGAAACCGCTAGACACCAGGGATAATTTTTCTTTTTTTGTGTTTTTTTGTTGTTTCATGTATGGGGAGAACGACCCCTTAGGCAAGGGTCGCTCTCTTGGGGGCAAATTTACTTTTAGGCCATTTCTGCCTCACTTGGGGGCAGATCAACCTTTTTTTATTAGGCCAATCTGACCCCAAAGGAGGCAGAAGCTACTAGACACCAGGGATTTTTTTTTTGTTATACTTGCGCATAAGGTGAGTGGCCCCTTGGGCAAGGTCCGCTTCCCATTGGCCAATTTATTTTTAGGCCATTTATGCACCTGCCGGGGGCAGATCAACCTATTATAATTAGGCCGATCAGCCCCCGGGGAGGCAGAAACCGCTAGACACCAGGGATCATTTTTTTTTTTTGTTTTCTGTATGTGGAAAGCAACCCTTTAGGCAAGGGTCGCTCCCTTGGGGGCAAATTTACTTTTAGGCCATTTCTGATCGGCAGATCGGTCTATTTTTATTAGGCTGGCAGAAACCACTAGACACCAGGGAGTTTGAGTTTTTATTTATGTTTATACATAAGGGGAGTGGGAATATTTTTATGCTTTTTCTGCCCCCCTATTTTTTTTGTGTTTACTTTTTTTTATATATGGGGGTGACCCCTTAGGTGAAGGTCGCTACCCTGGGGGGCAAATTGTCTTTAGGCCATTTCCACCCCCCTTGGGGGCAGATAGACCTATTTTGTTAAGCCAATCTGACCCCATGGGGGGCAGAAACCACTAGACACCAGGGATTTATTTGTGTGTCAATTTCATGCAAGGGGGGTGACCCCTTAGGCAAGGGTCATTCCCCTGGGGGTCAAATTTATTTTAGGCCATTTCTGCCCCCCTGGGGGCAGATCGGCCTAGTAATATTAGGCTGATCTGCCCCAAAGGAGGGAAGAAACCACTAGGCACCAGAGATTTCTTTTATGCGCCAATTTCAAGCGGGGGATTTATTTTAGGCCATTTCTGCTCCCCTTGGGGGCAGATCAGCCTATTTCTATTAGGCCAATCTGCCCCCGGGGGTAGAAACCACTTAGGCACCAGGGATTAGTATGTGTGTATGTGTATGTTTTTAGGGGGGGCAGCCCCTTGGGCAAGGGGCACTCCCCAAGGGGGGCTCATTACTGTTGGCCATATCTGCCTATTTTTGGGAGGCCCATCTGCCCCCAAGGGGGGCAGAAAGCCCACCAGAGACCAGGGAGGATCTTTTTTCCAAAATAAAAGGCTGGGGGTATGGCCTTACCCCCACTCCAAATAAATGGGGCCAAAGTTGTTCTGCCCACCGGTGGGCAGATGGGGCAATTGCCCCGGATCCACTCCTCGGGGGCAGAAAGCATACTAGATGCCAGCGAATTAAAAAAATATATAAAATAGTGGGGTGGTGGCTGCCAACCAGTATGGGACTGGTTATGCCCCCACTCTAACTGAAGGGGGCAACAGTCTTTCAGCTCTCTCCCCACACACTAAAGCATCTTATCCCACAGCAAGCAAGAGGACATTTGATTATGTTGGGTTTTGGTTTTACATTTGAGCCATGAGAGCTTAGCTATCTCTAAAAATCATCCCACTTGGAATGGTGAGGGCTGCACCTTTTGGACTTTAGGATGCTGCCATGTAGAAAAATCCACAAGACCTAGACACATCTGAAAACTAAACATCTGGGTGATTCCAGGTTGGTATGCTTCACATGCACTCCACACCATTTTCTTACCCACAATGCCCTGCAAACCTCCAACTTTGTGGAAAATCACACATTGTTCCCACATTTTTGTGATGGATCCTTCCGGAATCTGCAGGAATCCACAAAATTCCTACCACCCAGCATTGCCTCATCCATACTGAAAAAGATTCTGCTGCACTTGTCAGCCTACATTTTTTTTTTTTCAAACTGCCCTTTTGGACCCGCTTTGGTTTCCCCCTCAATTTTGACATATTTTTGAGACTTTCCTGTCACAGGCATTTCGCCCACCTACACAAGTGCGGTATCATTTTTACCGGGCGACTGAGGGGAACGTTGGGTGGTAGGAAATTTTTCCCAGTGCGGTGATCTCACAGGGAAATGTGGGAAAATGTGATTTTTCAGCTAAATTGGAGGTTTGCTGAGGATTCTGGGTAAGAAAGCAATGGGGGATCCACGCAAGTCACACCACCCTGGACTCCCTCAGGGGTCTAGTTTTCAGAAATGCCTGGGTTTGGTAGGTTTCCATAGATGGCTGCTGAGCCCAGAACCAAAAACGCAGGTGTCCCCCCCCCAAAAAAAACAGGTAGTTTTGTATTTGATAATTTGGATGTGTCCAGACAGTGGTTTGGGGCATTTCCTTTTGCGGGCACTAGGCCTACCCACACAAGTGATGCACCATTTTTATCTGGAGACTTGGGGGACGTGTGTGGCTCCTCTCAGATTCCAGAACTTTGTGTCACCGAAATGTGAGAAAAAAGTGTTTTTTTAGCCACATTTTGAGGTTTTCAAAGGATTCTGGGTAACAGAACCTAGTCAGAGACCCACAAGTCATCCAATCTTGGATTCCCCTAGGTGTCTAGTTTTCAAAAATGTGCAGGTTTGATACATTTACTTAGGTGCCGGCTGAGCTAGAGGCCAAAATCCACAGCTAGGGACTTTCCAAAAAACAGCTCTGTTTTCTTTAGGAAAATGTGATGTGTCCATGTTGTGTTTCGGGGCATTTTGTGCCGTGGGCTCTAGGCCTACTCACACAAGTGAGGTACCATCTTTATCAGGAGACTTGTGGGAACGCTGGTGGAATGAAATTTGTGGCTTCTCTCAGATTCCAGAACTTTCTGTCACCGAAATGTGAGGAAAAAGTGTTTTTTTAGCCACATTTTGAGGTTTGCAAAGGATTCTGGATAACAGAACTTGGTGAGAGCCCCACACGTCACCCCATCTTGGATTCCCCTTGGTGTCTAGTTTTCAAAAATGTGCAGGTTTGGTAGGTTTCCCTGGGTGCCGGCTGAGCTAGAGGTCAAAATCCACAGCTAGGCAGTTTGCTAAAAACAGGTCTGTTTTCTTTAGGAGAATTTAATGTGTCCACATTGTGTTTTGGGGCATTTCCTGTCAAATGCGCTAGGCCGACCCAAACAAGTGAAGTACCATTTGTATCAGGAGACTTGGGGGGAACACTGGGTGGAAGGACATTTGTGGCTCCTCTCAGATTCCAGAACTTTCTGTAACCGAAATGTGAGAAAGAAGTGGTTTTTTTGGTCAAATTGTGCAGTTTGCAAAGGATTCTGGGTAACAGAACCTGGTGAGAGTCCCACAAGTCACTCCATCTTGGATTCCCCTAGGTGTCTAGTTTTCAAATATGCACAGGTTTGGCAGGATTCCCATGTGCCAGCTGAGCTAGAGGCCAAAATCCACAGATAGGCACTTTGCAAAAAACAGGTCTGCTTTCTTTGGGAGAATGTGATGTGTCCACGTTGTGTTTTGGGGCATTTCCTTTCGCGGGCGCTAGGCCTACCCACACAAGTGATGTACCATTTTTATTAGGAGACTTGGGGGAACACTGGGTAAAAGCACATTTGTGGCTCCTCTCAGATTCCAGAACTTTGTGTCACCAAAATGTAAGGAAAAAGTATTTTTTTACCCAAATGTTGAGGTTTGTAAAGGATTCTGGGTAACAGAACCTGGTGAGAGCCCCACAAGTCTCCCCATCTTGGATACCCGTAGGTGTCTATTTTTAAAAAATGTGCAGGTTTGGTAGGTTTTCTGTTAGAAATGGGGTCTTTGGTTGGCAGTCAGGTTACCCCCTGTCCAAGCAAGGGCCCTCACTCTAGTCAGGGTAAGTCACACACAATCCAAATTATCCTGTGCCCACCCTCTGGTAGCTTGGCACTGAGCAGTTAGGCTTAACGTAGAAGGCAATGTGTAAAGTATTTGTGCAATAAGTCATACAATACCACAGTATAACACCACAAAAATACACCACACAGTGTTTAGAAAAATATATAATATTTATTTGGATAAATGCCGGTCAAAACGATTAAAGATGAAATAAGCAAATGTAGGGATATCACTGAAAGTGATAGCAATTGTCTTAGAGTTGAAATATTACTGTAAAAGCAATAAAAAAGTGTCTTAAGTTCTCCTAGAAACAACAAGTGTCTCTTGCAGGGTAAAGTACCTGGTTCGCGTTGAAAAGTCCTCGCAAGGGACCGCAGAGGAGGAGATGTGTGGAAAACGGTGAATATGCGTCGGTTTCACCCCTTCGCACAGACTTGCATCGTTATTTTCCACACAGAGAAGACGTTGCATTGATTTCCGGCCCGGACTTGGATACTCTTCGGGTTGCAGGGTTTTCAGACACCCTGGGGACGATGCGTGGAATCGTGGGCTTGCGGAGCAAAGTCACAGGGGCTGCATCGATTCCGGTAGGTGATGCGTGGAATTTTCTTCCTCACGGCAGGCGCTGCGTCGGTTCCTCTCAGGAAGTTGGGCGTTGTCATTCTGAGTCGGCCTGCGTCGATCCAGTAGCGCTGGGCGTCAAAGTTCCAGTCACGTTGCTGGCACTGTGACGATCTTCTGTCGCGAAGTCGGGCTGCATCGTTCTGGTCTCGCCGTGTGGTGAATTTTTCATCGCGAGCAGGCTGTGCATCGTTCTTGTCAGGCGGTGCGTCAAATTTTCGCCACACAGTGATTTCAGCTGTAGGAGGGAAGTCTTTTTGGTTCTGAGACTTCAGTGAACAGGAGGGAAGCTCTAACCAAGCCCCTGGAGAGCACTTCTGCAGCACAGCAATAGAGCAGCAAGGCAGCAGGGCAGCAGCAAGGCAGCAGTCCTTTTCAGAAAGCAGTCAGGTGAGTCCTTTGGGTGGCCAAGCAGTTCTTCTTGTCAGGCTGGAGGTTCTCATTCAGGTTTCTTCTCCAGGAAATGTCTGAGGTGGTAGGGCAAAGGCCCTGTTTTTATACCCAAATGTGCCTTTGAAGTGGGGGAAACTTCAAAGAGTGGCTTAGAAGTACACCAGGTCCCCTTTCACCTCAATCCTGTCTGCCAGGGTCCCTGTAGGGGGTGAGGCAGTCATTTGTGTGAGAGCAGACCCTCCACCCTCCCAGCTCAGGAAGAGCCATTCAAAATGCAGATGTATGCAAGTGAGGCTGAGTATCCTGTGTTTGGGGTGTGTCTGAGTGAATGCACAAGAGGCTGTCAACTAAACTCAGCCAGATGTGGATTGTAAGGCACAGAAAGATTTAAGTGCAGAGAAATGCTCACTTTCTAAAAGTGACATTTCTAAAATAGTAATATTAAATCCAACTTCACCATTCAGCAGGATTTTGCATTACCATTCTGGCCATACTAAATATGACCTTCCTACTCCTTTCAGATCAGCAGCTACCGCTCAAACAATGTATGAGGGCAGCCCCAATGTTAGCCTACAAAGGGAGCAGGCCTCACAGTAGTGTAAAAACGAATTTAGGAGTTTTACACTACCAGGACATGTAAACTACACAGGTACATATCCTGCCTTTTACCTACACAGCACCCTGCCCTAGGGGTTACCTAGGGTACACCTTAGGGGTGACATATATGTAGAAAAAGGGGAGTTTTAGGCTTGGCAAGTACTTTTAAATGCCAAGTCGAACTGGCAGTGAAACTGCACATGCAGGTCTTGCAATGGCAGGCCTGAGACGAGGTTAAGGGGCTACTGAAGTGGTGGCACAATCAGTGCTGCAGGCCCACTAGTAACTTTTAATCTACAGGCCCTGGGCACATATAGTACACTCTACCAGGGACTTATAAGTAAATTAAATAGCCCAATTGGGTGAGATGAAATGTTACCATGTTTAAAGGGAGAAAGCATATGCACTTTAGCACTGATTAGCAGTGGTAAAGTGTGCAGAGTCTAAAAACCAGCAAAAACAGTATCTCAAAAGTGGAGGGAGGCAGGCAGAAAGTTAGGGGTGACCACCCTGAGGCTGTCAGGTCTAACATCTCCCTAGGTGCCGGCTGAGCTAGAGGCCAAAATCTACAGCTAGGCACTTTGCAAAAAAACACATCAGATTTCAATGTAAAAATGTGATGTGTCCATGTTGTGTTTCCTATCGCGAGCATTAGGGCTGTCCACACAAGTGAGGTACCATTTTCATCTGGAGACTTACACAGAATAGCAAAACAAGTGTTATTGCCCCTTGTCTTTCCCTACATTTTTTCCTTCCAAATGTAAGACATTGTGTCAAAAAGAAGTCTATTTGAGAAATGCCCTGTAATTCACATGCTAGTATTGGCACCCCAGAATTCAAAGATGTGCAAATAACCACTGCTTCTCAACACCCTATCTTGTGCCCATTTTGGAAATACAAAGGTTTTCTTGATACCTATTTTTCACTCTTTATATTTCAGCAAATGAATTGCTGTATACCCGGGATAGATTGAAAACCCATTGCAAGGTGCAGCTCAATTATTGGCTCTGGGTACCTAAGGTTCTTGATGAACCTAAAAGCCCTATATATCACTGCAACCAGAAGAGTCCAGCAGATGTAACGGTATAATGCTTTAAAAAATCTGACATTGCAAGAAAAAGTTACAGAGTAAAACGTTGAGAAAAGTGGCTGTTTTTTTTACCTCAATTCAATTTTAATATTTTTTTATTTCAGCTGTTATTTTCTGTAGGAAAACCTTGTAGGATCTATGCAAATTACCCCTTGCTGAAATCAGAATTTTGTCTACTTATCAGAAATATTTAGCTTTCTGGGATCCAGCATTGGTTTCACACCCATTTCTGTCACTACCTGGAAGGAGGCTGAAAAGCACAAAAATAGTAAAAATGGGGTTTATCCCAGTAAAATGCCAAAATTGTGTTGAAAAATTGGGTTTTCTGATTTAGGTCGGCCTGTTCCTGAAAGCTGGGAAGCTTGTGTTTTTAGCACAGCAAACCCTTTGTTGGTGCCATTTTCAAGGAAAAAGTAATAAGCCTTCTTCTGCAGCCATTTTTTCCCATTTCTTTGACAAAAAAGAATTTTTCACACTATTTCTTGGTCTTCTTCAGGGGAAATCCCAAAGTCTGAGTATCCCTAGAATCCCTAGGATGTTGGAAAAAAAGGACGCAAATTTGGTGCGGGTAGCTTATGTGGACAAAAACTTAGGAGGGCCTAGCGCGAACTGCCCCAAATAGCCAAAAAAGGGCCTGGCACCTGAGGGGAAAAGGCCTGGCAGCGAAGGGGTTAAGGGCTTCTAGGACTATTTAAGGACTGTCCCAGGAATAGGAGGAGACTGTGGACTTTTTAAGGTATAAGGAATAACCAAGATTGTAGGAGGAATAAGGTTTGTTGTGACTGGCGAACATGAGAAACCGGCAGCAGGAAATTCAAGGAAACAGCCACAAGTGACCCATAAGTAACAGTTGCACAGAAGTATACTGATTTTAAAATCCTGTTCTTAATTTAAATATTTCATAAGTTCAAATAGTTATTATTCCCTTGATATTTGCTAAATGCTTCAGAGAAGCAATATTCATCCGTGGTCTGCTTGTACCAGCAGACAGTGCCCTTCTCGACAGAGACAGTTCCCCCATAATAAATTGCTCATGAAAAGCACTAGATCATATTAAATGAGACTGTTGTAGCTATAGAGCAACTAAAATTGGGACCGCTTTCATCCACTCTCGCGCTGCTGCGAAAGTATAATTAAAGAAACCTGTTGAAAGCCCTTATCGTCGACGCACAGCTTGAAAATTAGGCATGCATGAGAACAAGTGAGAACTCTCAGAATTCCTCATTAACCTGTCCGAAGCCGGAGTCAGAACCAACGCGAGGGATGGTAGCAGAAACCCCTCGCCTGATTGGATGAAGCTGGTGATATCGGTGCACGTTCTCATCGGACGTCCAATCTTTTCTTGGCAGGAGCTATAGCCTTCACGTTAAGACTTGGTGGATCTAATAATTCACACTTTACTGATATTAAAGATTTCTTGGGCATTAACGAGTTCTATGTGCGCGCGACTTGAAAGGCTTGGGTTAAATTAGCTGCAGGCAGATTTCTGCACTGGCCAGCCATCCGCGTGAGCCAGACACATAGCATTCAGAGGGCCTGACTAGAATTGTATTCTGCACAGACCATTTCAGAATAGCAATCACACAATGCGCGCTGAATGGGTAAAACACTTTGATTACCTGAAGGTTTTCAGACAACTCCGTTCTCAGAAAAGGTTTTGACGCAGCCAATAAAAATGGAAAGAGAACATTCTCGGAGCTCACCGGTGTGCGCTGTTGGTTTATGATGCATCCCAATGCACCCAAGGCCGAGAATTTCCTATTACATTCTGCACACTCGCGTGCGTTATTGTTTGATCCGATCATATTTCATTGTAATTCAAAAATGTTCCACGTGAAGGGTTTACAAAAAATGACTGATCATATGAAACATACTGTTTTGCCTAAAACCTAATGGGACATTCCCTGCGGAATTACCGTTTTGTGCTAAATGGAAGTCTTAAGTGATTTATTAACGGGTAATGTCGCTCTTATGGTGATTAAGTTGAATCCGCTCACAGCAACCTACAGAAGTCACTTTCTTTCCTAGTATCTTTCTCCCCTTCATTTCCATCCTTCTTTCTTCTGTTCATTAGCTTTCTTTCTTTCCTTCGTTCTTTCGTTCGTTATTTCTTTCTTTCCTTCCCCCCTTACTTTCTTCCCATCCACACGTTCCCGTCCTCCCTTCCAAGAAAGGAGAATAGAGGATAGGGGACAAGACGCAAAGGACAGGACGGAGGATGGACGGAAGAAAGAATAAAGAAAATAAGTATAGAAGGAATGAAGGCAAGAAGGAAGGAACGAAAAAGGAAGTGAGAAGGGTAGGAAGGAAACTTCTTTGTCTCTTTAATTCCCTTTCTTCCTGTTAACCCCGGTATTCTCTTTCCGGTTCTTTGTCGTCCCATCCGCCTTTTATTTGCGTTGTATGATGGAACCAAGCATGCGGCAACCACGCATGCCTGAACTACGCGGTCGGAACAACGACCGCTTTGTTTCCACGCATGCTTCTACCATGCATGCCTTTACAATGATGTTTCGTTGTAAATGCATGGCTAGTAAAGGCATGTGTGGAAACGGCATGCATGGTTGTCGCATGCCACCCCCACCCTAAAAACCGAAGTACCCCGACCCCCCACCCTTAAAAACTACCCTGATACCCCACCTGTCCTGAGCCCTAAAACTGACCCCTATCCCCAAACAATAAAACAACCCAACCCCTAAAAACAAAATTATCCTAAACCCCCACCCCTACCCCTAAAAACAGAAGTACCCCGACCCCCCACCTTTAAAAACTACCTCAATACCCCCACTCACCCTGAGCCCTAAAACTGACCCCCACCCCCCAAAATAAAACTACCCAACCCCTAAAAACAAAATTACCCGACCCCCCCACTCTGCCCCTAAAAACTCGACCCCTGCCTACCCTGAATACAAAATTACTCCAACCCCCCACCCGCCCGCAAAAACCGACCCCCCAGCCACCCTAAATACAAAATTATCCTGACCCCACCACTAAAAACCCGCACCCACCCTAAATACAAAATTACCCGACCACACACACCTAATAACCCGCCATCACCCGCCCTAAATACAAAATGACCCCAACCCTCCAACCCGGCCCCTAAAAACCCAACCCCCCACCCGCCCTGAATATAAAATGACCCCAACCTCCCCACCCCTGAAAACCCGACCCCCCTTCTGCACTGAATACAAGTTACCCCAACCCCCACCCCGCCCTTCAAAACCCGACCCCCCTCCTGCACTGAATACAAAATTACCCCAACCCCCACCACGCCCCTAAAATCCCAACCCCCCCACCCGCCCTGGATACAAAATAACCTTGACCCCCACCCCTAAAAACCTGATCCCCCAAACCTGTCCTAAATACAAAATTACCCCGACCCTCCACCCTGCCCCTAAAAACGAAATAACCACGACCCCCCACCCCGCCCTAAAAACCATAGTACCAACCCCATCACCCTGCCCCTTCCAAAACAATTAACCGCTTACCTGACCGCGTCCTCTCCCGATGGATCTTCCTTTTTCTCTGCCTTAACCACGCATGTGCGTTGTTCAGCACATGCGTGGTTAAGGCAGAGAAAATGGCCTGCGTTGTTCAGGCAAGCGTTGTTCCACTTGCGTGAACAACGAAGGCCTGATTCTGGACGCGTTGTTCCAGATATTTCCCGCTTATTTGCTTTCTTCCTACATCTCGATATTTCCTTTGTTTACCTTCTTTATTTTTTGTGTTTTTATTCCTTTACTACATTTTGTTTTTCTTATTCCATTTTTCTATTTCCTTCCCTTCTTTCTTCTTTCCTTAGTACCACTTCACTTTTCCACTTCATCCCGTCGCATCACTCCCTCTTCAACTCATCCCTCTCTCTCTCTCTCCCACTTCCAAATTGTGTCTTTCATTGTTATTTCTCAACGAGACTCAAAAGTCGAAAATTAGATATTTCTCTCAGGCAGTGACTCTAACTACAGACACTCATATTAGAAGTTCTGGAAATGCGATATCCGCCGTTGGTTAATTAGAAGGTGATGGCTACTGCACGGCTGAGGCCAGATGTCGCTTGAATTCCCAGATGTACTTTCCTGGTCATCTTCCCTGCGCCAGCACGTATGGATCACAAACAATAATCGTCTCAAATTAGCCATAGTTAAACTGCCATTGACTGACATGCATTGTCATTCACATCAAACACTCCCAAAGCACAGAATAAATTAGGCGGGATGACGGCTCCGAGTGCTCATTAATAGCGATCAGCATGTTAAGTCAAATCCATAATCTCAGAGATGACACACTTAAAATGCAAACTAAACGAATGTACCTGTGATTCTCATTAAAATGCAGAGATTACGATGGCATTTTTACCTCACTCTCAGCTCTAACAAGCAATGACCCGGGGACGAGCTGCCTGAATAATTACAGAGGTGAGCTGTCAACCATCCGGTGGCAACGCCATTGCTGACAGAGGGAGTTACATTCTGTTTTTATTGAATAAGGCATTTTTGTCAAAAAAAGAGGCTGCAAGCAGGACACAGATTGAGAAGAATCCTGTTTTTTTGCCTACGTGCTGTCCACTTTGTATCATATTTAGAGGGGTTTTTGGTGCAGTTGGCTGGAGCTGTGATTCGGCAGGTAACAGGAGCCCCACGACTTGGCCCCCTTGGGTATGGGTGGCCTCTCCGATTTCCTTTTGGAGTCGTCTGCAGACATCAAGATGTCTCCAGGGGACTTTGGATAACTATGGATCCTACGCTTAGGGTTGAACTCCTTGCGTTGCTTTCTATGTCCCCTCCGTGTCCTATAAGTTCCCGCTGTGCTACCTAGTGCTGCATTCGTAGAATGTGGACGGCATTGGAGTGTTTCATGCTGTGCCATGAACAACCACTGAAGTCGATTTAACAAGCTGAGCAGGATAGCAGCATCGTCCTGTTGAGGTATTAGAGGGTCATTTAGAGGGAAACGTGCATCGGCCACTAAATTGCAGAGACACCATTCCGCCAAGCTTGTGGTTCCTACGACAGCAGAGATTTTGAAAGCCCCGCTGTCAGAAACCTCTGACCTGACTGCCTGTCAATTACATCTTCACCAGATCACAGTGATGGCTGTCCTGCTGTATTTATGGCAGGAGGACCATTACTCGTTTCCTCTACCTTGAGTTAGGATGTGAAACTTGGTGGCCGTGGGAAGTTGAATCACACACAGATCCCAGGCAAAAACTCCATTTACAATTGTCCATTCTTTTGTTTTGCAGGAACAGGCTCCTGCTTTGTTTTCCAGAACAAACTGCACCCACTCAGCAAAGTATCAGTGCCTTCAGTACATCTGCTGCAGTGGTAGCTCTACTGAAGGCAAACAGAGCACCCCCCACCACATAGCAGTGCTACCTCTAGTCCTTTGGGGATGTGAGGACCTTGACATTACAGCCACACAATGCATGCAACATAATACATGACAGTGACACTCTTTGTGGATAAAATAATTCACAAGTTTCTTGATTACACAGGTTGGGTTAGCTTACAGGTGACCTAGGTGTCGATGATGAGTTCCTTGAACAGACGACACCCACCTTGAGAAAGCTGGAGCTGTCCTGTTGGTGTTTACAGCACCATCGCACATAGGGGCAGATTTAAGAGTCCATAGCACCTCCTTGTGCCACATTAGCGTCATTTTTTAATGCTAGTGTGGCCCAAAGAGGCCAAAATCACCGCACAAAATTTGCAAGGTGCACAATGCATGCATTGCACCAATTTTTAACCCTTTGAACTACATTATGCCTGTGATGGGCATAATGTATGCAGAGGGGGCATTACCCTGTTGGGGGGTGAGGGCAAAGAAATAGAGCAAAGAAATCTAAGAGATTTCTTTGCATCATTTTTATTTGGCACTTTTAATGCCTGCTTAGAGCAGGCATTAGAAGGAGGCATATCATTGTTTACAATGGGTCTCAATGAGCTTTGTAGGGATTAGCATAACATTTTTTGATACTAATCCTCCAAAGCTCAGAACTAGCGGCTAACATTTTGACGCTAGTTTCCCTAACTACCGCCATGGTGCGCCATATCTTAGTTACGGTGCACACATGTTGGCGTTAGGGGGGGCTCAAAGGGGCACAAGGAAAGTGGTGCTGCATTGGGTGCAGCGCTACTTTCCTTAAATCAGGCCCTTAGATTCTTTACAGCTCATTTATTTACAGTGGGTTGCCACTCTACTGTCTACTTTTGTGTCATGCTACTGACAAGTAAGAGCAACACCACAGCCAGTCTACAAAGTTGCTCATGATTTCAACTGTTGCTTGAGGGATTAAAGAGCGCCATACCATGATTCCAGGCCCCACTGTAAAGACTCTCAGTGACATGAGGGATTGCTTTTGGCTCCAAGATCCACTATCTGGAGACCTTCTAGTTATTTTCAAAGCTTTAGGATCACCCTGTACCTTCTCCTTGCGACGATGACTGCAACGTCTGTAAAAGAAAGTTATATAAAAACATATGTCTATATCTATTACCATAGATATATGTTTTTTATTTATTTATTTATTCATTTGTTATTATTATTTTGAAGTTGTTGGGTGGGTGGGTGCTTAATGCCGATCGCCAAAGAGGCCCAGCCGATGGGAGATGACCCCTTATGAGACCTCCTGGCCTCACTCCTCCCCTCCTGATGCCCAAGGCAGTAAAAAGAAGGGTAGCCCACCCTCTCCAGCTACGGTGGCCTCGTGTGCTCAGCCTCCATCCTAACATGGGAGCAACATTAAGATGCTGTCCCCCCTCTATCGCCCTATGTGCTACGTGTCTAGCCACAGAAATGGAGGCTACAGCCTTCACCAACTGGCACTTCAGAAGGCACAAGTTAGTCTTCATATGCTTGTGACAAAACTGTTAACTTCAACTCCAGAACACAGAGTCCTTCTGTTATTCAGAGAGACTTCATCAGTCTTGTTCGCTTCACAACACTCTTGTCATGAGCCTTAACCTTTTTGATGCCACACACCCTCCCTGGTGCGGGTCACGACCAGTGGCCGACACCAGGAAGGGTATTACGCACCCGAGGATTTTTTTTTTTTTTAACCTTCCCCCGGGAGACACGGAAGCTTCCGTGTCCCCCCCCACCCCCCACCCACCCCTTTGTGATGCCCCTTTGTGACGTCAGGCGCGCTGACGTTTCAAAGGTGTTTTCCCCATCAAAGCAGGAAGCAGCCTTGCGGCCGCTTCCTGCTTTGATGGGGAAAACGGCCTTTCCCACGTTCGGGAAGGCCTCGTAAGAAAGGGGAGAGTCTCCCCTTTCTTACGAGGCCTTCCTGAAAGTGTTTCCTGGCCCCCGATCGCAGCACAGCTGCGATTGGGGGCCAGGAAACACCACTAGACGCCAGGGATTTCACTTTGGGGGGGCGGCCCCCTCGGAAAACGGGCCGCCCCCCCCCGGGCATATTTTTTTTTTAAAAAAAGGTAGGTGCCCCCCAGGGGATTTTTTTTTTTTTTCCAAAAAGAAAAAAAAACCAAAAAAACAAACAAAAAAAAAAATGACAGGGGGTCGCCCATGGGCAGGGTGACCCCCTGTGGGGGCAATATTTTTTTTTTAGATGTTGTAGGGTTTCCCTGGGGGACATTTTGGCCCCCAAGGAAACCATACAACAACTAAAAAAAATAGATGTATATATAGATCTATATATATATATCTATGTAGATAGATATATCTATGTACATTGATATATATCTATAGATATATCTATGTAGATAGATAGATAGATAGATATATATATATATATATATATATTTATATATATATATATATATATAGAGGTAGATCTATATATATCAATCAAAGATTTATAAAGCGCGCTACTCACCCGTGAGGGTCTCAAAGCACTGGAGGGGGGGACGGGGGGAGGGAAAGGGGCTGGGAGGTTCACTGTTCGAAAAGCCAGGTTTTGAGGCCCTTCCTGAAAAGAAGTAGGTTTTGGGTCATGTGAAGGTGGGTTGTGAGGGCGTTCCAGGTTTTGGGTGCAAGGTAGGAGAAGGATCTGCCCCCGGTGGTGGTGTGTTTGATGCGGGGGACAGAGGCGAGAGAGAGGTCAGCTGAGCGGACGTTTCGTGTGGGGGTGTGGAAGGTGACTCTCGTTGAGGTAGGCAGGGCCTGTGTTGTGGAGTGATTTGTGTGCGTGTATGAGGATCTTGAAGGTGATCCTTTTGTCAGTGGGGAGCCAGTGGAGGGATTTGAGGTGTGGAGAGATGTGTTCGTGTCGGGGGAGGTCGAGGATGAGTCGTGCTGCTGAGTTCTGGATGCGCGTAGTTTGCGCTTGAGCTTTAGAGTGGTGCCGGCGTAGAGGGCGTTTCCGTAATCAAGCCTGCTGCTGATGAGTGCGTGAGTGACAGTTTTTCTGGTCTCTGTGGGGATCCATTTGAATGTTTTTCAGTATACGGAGTGTGTTGAAGCATGAGGAGGTGAGAGCGTTGATTTGTTGGGTCATCGAGAGGGAGGAGTCTAGGATGATGCTGAGGTTGCGTGGGTGGTTGGCGGGGGTGGGTGCAGGGCCTAGCGTGGTGGGCCACCATGAGGGGTCCCAGGTGTTTTTGTGTGGGCCAAAGAGGATTATTTCGGTTTTGCTTGAGTTGAGTTTCAGGTGGTTGGCTGTCATATATATATCACTTTTGTCAATATGTGTGTGGTTTCCCTGGGGGGAAAAGGGTCCGACTTGTCTAGTGGCAGTTTTAGTGCCATAAAGAAGCGCAGAAGGTTTATATGCCTACTGCAAAGAGCAAATCTGTATTTTATGTAAATAGCTGAGTACATTAGTAAAGTCAGCCATTACCTGCGCTATAATACCAATGAAATGTATGTGCGGGATGGAGGGCGGCTATGGAGAGATGAAGGGCACTTTTGCTGGGTGGTAATGAGGGAATCCGAGGAGCAGGGAGTGGGAGCACCAATAATGATTGTTTGACTGGGCGCAGGAGGTTCTAAAGACTGTGACGAATGGTATGTGACAAGGTGTTTTTTGAGTGTCTTGAAAGTACGTCCTGATTGAGGGAAGAAGCGCAGGTAAGGTGGCCTCTACTGTTGCACGTATCTCACACACACCATCGATTTTGTGACTGTCTACGTAGGCTAGTGTTTTAGAGCAACAGTTTAGCCAATAGCAGAGATGGCATCTTGATGGATGACTGCTGCCTGCACTCGGGTTATAGAGGACCGCTCTGACATAGGATCAGAGACTGAGACATCAGATACTGAGACAGCATCTGAGGGATAGGACAATGGCGCAGACTCTGGGAGTGATTTTTCAGTCAGAGGAGTCCCATTCGATAACTCCTCTTCCAGTACATTATGAGGGAGGTGATGAGGACAGTCCTGCAGTCCCTTCGCAAGCTGTTCATGCAACTGGGCAATAGTGGGTTAGGCCAACCCAGAGAGCAGGTGAATGCGGCGGCAAGCAGAGAGAGAGAGAGAGATTGCTCTCTTGGGAGCTCCCCAATTTAGTTCAGCCCCAAATTCCACCACCCAAATCATATTGTGGAGACATCAAAATTATCTATGGCAAAACAAACTGGTTTTGTAAGGCAGGCACCTGTGTTTTTGGTCCTGGATTCGGCGGCCATATAGAGAAACACACTAAACCCAAACATTTCTGGAAACTAGACATTCGGGGGAGTCCACAGAGGTGTGACTTGTGTGGATTCCCCAAAGTTTTCTTACCCAGAATACCCTGCAAAGCTGAAATGTTGGAAAAAAAACTCAATTTTTCTTGCATTTCTGTCACACAAACTACAGGAATATGCTGGGATCCACAACATTCCTACCACCCAGTGACTCCTCACCTGTCCTGATAAAAACACTACCCCACTTGAGTGCCTACACCTAGTGCCTGTGTCAGGAATGGATCACTCAAGGGTCAACAGCTGCCTCACGTAAGGACCAACATTGACCGTTGTGTGATCTATTCCTGTCGCGGGCACCAGGCCTAACCACACAAGTGAGGTATCATATTTATCGGGAGACTTTGGGGAACGCTGGGTGGAAGGAAATTCGTGGCTCCTCTCAGATTCCAGAACTTTCTGTCACAAAATGTGAGGAAAACTTGTTATTTTAGCCACATTTTGAGGTTTGCAAAGGATTCTGGGTAACAGAACCTGGTCAGAGCCCCACAAGTCACCTCATCTTGGATTCCCCTGGGTTTCTAGGTTTAAAAAATGTGCTGGTTTGCTAGGTTTCCCCAGGAGCCGGCTGAGCTAGAGGCCAAAATCCACAGGTAGGCACTGTTTTCTATGAAAAAATGTGATGTGTCCACGTTGTGTTTTGGGGCATTTCCTGTCGCGGGCGCCAGGCCTACCCACACAAGTGAGGTATCATTTTTATCGGGAGACTTGGGGGAACGCTGCGGGGAAGGAAATTGGTGGCTCCTCTCAGATTCCAGAACTTTCTGTCACAGAAATGTGAGGAACATGTGTTTTTTTAGCCATATTTTGAGGTTTGCAAAGGATTCTGGGTAACAGAACCTGGTCAGAGCCCCACAAGTCACCCCATCTTGGATTCCCCTAGGTCTCTAGTTTTAAAAAATGCACAGGTTTGGTAGGTTTCCCTATGTGCCAGCTGAGCTAGAGGCCAAAATCTACAGGTAGGCACTTTGCAAAAAACAGCTCTGTATTTTGTCAAAAAATGGGATGTGTCCACGTTGTGTTTTGGGGCATTTCCTGTGGCGGGCGCTAGGCATACCCACACAAGTGAGGTATCATTTTTATCGGGAGACTTGGGGGAACGCTGGGGGGAAGGAAATTTGTGGCTCCTTTCAGATTCTAGAACTTTCTGTCACCGAAATGTGAGGAAAACTTGTTTTTTTAGCCACTTTTTGAGGTTTGCAAAGGATTCTGGGTAACAGAACCTGGTCAGAGCCCCACGAGTCACCCCATCTTGGATTCCCCTAGGTCTCTAGTTTTCAAAAATGCACAGGTTTGGTAGGTTTCCCTATGTGCCAGCTGAGCTAGAGGCCAAAATCTACAGGTAGGCACTTTGCAAAAAACAGCTCTGTATTTTGTCAAAAAATGGGATGTGTCCACGTTGTGTTTTGGGGCATTTCCTGTGGCGGGCGCTAGGCATACCCACACAAGTGAGGTATCATTTTTATCGGGAGACTTGGGGGAACGGTGGGTGGAAGGAAATTTGTGGCTCCTCTCAGATTCCAGAACTTTCTGTCACCGAAATGTGAGGAAAACTTGTTTTTTTAGCCACTTTTTGAGGTTTGCAAAGGATTCTGGGTAACAGAACCTGGTGAGAGCCCCACAAGTCACCTCATCTTGGATTCCCCTGGGTTTCTAGGTTTAAAAAATGTGCTGGTTTGCTAGGTTTCCCCAGGTGCCGGCTGAGCTAGAGGCCAAAATCCACAGGTAGGCACTGTTTTCTATGAAAAAATGTGATGTGTCCACGTTGTGTTTTGGGGCATTTCCTGTCGCGGGCGCCAGGCCTACCCACACAAGTGAGGTATCATTTTTATCGGGAGACTTGGGGGAACGCTGCGTGGAAGGAAATTGGTGGCTCCTCTCAGATTCCAGAACTTTCTGTCACAGAAATGTGAGGAACATGTGTTTTTTTAGCCATATTTTGAGGTTTGCAAAGGATTCTGGGTAACAGAACCTGGTCAGAGCCCCACAAGTCACCCCATCTTGGATTCCCCTAGGTCTCTAGTTTTAAAAAATGCACAGGTTTGGTAGGTTTCCCTATGTGCCAGCTGAGCTAGAGGCCAAAATCTACAGGTAGGCACTTTGCAAAAAACAGCTCTGTATTTTGTCAAAAAATGGGATGTGTCCACGTTGTGTTTTGGGGCATTTCCTGTGGCGGGCGCTAGGCATACCCACACAAGTGAGGTATCATTTTTATCGGGAGACTTGGGGGAACGCTGGGTGGAAGGAAATTTGTGGCTCCTTTCAGATTCTAGAACTTTCTGTCACCGAAATGTGAGGAAAACTTGTTTTTTTAGCCACTTTTTGAGGTTTGCAAAGGATTCTGGGTAACAGAACCTTGTCAGAGCCGCACGAGTCACCCCATCTTGGATTCCCCTAGGTCTCTAGTTTTCAAAAATGCACAGGTTTGGTAGGTTTCCCTATGTGCCAGCTGAGCTAGAGGCCAAAATCTACAGGTAGGCACTTTGCAAAAAACAGCTCTGTATTTTGTCAAAAAATGGGATGCGTCCACGTTGTGTTTTGGGGCATTTCCTGTGGCGGGCGCTAGGCCTACCCACACAAGTGAGGTATCATTTTTATCGGGAGACTTGGGGGAACGGTGGGTGGAAGGAAATTTGTGGCTCCTCTCAGATTCCAGAACTTTCTGTCACCGAAATGTGAGGAAAACTTGTTTTTTTAGCCACTTTTTGAGGTTTGCAAAGGATTCTGGGTAACAGAACCTGGTGAGAGCCCCACAAGTCACCTCATCTTGGATTCCCCTGGGTTTCTAGGTTTTAAAAATGTGCTGGTTTGCTAGGTTTCCCCAGGTGCCGGCTGAGCTAGAGGCCAAAATCCACAGGTAGGCACTGTTTTCTATGAAAAAATGTGATGTGTCCACGTTGTGTTTTGGGGCATTTCCTGTCGCGGGTGCTAGGCCTACCCACACAAGTGAGGTATCATTTTTATCGGGAGACTTGGGGGAAAGCTGGGTGGAAGGATATTTGTCGCTCCTCTCAGATTCCAGAACTTTCTGTCACCGAAATGTTAGGAAAACTTGTTTTTGTAGCCACTTTTTGAGGTTTGCAAAGGATTCTGGGTAACAGAACCTGCTGAGAGCCCCACAAGTCACCCCATATTGGATTCCCCTAGGTCTCTAGTTTTCAAAAATGCACAGGTTTGGTAGGTTTCCCTATGTGCCAGCTGAGCTAGAGGCCAAAATCGACAGGTAGGCACTTTGCAAAAAACAGCTCTGTATTTTGTCCAAAAATGGGATGTGTCCACGTTGTGTTTTGGGGCCTTTCCTGTGGCGGGCGCTAGGCCTACCAACACAAGTGAGGTATCATGTTTATCGGGAGACTTGGGGGAACGCTGGGAGGAAGTAAATTTGTGGCTCCTCTCAGATTCCAGAACTTTCTGTCACCGAAATGTGAGGAAAACTTGTTTTTTTAGCCACTTTTTGAGGTTTGCAAAGGATTCTGGGTAACAGAACCTGGTGAGAGCCCCACGAGTCACCCCATCTTGGATTCCCCTAGGTCTCTAGTTTTAAAAAATGCACAGGTTTGGTAGGTTTCCCTATGTGCCGGCTGAGCTAGAGGCCAAAATCTACAGGTAGGCACTTTGCAAAAAACAGCTCTGTATTTTGTCAAAAAATGGGATGTGTCCACGTTGTGTTTTGGGGCATTTCCTGTCGCGGGCGCTAGGCCTACCCACACAAGTGAGGTATCATTTTTATCGGGAGACTTGGGGGAACGCTGGGTGGAAGGACATTTTTGGCTCCTCTCAGATTCCTGAACTTTCTGTCACCGAAATATGAGGAAAACTTGTTTTTTTAGCCACTTTTTGAGGTTTGCAAAGGATTCTGGGTAACAGAACCTGGTCAGAGCCCCACGAGTCACCCCATCTTGGATTCCCCTAGGTCTCTAGTCTTCAGAAATGCACAGGTTTGGTAGGTTTCCCTATGTGCCGGCTGAGCTAGAGGCCAAAATCTACAGGTAGGCACTTTGCAAAAAACAGCTCTGTATTTTGTCAAAAAATGGGATGTGTCCACGTTGTGTTTTGGGGCATTTCCTGTCGCGGGCGCTAGGCCTACCCACACAAGTGAGGTATCATTTTTATCGGGAGACTTGGGGGAACATAGAATAGCAAAACAAGTGTTATTGCCCCTTATCTTTCTCTACATTTTTTCCTTCCAAATATAAGAGAGTGTGTAAAAAAGACGTCTATTTGAGAAATGCCCTGCAATTCACATGCTAGTATGGGCACCTCGGAATTCAGAGTTGTGCAAATAACCACTGCTCCTCAAAACCTTATCTTGATCCCATTTTGGAAATGCAAAGGTTTTCTTGATACCTCTTTTTCACTCTTCATATTTCAGCAAATGAATTGCTGTATAACCATTATAGATTGAAAACCAACTGCAGGGTGCAGCTCATTTATTGGCTCTGGGTACCTAGGGTTCTTGATGAACCTACAAGCCCTTTATATCCCCGCAACCAGAAGAGTCCAGCAGAGAAAACTGTATATTGCTTTCAGAAATCTGACATCGCAGGAAAAGTTACAGAGTAAAACATAATGAAAAATGGCTGCTGTTTTCAGCTCAATTTCAATATTTTTTTATTTCAGCTGTTATTTTCTGTAGAAAAACCTTGTAGGATCTACACAAATGACCCCTTGCTGAATTCAGAATTTTGTCTAGTTTTCAGAAATGTTTAGCGTTCCGGGATCCAGCATTGGTTTCACACCCATTCCTGTCACTAACTGGAAGGAGGTTGAAAGCACCAAAAATAGTAAAAATGGGGTATGTCCCAGTAAAATGCCAAATTTGTGTTGGAAAATGTGGTTTTCTGATTCAAGTCTGCCCGTTCCTGAAAGGTGGGAAGATAGTGATTTCAGCAACAGAAACCCTTTGTTGATGGCATTTTCAGGGGAAAAAACCACAAGCCTTCTTCGGCAGCCCTTTTTTCCAATTTTTTGGGAAAAAACGAAATTTTCACTATATTTTGGCTATTTTCTTGGTCTCCTCCAGAGGAAACCACAAACTCAGGGTACCATTAGAATCCCTAGGATGTTGGAAAAAAAGGACGCAAATTTGGCATGGTTAGCTTATGTGGACAAAAAGTTATGAAGCCCTAAGCGCGAACTACCCCAAATAGCCAAAAAAGGGCTCAGCACTGGGGGGGAAAAGGCCCAGCAGCTAAGGGGTTAAGAAGTCAAAGGGAGGAGACTAATATTAAAATGACCTGAAAAAAGCATTTTAGAGTATAAAGGTAATTAGGTCAAGGCAGCAATGTCATCAGTGCCTTTGGAAGAGAACTGTATGGTCCTGTGTTTCCATTGGAATGATGAACACCAAGTATAACAATGGGTTTCTAACTGAAATGGGAGTGCGGTAAAAGAGTTTTATGCCAACTAGTTGTCCATCAGGTTTTGTCACAATGCCCTCAAGAAGCATTGCAAGACTTTTTGGACTCTGTAACACACATGCTTTTTTTTAAGTAGACTTCCAGGTGGGAAGGAGCCGAACAGCTACGAGTCAAAGTTGCCTGCTAATGGCAAGTGCTTCTTGGAGTAGAAGTGCATCAGTCACAGTTATGTACCATGTAATTAATCTATCTTATTGCTGTTTCAATTTTAAATCTACCACATTAATGTTCGAGTTTGGTTTCCTGGGTTGACATTTTTTGGACCCTGCGATCAATTTTCTTTTGCTTAGCTTTTTGCACATTTTTGTCTTGTGGTGGTGGTTTCCATACCACATCATTAACTGCTGTGTAGTTTTGTTCACAAAGGAGGAAGAAGTTGAGTGTATAGTCACAAAATGTCTCATGTCTTGTACTGGTAGTTCTGAGTTTCTTGAATTTTGTTGTGTGGTACATTTGTGAAGGAGAGGGAAGTGTAACATGTGTTGTGTCTTTTCTTGGATATATTGAGTCTTGTTTTCACAGTTGCAAATATTTATGTCTAAGGCTCTTGCAGGAGGTAACATGTAACATGCACAGCATCCTGTCAAGATTTACTGAGTCTGGTTTTGGCATTTTACTTGTCACTGGTATCTTGTTTTCAGTTGTCTTTCTGAAGAAGGGGACGTGTACTACTGTCCTCTTGTGTGCCCATCTTGTCCCATTATGTCTCAATACAGGATGCGAATGGGCCATTCTCTTTTTAGTGTCCTCTCAATGAGTTCTATCTGTGCTGTCCCATGATACTCTTCTAGAACGTGGTCTGTGGAGTGCATGTATGTTGTGGTTGTTGTGGCATGATCAGTTATAGAAGTTCTACTTGGGAAAATTAAAAAAAAACGATGGATGTAATGCGTGAAGTAAGCCTATTAACTTTCAGTCACTCTGGGCTGCATTCCAGATCATTGTTTTTGGCCTTTGTGCCACACCACACCAGCCAGAGACCATCCACATGTAAATCAGACTTGGTCTGCTTCATTAAGAACAGCACAGTCTAAGGTGCCAGGTCACAACCCTTCTAGGCAGGAGCACAAGCCATCCCAGACAGCTGTTTTCAGAGTTGGCATGAGAAAATGAGCAAAATAATATGGTTCTGCTTCATATACTTCCGAGAAGATTGTTAAATGCAACTGCTCAATAAAGAATCCTTCACATACTCAAAGAGACGGGCTCATTGTTGATTATCTGCTCGCCACACATTGATAGTGGGCAGTAGCTCTATAGGGGCTTGCCAAAGTAAATGATCACACCTGACCATAGCACTCAACACAATGTATGAAATAAGCGACAGCGGTACAAGAAAATGCTGCAACCACTGCTAGCTGCAATAAATACCACTCCCTCTATTATGTAAAAACAACACCTTGTTGATTATAACAACTGTAGCAAGAAAAATAAGATTCGTTAAATTAACCATAGGTAAGGACTACACATTCAATTTTATAAACAGTCTACTAGGGCTAAATAATAAACATTTCTGTAAATCAATAAACTGGAACCAGTTGTTAATTACCACATTGTGGTTCCTAGCGATCCCGAATGATGAAGAACACTGGTGTAAGTTGTCTTGGGGTGGAGTGTGCTTCCCGTACTCCCAATAGTTTGCTGAAGCCTTACAAACCAAACAAGACTGTATGGGACACAGCTGGTGGAAATCTACACACCTCGTACACTTAAACAATCTGTGCTCTTCGTACACTTAAACACCCTGGTACATGTTACTGAGAGTCCAGCTTCATCACAGCTTTAGACAGGGGTCACTGTAGAGGCAATAAAAGAGGCCCAAGGAAGAACAGGGAGAAAAAGCCCCAAGCAATAACTCCCTCCAGCATTCAGGTTCCCAGGAAAGAAGATAATCGAATATTAAAAGAAAGTTAAGATACTCTTTAAGGACAAAGTTCTCCTACTCCTCAGTTCTTGCCTCTGCGAGGATGGCCAATCCAACATATTAATTCATACCACTTAGGTTTTCTCTGACCTCCCAGAGTGGTGTCGTCTCTCGGGATAGAACAAAATGAACGATCCTACTATTTAAATAAGTCGGCAAATCAGTAGCCACAGTCTTTTTCTGAAGTCTTAAAATTGGTCTTAAGTGCAGAAAGGTGGTAGGTGCTCTTGCTGGAGAAAAGGAGCAGTGGGTGTCTCACTGCAGGGTGAGGAAAGGCCAACCTCTCTCATCAGACTCATAGTTCCCACAGCTGCAACAACATCAAGCAGAGAAGACATCTTGACTGAAAAATAGCAGTCTAGCAGGGAGTCCTCGCTTCAGAATGGTCATCTTAAAGGTTCAGAGCCCTGCCAGAAGATGCCTCAATAGGCCCACTCTCCAGAAGAATGGAAGTGCTCACCCAGTCAATCTATGAGAGGTAAGCACGCCTCCAAAATAATGGATTCTGTGATTCTATTAGAGGCAGTTGACTCCCATTCATTTGATGTCTTGTAAAACACCGAATAATGGGCGTCAATGGAGGCGTAGCTCTATTCCTCTCTCTAGAACCATGAATAAACTCCTGTTACCTAACATGACTAACCTGCCCACAAACTGACCCAATTCTGAGGCTAAAGTGAGGACCCAGTCCACTCAGTAGCCTACACTGTGAGTTTGCAGCAGGTGCAGTGCCATCTCTTCTTTCCAATTGTGTCCTTAGGTAGGGAGGGAGGCATAAATATACGAGGCATACCCCAGCCCACTGGTCTTCACAAGTGCTATAGGAAGGGTGAGATCATTAATGTGGCCTAAAGAAGTCAAGCAAAGTGTTTCTATGTCGAGCCCCTCTAGCTCCATCTCTCCATATCATTTGCTGCTGGGCTGCAGGGCCCTGGCTGGGTTGTTCTGGTGGGGCCACAGCCAGACCCGATGACCAGGGCTTCATGTGGTGTTTAAAATAAAGTCACCAGCATGCACTGCTTCTAGGGAAGCAAGTGGAAGTCAATCAAGGCTAGCGGTAGTCTGGTGAGTGACGGGGCCTAGGGCGTCATGGGTGTGGCATCAGATGATGGCTGCCTTGGGTACTTGCCATGCTGCGGTGTTGGAGGCCTTATTTAGGCCATCCTTCAGTACACTTTCTTGTTTTCCGCTAAAAACAACAACAATACATAATACAGATTGGAGAGTACAGTAGTACATAGATAAAAATAATGAAATAATCACTGTTTGGTTAAGCACAGTTAAGAATTCATAAGAATTATTGTTCTTCGTCAACAGTTTCAGATTTGCACCAATAACATTTAATCCCAATACTTGCCCATCACACCTCCTCTTACTAATGCTTGTGGGTAGTTAGCAAAACCAAAGAATAATGTGATGCCACAGAAAGCTAAATTGACAGAAGATCAGCCATATGACACAAGGCCACGGGTCCTTACAATGGTGACACCTTCAGTCTAAAATGAAGGTCCCAACTTTCACCTTTGTAAACTACGTTTTAGTTAAAAAAAAGGGTAAAGTGTAACATAATTTCTATGCCACCAGTCTCACAAACACAAAGGTCATAATTTTTCAGTGCCATTCCATTGAGCTCCACGGGAATATCAAAATACCCGATATAAATTTGGAATATGCTGGGATAGTCTTATCCAAATGGTCTCAAACCAATCACGTTTCTTTACTGCTAGATAGTTGGATGCTAAAGACCCATTCTGGATTCTGTATAGCATTGTTTTGCCTGACGAGGCACTATTTATTATCTTACAATTAGTATTCAAATTTTTCAAGTATGGTTTTAACCATATATCTTCACAAATTATTTCTTCAAAGATCTCCTGACGTGACATGATTTAGCCAAGGTTATTACCTGTGTGTACTTATGGATAATACATTCAAAGATGAATTAGAATTAGGAGTGGGTGATGAATTTCGCTCCTTCGGTGGAGTTCGTAGGGTTTTTTCCACTCTGCGTGAATACTGAGGCCCGTATTTATACTTTTTTTGCGCCGCATTTGCGTCGTTTTTTGACGCAAAAACGACGCAAACTTGCAAAATACCATTGTATTTTGTAGGTTTGCGCCGTGTTGCGTCAAAAAGCGGCGCAAATGCGGCGCTAAAAAAACTATAAATACGGGCCAAAAACTCCATTAAGTTGCACGGAGCGGATATTTTCCTCCTGCTCGCCAACTGTCCATTGGTGAGCGAGAAAAATTAAATAATAGACCACCTCATGGCAAGATATCTCAACATGAGTGGTTGCGGCAGTTCGCTACAGCCCACATTGAAAAACCTGTTGCATGCATTGAGGAAGCTCCAGTTTGAGTGGAACATCTACTCGAGCAGCAAAAAGAAGTGGCACCCTCTTGCACTGCGCATTGTGATGCTTGTGTTGATTTCACAGCACAGAACAAACTCCAGATGTTTAAAATCAGTGTGAGCAGCATGACTCACTGCACTCCGCCATTCGCGGAAATCCACGTAGCACAGAGGAGTTTTTTTTGCAATTCGCGCAGTTCTGCTACGCAGAAATCTGCGAACTCCACCCAAGCCTAATTAAGATGTGTTGTGGCTTACAGGTTTCCTTTCGGTACAATACAATGTACAACATATGTATGCCAAATTTTTTTTAGAAATAGGCTGTGCACCCTATGCAGGTCTCCATGCACCTGAGGTGTCCCTGGGCCCCTATGTAAATGTTCTACTTTTTAAATGTCTTCAGCATTGATGTATCCCCAGAAGTTCTGCTTCATATTTCATTTTACTATTGCCTTTAGACGAGATACTTAAAGGATGCACTCAACTTTGCCACAAAGTAGACCCTTACGTTGGAGTGCAGTCCCAGTCATCTGTTTCAGGAAGGACACTGATTTCTCTCCAATAACCATGTGTCAAAATGTACCACGAAATAATCACAGTGATCTCGCTTAGGACTAGACAAAAACTGACGCATGGGTTACTCGTCACTGCAGCTCTTACAACTTTAGCATGGAGCACTGTAATTCATGGGTAACAAGGGAAGAGCTTTTAAAGTTGCAGCAAGTGTACTGGCACCATGACCCGAGGCATGAGGGGACCACTGAACTCTGGTTAGTGCTGTATTTTACCACCCAAACAGCAGAACATTTCCTTGCCTGCAACCTTTGTTGCATCGCTCCTTTGAGACTGGATGAAGCCAGCCCTGTCCTTCCAGAGTGATGGGAAGTGTGTACATATGGCTCAGCAATGCTCTGGCTCTACCAGCCCGGGAACAAGAGGACATGAGGAGATACAGATGCCTGAAACATAGAGGTGTGGGTTGACTTGGATGCCCTGTTTACATAACCATTATCTACCTCCAAATAGACGAGCAACAGCTAAAAAAAAATGCAGTACTGGAGGACATTTTATGCATGGGCTTTGAGGGAGAAATGAAAGGCAGTTTAATGTTTACCAGAGCAGAGCAGTTACCTAGTTTCTGGAAACACTGAGGTGGAGGTTGTTCTGTTCGATAAATATAATTAGAAAACACCAAGAGGTACTAGAAGTACTTTGCCTTTGTCACAGGGTTGAGAAAGCTGGTGCTTTTGAGTGGAGGGTGATCGATAGCAAGTAGACTGTTAGCAGCTATGAAGATAGTGCACTGCAAATGAGTTGCATTTGGATCCCAGCCATTGTGAAGGGTCTTACTTAACCAACTTTACTCCATCAATTGTTTTGTTTTTAGGAATTCCTGGGGGTTGAAACATGGTTGTGTTCTCTGGAATGGATCAATAGGGTCAGAGAGCCTAAACCTCCATGCACCTATCCCTTCACATTCTTGTTGGGTGACCTTAGACAGGAGCAAAGTGAGGTAGTGGTGTGCACATTCAGCCAATCCTTGGACAAGACCGAGGTTGCACAAAATGTTCCTCCTGCACTAGGCTAATTTGGGGGGAGGGTTGCATCACCTGCACTCTTGGATACAGTTGGGGTGTAAAAAAATGTCCACCCTTAGGCTGAGGGAAGTGTAAAAATTCTAACCTCTCGCCCTTGGGCAAGGCAGAGGAGTAAAAATGCAACCCCTTCCACCTTAAAAGAGGGCAATTAGTTATAAAAAAAGGAAAAAGTGTGTGTTTTTTTACAAAAAAACTAAAATCTCTCTTCATGTTCACAAGCATCGGAGAGGTTTAGAAAACGCCTTTGGGAAATGGAAATGATTAAGGGAGTGGGCAATGGTAACATTTTCAACAAATTTGGAATTTCATTTAAAATTCTTGTTTGTAATGATGATATTACAGTTTTGCAGAAAGCATAATTATGTTCTTGCAGTTTTTCACATTTAAAAAAAAAAGTTTAACAACAGAGTATTCATAAAAAAAATCATACGCCAACCACTCACCGTATATTGCCGTATTATGCCAACATACCCAACAGCAACAAAATCAGAGAAATTGCCTGAAAAAACTAAGGAGATAAGGTTGTTGAACGTTTTCATGTGGGCTGTGCTCTAAAACTTAAAATGAATCAAGTTAAGTCATCACCTCCAATTCGTCTAGCAACTTAAACTTGATACCCACCCCATTCTAAACTACAATGCTGCATCAGACAGCACTGCAACAACTTAATTTCTAGTTTTGAGGCTTTCTGGAAATCTCAGGAAATAGGACATTCACAATCCAAACAAATTACTAGTTGAGATCTATAAGGTGCCATAGGATTTATGATTCCATCTATATGCTACAAATATCACATTCCTTACAGAAACATTTGCAAAAACACATTCGCATAATCAGTCAGCCATACAAATGTCATCACAATCACTAATAGGTAATGGGACATCTCACACTTACATAAGCCTTTGTGCTCAAACAGTACATTATATGGGTTTTAGTAATAAAGTATGAGTTATGTGGACACACAAAGGGACCACAGAAAAGTGGACATGCTACATATTCTTAAAAATCATAAGTATCTAAATTTCTCCGACTAGATGAACATTCTTGCCTGGCAAAGGTCAAAGACTTATAATACACTACTTTTGAAGCAAGCTCCTGGGTAAGGAATAATATCGTTCACACGATTCGCTGTAGCAAAAATGGGTGTTTTGATATTCATGTTGGAGAAGAAGTTGATGTGATAGCTCCTGTCAACACATCGTAAGTAATCATGAATCCTCTAGAGAATTCACGCTTTACTGAAATGGCTTGGTACGGATGAACATAAATTTTGTTGATTCCTAGTGTTCCAGATTTTTTTTGAAGAACAGCAGTTCCTCTAAATTTACAGAAAACTAATGACTACTCCATCCTCTGCCATAGTGAAGGCAGAAAAATGATGGTATCTTTCTAAAATCAATTACAGGAAATGTTACATCAGTTACCAGAAAAAGGAAATAATAATGCTATTTTGGTCTACTTGGAACTTGCCATTTCTTGTAGATTCTTAAGGCCCATCTCCTGCTGTGAGATCCTTATTTTGATGTTGTATGAAGACTCAACATGGTGCCTATGTCTGCAAATCTGGAACACCTCTCAATAAGCTAAGCAGTGTGAGTTGTGGACTGTGAACTTCCGGTTTCAGGACTCTTGCACTTACAGAAGCATAACTGGACTTGACTAAGGCATCAACGCCTATCTCAGTCAATAATGGACACAGGCTGAGAAGCTTGCCTTGCCTGAAGACGGAAGCAGGATTAGATGACTGTGAGTCAAGTTGACGAGCTGGAATTTTTATAATTCATAAGTATGTAATTTTTAATTTAGGCATGCAGGCCTTGCATTTCAGAAGAGTTACTCAAGTGATGTGTTGTTTGCATATCTAGAGGCAGAAGCAGAGAGACAAACTGAAGTAGAGAGATAAACCAAAGTTGGTTAAAGGAGTTGTTGAAGCAGAAATGCTAATTAGAAATGATTAATTAATGATTACGTGCTTTGAATAACAAAAAGTTAATAGAGAAATTAGTTGTAGAAAAATTAATGTGCACGTTTGAAAATGTGCCCACGGAGAGTGACTGCCAGTTTATACAAACTTGTACTAAAATAAATAAAAATGCATAAAATATTGAAAGTGAACACAAATAATGTAGTCGTATGTCATATTAAGATGTATAGCCTATGTTTTGCATTATATTGTGGCATTAACTTAGCCGAAGTTGTGGCCTAGTTGCCAGGCCTCATGCAGCAGCTGAATGTCTAGTGCACTGCAGAGAAGCTGGTGTGTTGAACTCCCCTTGAACTGTATATGTTAATAAAATCTTCTTACCTAGAATTTTCTGCAATGTACCGACAAACAGGAGATGAGGGACTAGGATATGTAGCAACTTTGGTGTAAGACAGACTCAGTGTACTTTCCTAGGATTTGAACAATAGAAGCACTGACTAGAGAAGAAGATGCAACATTTTTGATACCTGATGAGCCGGATGATGGGGACATCGTACAGTGAACCAATCAATGAACTAAGAACAGTGAAATATTAGCATTCATAGATTTGTAAAAATAATATTAATGTTTAGGGTAATAACTGGTGATTGACTGACCAATTAGGAATTAGGGGGATAGACTGGAAAACTCTAATAAAAAGTCATGACAAAGGGCAAAATCTTCAGATGTGAGAGGAAAATTGATGACGTCAAGAGATGCGGTACGAGATTCTGTCATTGGGCTTATGCGTTTGAGAGCCTGATGCGTTACTGATCGATTGATGACCTGAAGACGAAGACTGACTTTGTTGCTGATCCATTCTGTGGATAGGTAGCTATGACAATGTGACTGTTAACTTTGTGCCTTTTCTTCTAGCTACCGACTGCGCTGTTTGAATACGTTTTTCTTTTAGCTAGATGTTTTCTAAATTCGTGTTTCTAAATTATTTTTGTATGAAGTCCCACAGGCTAATGCTAATCTGGGTTAGGTAAGGCTTCCTTTTGGTGACGTTGACAGTGACAAATGATTGACACACTGATTGCTGAACTCTGCTATTAATGTCGATATATTCATCTTTGATCGCTTATGCTGAAGCATTAGAGGAAATGTTTTCTCAAGTTCTGATTAGATTATGTTATTGGTGGTCATTAATTAACTAATTCTGAGCTGATTGAATAAAGTTTGAATTAACCTCATGACTTAGTATTGTAACTAATAGGGAAATAAAATTGATAAAACATATAATTAAGTTGTGGTTATTCATGAAATGTTGCTATATTGTCTCATTCTTAATGATTCTCTAAGTGATTATTGATTGATTACATTGATAATTGATGTTCATCAATTACTACAAAGCTAGGATACTCCATGCGATCCAAAAGGTTAATCGGTCTATACGCGTCCCCTTGTAAGTTAGCAGTTTTGGGTAGCAGCTTGATGGTTTGTTTCCTTGGAGAACTAGTTATGTGGTGATTGCTGGTTATGGTGGTAGTTTAAGTTAGGGTTAGTTATTCATTTTATGAGGTTTTAATTTTGTTTTTCTGAAATGGCAATTGTAGCAAAGATGATGTCCCCTTAAGCCCAGAAATGACTTTCCCAGATCCTGGATCCCGCTAGTAGAGTTGGGTATGTTCTCGGCATTCTCGTGATAGTGTGAAAATGGTAGGATTGCACTTACAAAGGCTTATGCAGACCGCAGATGAATTGTGATGTATGTGAGGGAGGTAGGGAGCTTGCGTACTCCAGTTGAGGTTTAGTAGGAGTGTGCGTACTCTGCAGTATGAGAGTAGGGAAGTTGTCAAACTTCATATGTGTGTGGAGCTTTGTGCTTAAAAATTGTCCACGTGGTTGTTGGTGATATACAGACCCTGCGTGGTCTAGGACTCCGGAGTATATTGACAAGTGTAGGAGACACTTGGTAATATGTTGTAATCTGTCTGGTTTAGTAGGTTGATCAGGCATGGTCAACAAGTCGGTGTGTAAGTAAAGAGAGTAAGAGAAATTTTCAACTGAGATTTAGCAAGTCCTATGTGCACCAGGACAGACCCATTGATCAGTTGAGAGTGGAAGTTGCGGGTCGAATTTTACTTACAAATGTGGGAGACTGAGAAAGAAGAATAGCTGTATGAGCAAAATGGCCATCAGTGAAAATCCATAAGGTCTCTGAAGCGATTGTGTACCTTCCTGTAGTAAACGAGCTGATTTGTTTTGGTTATTGGTTTTTGGTTAGTGCGAGCAATCATTTTTGCATTAGTTTCGTGTGAATTGAAGATTAGGAGGACGAGCCACAAGACTTTGTCAGCCACAGTGTGTGAGTGTGACGTCAGAGTGAGCCGCTCTGTTATAGGTTGGTTAGTGAGAAGAGTCGCAAGCGGATTGGCAGCCGTCCGTAAGAGGCAATTGGTTGAGAAAGTGGGTGAAGGGAATCTTGGGAGTAAAAGTCATTTCCTTATTGAATCAAATAAATACAAAAGAAAAGGTTACGTTTTTCAAAGTGTTTAGGAGTGCCATGAAGGGCGATAGTTATATTAAGGTGACAGTGGAGGAGCCGACCCCACCGGAAAATTCTCCGGCTTATATTGTGATGGAGGAGCGAGGTGTCGCGCCATGTCTTTGGTTAAAGCAGTGGTGCAATTTGACAGAGAGACAGGGAGCTTTAGCGTTTCCAGAGAATGGAACGTTTAATTTGAGAATTTTGGATAATTTGCGAATTACATTATATGAGACAAAGCCACTTCGAGACCAGCACAGTTTGAGGCTTTAGCGGTTTGGGAGTTCATTGCAAGACAACAGCAAGAAATTATATTCCAGAGGAGAATAAGGAAGGTAGAGAAGTCTCGAGCAGAGGCAAAATGGGATTGGGAATAGAAAAAGTGGAGAATGACAACGTTGCAGGGGGTTAAGTTATTTCCTGCAATTACAGAAGAAGATGAGACAGAAGAGAAAGAGGATGCTAATAAGAGTGAAAAGAGTTAAGGAGATAAGAAAAAGAAAAAGACTTATGTGGAAGAAGAAGATTAAGATATTGAGGATCTTATTACTCAGATGTAGAGGGACCGACCTCCTCCAAATGGGGTGCAGGAGGGGGGTCCAAGTACTAGTTCTTCTCCAACTGCCCCAGCTCAAGTGTTGGGGACAGCGCGACCAATACAGCTATAAAATTGACAGATACAAGGAGTAGTGCAAAGTACTCCTAATGCAGTGACTACTTCAGTGGTTCAAGCACAGATGCACCCACCACTGATACAGAGAATTTATCCAGAAGTACCAATTCTTGAGACAACTTCAAACTTAGTGGTTCCTACGGAGCAAATGGTTCTGAAGCCAATGTTGGTTGAGACTGAGCCAACTCAAATGGTGTTTCCTCAGGCATAGCCACAGGGTTTGCCGAAGTTCACAGCAATGACAGGACACAGACAGATGTGACACCAGTGATGAATCAGAGTATGGGAGTAGCCCTTCCACAAAATGAGGGTGTCAGAGCGGCACCAGATGCAATATTGTTGCCAATTACTGTTGGTCCAGCTGTACCATTGTTTGTGCAGGATAAGTCGATTGCAGGAGTACAGGGTGAAATGTCACAAAGACTTATGAGAAGGGGGGTGAGAGATCATGTGCAGGTAATATCATCTATGGGTCAGACCTTTCATGGTTCTAGACCATTAATGGATCTTAGTCCACTTGTTGCACTTCTAGATGTGGTAAATGGACAGAGTGCAAGTCAGAGCTTGAAGTTTTTGACACCGCAAACTCCAGGTGCAGTGGTAAAACAGGTGCCATTGCCAAATGCAAGTAACATCTCATTACAGGAATTGACAGCACAACAATTGAATGAGTGGTCAGATAGTTTGAATACTCCTCAAAGCACATCCAAGGGTGAAGAGCAGATTAATCATGTGAGATTGGCTACAGAAATAACGGAGTTAGTTGAAGGAATGATGGGAGTGAATAGGTTAGAATCCTATACAGAAAAAGAGCTGGGATACTTGTGTCAGAGAATTACAAAAGAAGTGGGCAAGATACATCAGAAATTGGCAGATTTGGCAGATAAGCATGACATAGAAATTGAGAAAACAAAGCATTTGAAAGGAAGCTACAGGTTAGATTTTGAGGCAAAAGATTTTGAACATATGAGGTAAGCACGGATGAAAGCACATCTCAGAGAATTATTGCAGAGTGCTCACATCTGGGGAGAATTAAAGAAGTGGGAAGGCAGATGGGCAAAGAAGAAGGATAAACGGAAACAAGATTCACAAGAAGTATCTGAGAGTGCTCAGAAAGAAAAGGATCCAGTAAACATTTTACAATGAGAGAAATTCCAGGAGGGCAATTTGTTCATGTACCTTGTTACAGGAGTGATATTCTGTCATTCACAAATGATTATCCAAAATTGAGAGAGAAACTGGTTGAGTGGTACCAGCAGACAGATAGATTTGTGAAGCTTTCTAAATGTCTGTAGGAAGACTTGAATACTTTGTTGGAGATAGTGGTTCCGGCTGATTTGTGGGTTCAGTGCAAGAGAGCAGTGGATTGGCCGACGAGTGAACCAGAAAGGGATAGAGTTACAGGTGCACCATCACCTGAAGTGATGAAACATTATTATAAGGTGATCGAGTTCCTGAAGATGAGAATTTCACCTAAAAATATTGACTGGCAGAGGATTGACAGGACAGTGCAGGAAGTAAAGGAGTTGATACATACCTACTATGAGAGATTGCTGAAAGCGTTCAAGGAGTACAGTGGTAAGGAATCGATTGAGCCAAACGACATGATGCACTTTGTGTTCAGGTTCATGAAAGGATTGAGACCTGAAATAGGTCAGATGATTAAGAGTCATTTTATTTGCTGCCAAGCGAAGTTGATTGATGAGGTGTTGCAGTATGCGAAATACTGTAGTGATGAGAATGAGTTGAAGCAGAAAAGGTTGAAGGAGAAGGCGATGGTGATGAAAATTAAGGCAGCTCAAAATGGAGAGCAAGGAGCTTTAGTGCAACAGATACCGCAACAGCAGGGAACTGTTATGTTCCAACCACAAGTGAGAGGTAGGGGTTGTGGAGTCAGTATGAATCGTGGTCCAGATTTGAGTACTGTAGTGGTTCAGAATGATGTGCAAGGGATGAAAAAGATGTTACTGTGTCATCTGTGCGGAAACGTGGGACACTGGAAGCGGGAGTGTCCGTTAATGGTGCAGGATGGTGTTGTTAATCCGAATTTTCAGAATCAAGTGCAGAATTTTCTACCCGTGCAGCAGGTGCAAGTGCCACATGCACAAGGGACACAGATGCAACCAATGCAGCAGCAGGTTCCTATGGTACTTAGACAGCAAATGCAGATGCCTCAGTCCCTGATGGAACAGCAACAGGTGATGCTTACTCAGCATGTCACGGGTCAGAGACAAGACAGAAGTAGTGACACAATGCACCAATTCCAATTACATAGTGAGAATGAAATAAATGAAGAATGGAGATGTGAGAGTTCTGATAAGGAACCATGCATGTTTGCAGCATCCCTAGAGGTAGATCATAGAATATCTTTTGTAAAGGGAAAGGTGATGGGTCATAGGGTCTCATTTCTAGTGGACACAGGAGCTACTCGCTCTGCAGTGAGAAGTGCAGAAGTTCCGAACTTACCTCCTTAAGGCAGGACAGTTCAAGTTGTGGAATTAGCAAACAGACAGATGATAAATCCGATCACAGATCCAGTACATGTTCAGATTGGCAACTTCCAGGGACTGCATAAGTTTGTAGTCTGTGACTCAAGTCCAGTATCTCTACTGGGAAGGGACTTGTTGTGCAAAACTAGATGTTCAATTAGTTGTTCGACTGCTGGAATAGAGGTTCAGATGAATAGTGATGATGAAACAGAGACTGAAAACATCAATGAAGAGTACTCGTTAATTGAGTTTTTTCTGATGTTTACTGTGAAATAATTGTATGCAGATTTGCATGGAACACTACAGGAAAATGTGTGGGACCTGACAGGTAAAGAAGTGGGTTTAATCAATGGAATGGAACCGATTAAGATCACTTTGATGCCAAATGTAGTGTTTCCGCAGCTTCCATAGTATAACATGGCACACGATGTTCTGATGAAAGTAGCAGAGATAATTGGAGACTTTCTAAATCAAATCAAATCAAATCAAATCATTAACATTTATAAAGCGCGCTACTCACCCGTGCGGGTCTCAAGGCGCTAGGGGAAAGGGGGGGTTACTGCTGCTCGAATAGCCAGGTTTTTAGGAGTCTCCGGAGTGCAGGGTGGTCCTGGGTGGTCCTGAGGCTGGTGGGGAGGGAGTTCCAGGTCTTGGCCGCCAGGAAGGAAAAAGATCTCCCACCCGCCGTGGAGCGGCAGATGCGAGGGACGGCAGCGAGTGCGGGACCAGAGGAACGGAGGAGGCGGGTGGGGACGTAGAAGCTGAGGCGTCGGTTGAGGTATTCCGGTCCCTTGTTGTGGAGGGCTTTGTGTGCGTGGGTGAGAAGTCGAAAGGTGATCCTTTTGCTGACTGGGAGCCAATGCAGGTGTCTCAGGTGTGCGTAGATGTGGCTGTTGCAGGGTACGTCGAGGATGAGGCGTGCCGATGCGTTTTGAATGCGTTGCAGGCGATTTTGGAGTTTGGCTGTGGTCCCGGCGTAGAGGGTGTTGCCGTAGTCCAGGCGGCTCGTGACGAGGGCATGGGTCACGGTTTTTCTAGTGTCGCATGGATCCAGCGGAAGATCTTGCGGAGCATGCAGAGGGTGAGGAAGCAGGCGGAGGACACGGCGTTGACTTGCTTGGTCATGGTGAGAAGAGGGTCCAAGATGAAGCCGAGGTTGCGGGCGTGGTCTGTGGGGGTCGGTGCGGTGCCGAGGGCCGTGGGCCACCAGGAGTTGTCCCAGGCGGACGGGGTGTTGCCGAGGATGAGGACTTCAATTTTTTCAGAGTTCAGCTTTAGGCGGCTGAGCCTCATCCAATCTGCGACGTCCTTCATACCCTCTTGTAGGCTGGTCTTGGCGCTGGCGGGGTCCTTGGTGAGGGAGAGTATAAGTTGGGTGTTGTCGGCTTAGGAGGTGATGATGATGTCGTGCTTGCATACGATGTTGGCGAGGGGGCTCATGTAGACATTGAAGAGTGTCGGGCTGAGTGATGAGCCTTGAGGTACGCCACAGATGATCTCGGTGGGTTCTGAGCGAAACGGAGGGAGGTAAACACTTTGGGAACGGTTTGAGAGGAAGGAGGCGATCCAGTCCAGGGCCTGGCCTTGGATCCCGGTGGAGCGGAGGCGGGTGATTAGGGTGCGGTGACAGACGGTGTCGAAGGCAGCCGAGAGGTCAAGGAGAATGAGGGCGACTGTTTCACCGTTGTCCATCAGGGTTCTGATGTCATCTGTGACTGAGATGAGGGCGGTTTCCGTGCTGTGGTTGGTTCGGAATCCGGTTTGTGAAGGGTCGAGCAGGTTGTTGTTTTCCAGGAAGGTGGTCAGCTGTTTGTTGACGGGCTTCTCTATTACCTTGGCTGGGAAAGGCAGAAGAGAGATGGGGCGGAAGTTTTTCAGGTCGCTCGGGTCAGCCGTAGGTTTCTTTAGTAAAACAAGGTGTATTGAAAGAAGTATTGAGCAGTCCAAGTAATTCACCGATAATGGGCCTGAAAAAGCCTTGTGGGAAAGAACGAATCATGCAAGACTTGCAAAAAGTGAATGACATGGTGGTCAAATATTGTCCTGTAGTGCCGAACCCAGCAGTGATACTGTTTCAGATTCCATGCGATGCTGAGTGGTTCACAGTGGTTGATTAGTCACAAGCTTTCTTTTCTGTGCCTCTTCATGAGGATAGTCAGTTTATTTTTATTTTCAAATTCTTAGACAGAGTCTACAGCTGGTGCAGGCTTCCTCTACGGTACACAGAGTCACCGTCTCTGTTCAATCAGATTCTGAAAAAGAATTTAGAGTCATTGGAACTACCGTATCAATCAACTCTAGTGCAGTACATTGATGATTTGCTAGTTGCGTCCAAGACAAGGGACGAGTGTAAGTACCCAGTTGAGAGAGAGTTTGTGCAGAGCACCAGCATTGGGAATGCCTGATTACACAAAGCCATTCACACTGTTTTGCTATGAAAGCGATACTTGTTCTTTGTCTGTCTTGACATGGTCCATGGAGGTGCTTATCGCCCAGTAGCCTATTTTTCAGCTACCTTGGACCCAGTCATTGCAACTTTACCAGGTTGTCTGAGTGCTGTTGCCGCAGTTGGTCAAAGTCTCTCTCAATGTGAGGGAGTAGTGATGGGATACCCTCTAACGTAATGGTACCTCACTCTGTTGAGATCTTACTGACAAGGACAAAAATGCAGTATTTGACTGGTGCCAGATTAACAAGGTATTAGACGAGCATTCTAGGTGCTCCAAATGTAACATTGATAAGATGTACATTGCTGAACCCGGCAACATTACTTCCGAGTGATACTGTTGAGATTGAAAAAGAAGAAGACATCGAGAATGATTGTCTCAAGGTAACTGAGCTGTGTACAAAACCAAGACCAGATATTTGAGGTACACGAGTGGAAGAACATGACCAAATTGTCTTTGTTGATGGCTCATGTCTCAGAGATGGTACAGGAACATTGAGAGCAGGATATGCTATATGCACAATCACAGGTACATTAGAAGCTTCCTGGCTTCGATGTGTATATTCTGCACAAGTGGCAGAGTTGGCAGCTTTTACTAGAGCGTGCATGTTTCTGCGAGACTGAGAGTCACAATCTATACTGACAGCCAATATGGATTTGGAATTGTTTATGATTTTGGTCAATTGTGGGCACACATAGGTTTCCTGTCTTCTACTGGTTCACCAATAAGAAATAGTGACAGAGTAAAATAATTGCTATATGCAATACAGATACCTGAAGACATTTTCGTGGTAAAATGCAGTGCACATCAAAATACGAAAGACTACATCTCACTGGGAAATGGATATGCGGATCAAGTCGCAAGGTTTTGCGCATTGAACTGTATATCGTTCAAAGACAAGTGGGAACTGACATCGGAAGAAGATAACCCATGTACAAGTTTTGGATTGAAAGTTATTGATACTTTGGAAGATTTAAAAACATTGCAAGATAATGTTGACAAGGAAGAGATACGACTCTGGTCCAAATTGAAATGTGTTCAAAGAGCTGATGAAATTTGGGTTTCTGATGAGGGTCAAATGGTCCTGCCAATAGTTTATTGTCGCAAATGGCCAGGTATTGCCATGGTCAGGCACACATTGGGAGGGATGCCATAGTTCGATTGTTCAAGATTCACTGGTTTAATCCCAAGTTTAGGCAGGCAGCAGAGGCAGTATTGTCATCGCTGTGTAATTTGTCAGCACCTGAATGTGGGTAAAGGGACAGTGGTGAACTTGAGCAACATTGGAAGAGCAGGAGGTCCATTCAGCAGAATGCAATTGGATTTAATTGAGATGCCTGCGTGTGGAGGCTTGAAGTACATGTTGGTGATTGTGTGTGTTTTTAGTCACTGGATTGAAGAATACCCTACAAGAAGGAATGACAGTCTCACAGTAGCAAGGTTGTTACTTAGGGAGTTGACACCACGTTTCGGTTTTCCGATCTCTTTAGAATCAGATAGGGGAACTCACTTCAATAACAAGGTGATTAAACTCTTAAGTGCAGCACTAAACATTAAGCAAAAGTTGCATTGTAGTTACCGCCCTGAAGCATCAGGACTATTGGAACAGACAAATAGTACCTTGAAATCAAGAATTGCAAAGATGTGTGCAGCTACGAATCTGAAATGGCTGGATGCATTGCCTTTGGTGTTGATGTCGATGAGAAATATACCTGACAAGAAGACAGGGCTGTCGCCCCATGAGATCCTCATAGGCAGAGCAATGAGATCGCCAGCCGTTCCAGCAAATGCACTTGTGAATATTACAGATGATATGGTGTTGGACTACTGCAAGGGTCTGGCTGATGTGGTTCGCTCTTTCTCTCAGCAGGTGGAGGCCGTCACCCTGCCACACATCCACGATCCAGGGCACAATCTGAGAGCCAGTGATTGGGTCGTTGTTAGAAAGCATGTACGCAAGACCTGTTTGGAACCGCGTTGGAGGGCTCCTTATCAGGAGGTGCTAACAACTACGACACCTGTGAAGTGTGCAGGACTTCTAAGCTGGATACATGCGAGCCATACCAAGAGAGTGGTATGCCCACAGGATCATGAAGAAGTTTTGTTGAGAGCACCAACGACAGCGAAACAGATTGCCACACCTGAACCAGAAAAGGAGGCAAGAGAGCCTGAAGTTGAACCAGAACTGGTGAAATATGGTTCTATTACTCCTGTAAGAGACAAAGGTGAAGAATTACAGGAGGGTGCTGAAGAATCTATCTCAACGGATACAGCAGGAGAGCTAAGCTCAGCAGAGGTTCTCCCAGAAGCAGACAGTGCTGAAAAGCAGACAGAGCAAGTGCCAGACCAAGAAGGGGAAAGAGTTGAGATGGATCAAAGTCAAGGTGATCTGACTCCTCCTAAGCCTGTTGCAGGTCCATCAAGAGAAAACACCATAGAGAAAGAGAAGGAGAAGAGTCTGATCCAGAAAAGATTACTAAGAGAAGGTTTGAGAAAAGGAGATAATTGGCCTGAATCGCAAATAAGGAAGAGAAAAGAATTGGTCATAAATTAAACAATAGAGGAAGAAGTAGATGCCACAAGAAAAGAAGAATTGAGTGAAAGTGAATTAAGTGGTGATCGAAGGTTGAAAGAAAAAGAGAATAGCAAGTCGACGTTACACAGGTCCTGAATGGGCGTATGCAACTACTAATGAATGGCAACACAGGTTTATGTCCTTTTGTTTTGATAGAGAAGTTCTGAATCAGTACTTTGATGTAACCTGAAAGGGAACAGAGAGCTGATTTGTTGAGCTAATCTGAAAATCCTTAAAGAGACTGTTGAAAATAAACTGGAAGAGACATTGATACCCTGATTTGACATGAAAACCGGATGTGACAAGCTGCTAATCGATTTTGACAAGGAAAAGCGTTCCTGGATGTGAAACTGAACTGTGAGAGAATTTTTTTTTTTCTTATCTTCAATTTTTAATGCACCCTATAAAAGAGTTACTACTGCTTTCTGATTCTTTACAGATCATGGCTGAGCTAAATAATCAAGGTAGAAATGCTAGACGCTGTAGGTTTATGAGTGTTGGATTGGCGATTATGTGTGGAATGTTGTTTATAGTGATGATTGTAGGAATGTCTGTTATTGATGTGAAGTGAGCCACTCATACTTCTGCTCCTGAAACTACTACACTAACGGATTTGGAGAAGTTTAAGTCAGATGAGAAGTATTTGCATGATTATACTAATGCCCAAGGAGAACTTTCTTCTATTGTTGAGTGAGTATGTTGAAACGGTGGATATAAGGGATTGTCTTGTGTGTACGCAAATTCCTTCGTCAGTAGAGGACGGAGTTACGTACCACAGTTTATCATTAACCTACGGAATAAGCTGTATCTTGCTACTAACAAGGTTCTATAATCAAGAGTACATACAGTATTTTTATTCTAGCCATAATGTTGTGTTTTCGTTTGTTTCTATTATCAGATATCTGAGTAAAGTAGCTAGAGAGCATGACATAGTACTAGTTAGAGGATTCTTTGAGCCTACACTAACATTTGGAACAGCCTATGCGCATCAAAACAATCTAACATGCTTGCTTACACCTTTAGAAAGGAGCTTTATGGGGCATACTGATGATAGAAGAAAGGCATTAAAAGAAAAAATAGAAAAAGGTTTAGATAAGAGAACTTACAAGAATGATTATGCTTACACTACAAATAAAACACAAGGGAAATTAGCATTAGATGCATTACATGTAGGGAAGTTATGTACATATAGGCCAAAATCACGCACTGGCACTTTATTTGTGGGAACAAGTGAATGTAGGCATGTGTTTTTGTTTTAGAGTAAGTGGACTTTTACATTGAATGGTCAGGACCCTTTGATTCCTAGGATTTATTATATTTGTGGACTCAATGCTTATTACTGTCTTGCAAGAGGATGGTATGGGACATGTTATTTGGGGATTGTTTTCCCAAAGATTTATGAGATAGATAACTTAAAGAAGTTTCTGAAATTGACTGAATTACATAATAAGCGACAGAGGGGGGAAACCTTTTTTGCAGTTGTGGTGCAGTGATTCCTTCAGTGGGAGTCATCCTGAACTAAATCAAGATATGAAAGTTGTCTACTATTGTGGATAACAAGCTGCCAAACTTTACAGGAGCAATACTCCTGCTAGATACTGACTTAGCTGTGGATAGCGCTATGACGCTTCAAAATAGGCCTGCTTTAGACATTCTTTTAGCGAAAGACAGCGGAGTTTGTAAGATGATTAATGCTAGGCATTGTTGTTCGTATATTCCAGACAATGATAGGGAGATAAGAGACATACTCACTAATCTGACTAACTTAAGTAAGGATTTAAAGGAATTGAAAGAGCCAGGTGTTTGGGAAAAGGTTGGAAAAGGATTTGTTTCAGTGGGATATTGGCTTTGTCAAATTTGGAATGGAGTATTATTAAAAATCATACAGGGAATATTAATTGTGATTGCTTGTACATTAAGATTATGGGGTTCATGTGAATTGTGTCAAAAGATTAAATTGAAAAGGTCTAAAAATAATCAAAGGAGGGAAAAACAAAACAAGGAAAGAATCTATAGAGAAGATTTGAGAAGGAGACAAAATACATCAGAAACTGAATTGTGAAATGTGATAAAGAATGGTGTGATGACATATTTAGTCATCAGAGGAGGGACTGTTGAAGCAGATATGCTAATTAGAAATTTTATTAATGAATGATTAGGTGTTTTGAATGACAACAAGTTAATTAAAAATTAATGTGCATGTTTGAAAATGTGCCCATGGAGAGCGACTGCCAGTTTATACAAACTTGTACTAAAATGATTAAAAATGCATAAAATATTGAAAATGAACAACAATAATGTAGTAGTATGTCATACTAAGATGCATAACCTATGTTTTGCATTATACTGTAGAGTTAACTTAGCCGAAGATGTGGCCTAGTTGCCAGGCCTCATGCAGAAGCTGAATTTCTAGCGCACTGCAGAGAAACTGGTGCGTTGAACTGTCCTTGAACTGTATACATTAATAAAATCTGCTTAGCTAGAATTTTCTGCAGTGTACCGACAAACAGGAGATGAGGGACTAGGATATGTAACAACTTTGGTGTAAGACAGACTCAATGTACTTTCCCAGGACTTGAACGATAGAAGCACTGACTTGAGAAGAAGATGCAACATTTTCGATACCTGATGAGCCGGATGATGGGGACATCGTACAGTGAACCAATCAATGAACTAAGAACAGTGAAATATTAGAATTCATAGATTTGTTAAAATAATATTATTGGTTAGAGTAATAACTGGTGATTGACTGACCAATTAGGAATTAGGGGGATGGACTGGAAAACTCTAATAAAAAGTCATGACAAAGGGCAAAATCTTCAGATGTGAGAGGAAAATTGATGACGTCAAGAGATGCGGTACGAGATTCTGTCATTGGGCTTATGCGTTTGAGAGCCTGATGCGTTACTGATCGATTGATGACCTGAAGACGAAGACTGACTTTGTTGCTGATCCATTCTGTGGATAGGTAGCTATGACAATGTGACTGTTAACTTTGTGCCTTTTCTTCTAGCTACCAACTGCGCTGTTTGAATATATTTTTCTTTTAGCTAGATGTTTTCTAAATTTGTGTTTCTAAATTGTTTTTGCATGAAGTTCCACATGCTAATTCTAATGTGGGTTAGGTAGGCTTCTTTTGGGTGACGTTGACAGTGACAAATGATTGACAAATTGATTGCTGAACTCTGCTATTAATGTCGATATATTCATCTTTGATCGCTTATGCTGAAGCATTAGAGCATATATATTTTATCAAGTTCTGATTAGATTATGTTATAGGTGGTCATTAATGAACTAATCCTGAGCTGATCGAATAAAGTTTGAATTAACCTCATGATTTAGTATTGTAACTAGTAGGGAAATAAAATTGATTAAACATATAATTGAGTTGTGGTTATTCACGAAATGTTGATATATTGTCTCATGCTTAATGATTCTCTTAGTGATTATTGATTGATTACATTGATAATTGATGTTCATCGATTACTACAAAGCTAGGATACTCAATGCAATCCAAAAGGTTCATCAGCCTATACGCGTCCCCTTGTAAGTTTACTTACTAAGGACCAGGCGCGCTAGCAGAGTCCTTCTCCGATATTTGGTCAGCTTTGGATGAGGCAGCTTGAAAAGCAAAGATGCCATTTGAAGATGATATAACCCTCAGCCCCATTTCTCTCACCTGGATTGAACTCTTTTATAGTTCAGTGTGCCTTCCTTTCCACCACCACCAGAAGGTAACCAATGTTTCCCTTTAATGCTTTATTGAAACTTTAGAAGGAACTGGCATTCCAAGAGGATGCGTTGGATGGAACAGTATTAAAAATACCAGCGAAGAAATAACAAATGTACCAGACACACCAAACTTGTGTGTAGAGTCAGAAGACACTTTTGTTAAAGTTCATGCTTTCAGTAGTTTTATTTTGTGAGGGAATTTTTGAACAATAAAAGGTCATATGTTTTATTTAAGGTGAGAGAGCTGACTCAGTAAGTGGGCTTGATACCCTTTTCTAGGATAAGTGTGTTCAGGTCAGCAGTTACTTCGGTAAGTTTGAAAAAAAACATTTTTCAAATTTTATATAGTTCTATGCACGTTTCATTCAGCTAATGTATCGAACTCGGGCAGTGTATGGTGGTGTGTCATGCATTTAAATGTATATGCCATACAATGTGCATTAATGCTACTGATCATCAGTTGTGGACACTAGTATTCGCCTTCTAGAATGCGACAACATGTATCATCACGTCAGGACATCTTGTATTCTGTACAGAGGTTTTTATCATTTAGAGGAGTGACACTAGACACTGTGGGGCATATTTAAAATCCCCATGCCCTGCCACAGCATCACTTTTTTGATGTTTTAGTGGCACAGAGTGCAGACCCATGTCTACGAGGCCACACAAAGCCTCTGCCTGGCTTTTCATGGCTTTTTAAACATGGTGTAAGGCAATGCAGGGCAAGTCACTGCTTTGCCTTACTCTGCGTCAGGGTGGTGTTCCATGGCCATTGTGGTGGGTTCTCCTATGGAACATCCATGGGTTTTGACACTACAAGGCTCTGTAAACCTGGGAGTTCATCAAAAGTGTACGCTTTCCCAGGGGAGGCATAACAAGTTGAAATATCTTTATTTCCCCTCGTTTTTTCCTCTTTTTATGTGTACTGCATTCTGAAGCTCACACAGAAAGAGGAAAAAGCCTCTAGTGATTTTTTTTGTGCACGGAGGTGCCCCTTTATTTACAAAAACAATACCGCATGCAATGCACGCACCCTTTTACCATTGTGCAAGGGTGGCTGCATTGGCGCTAGAAAGGCAAAAGTGTGCCAGCGCAGGGGGGGAGGAAATAAATGCACTGTATTTTGTAAATATAGTGCATTTCTACCCTTTGCCTGTGGTGCAAGGTAGCGCAGCAAGGTCACTTGCTGTGTGGTGCCCTGTGCCACTTTATTGTAAATATGCCCCTTTGTTATCAACAAAGGAGTGATGGAGTTGGATTCACCAAGCCACTTTGTAAATGAAAGGAGTACAAAAAAGGGTGTATTGGGATTCACATTTTTAAAGGACATTTCGAAGTCACAGAGCTCTTAATCCCCTTTAAAAATGATTGACTTATATTCGGAAGCTAAGACAATCAAGGCAGTCATGTGGTGCAGGAAATGGCAGTATGATATACTACCAATTTAAAAGTCACCAAAATAGCACTTCCTATGATAGCAATTTTTGAAGAAAACTAATCATATAGGATGCAATAGAGTATGACCCTCGGATAAGGAAAACAAATATATTTGCTGAAAAATATTCGGATCAGTGATTATCAGAAACATCACAGTTTACCAGAAACTGGGTTTGAATGCACGAATCATATTTGAAACTGCTTTAACATGAAAAATACTAAACAATGTCTTTCAGATTGCATTTCTTGTGTCATTTAGGCTCTAATTAAAAGCTATTTAGATTTGTGCTCCTTTGCTCAAAGGTAAATCCTTTAACAGCCACGAAGACCCCATCACCTGTGGTTCACTCAGCCCACCCCTCCAACACAGTAGTCTTCCTGCAGGGAAATGTGTTTGCTCTGGTCACCTGCCAAACAGCAGCAAACACTAAGTTGGTCCTGCCCAGTGATTAATTAGTTAAAAAACATAAGTGCCAGGACCCTCACCAGGAGGCACCTGCATCTTGCACCACCCAATGCCCTTGCCAGGGCTGCCAATGACAGTACAAATAGAACTACTAACCATCACATTCCCACAAGTGTAACTATTGGGACTATTACAGGCCACCAAACCTATGATAATATATTGGGCAGCAGGTACTAGTCATTTTTATGTAAATTGACTTAACTTAAAAAACTGCTGTCGCGCTCATCTCTAAATTAGACAAACAGCACCCCCATCTGGCACACTGTCATAAGTGCTAGTGTTGACAATTAAGGGCAGATGTCGAACATCAGAAATCACCAGCTCAAATTAAGAATTGGTCTCACCCATCCCAGGACCTATTAATACAGGCTTAAGGGTGACTGCTCTAGTAGGAACCTGGGCACTTAGCCTGCCTCTTGCTGTGGGTTTCAGTTCCTGCTTGTTCAAGCCTGAACCAGTTGCTACATTACGACAATGTGACACCGCCGATGGCCGGGTTTCCCCACCTGGGCTTTCCTGCTCACCATTCTTCCCGTCCACAGAAGCCCCTCCCCCCCGACCTACTTAATGTGCTGCTGGAGCTCTGAAGGCACGTCAAAGAAAGCCTGACTCCACTTGTCCATGCCTGAACTGTGCACAGAGCCAAGACCCCCAGCCCTTCTGCCCTCTGCAGATACATAATCCATGAGCTCTACAACTTCGACCCTGACGATGCAACAAACACTGCCACCACGCTGACTCCCGCTCCACAGTAGGACCTTTCACCTGCAGCCAGTACCTCTTCACCTGCCACAACACACAACCCAGAGCACCGACCAGCCCCACCCTGAACACACAACAGACACCACCTGAACAAAAGCACCAACTTGCATGTGCCATTATCAACACACTTTCATTATGCAAACACACCAATGAGATTTGTGAACTCAGTTGCACTGTCACACTTGACATCCTTTTTCTCTCTGAGACTCAGCTCAACCCCACTTCTGCACCGACATTGCCACTGCAATGCCTGAAGAATACCAGATCATCCATCATGACCAAACAAGCCTGGCAGAGGTATCACAATCACACACAAGTAATCCATGAATGCACTGCTACAAATGATGACATCACCGCAGCCATGGAACACCTCAACTTCCAATTCCCAACAGACAGCAAAAACCGTCATCAAGGGTATCATTGCCTACCATCATCCAGGACCACATCCAGCCTTCTACAATTACATTTCTGACTTCATCACCTCCCTCGCCATAGACTTCCAGCAGCTAATTTTCCTTGGTGACCTCAACTTCCATCTTAACCACCCCAATGACATCAACACTAACATCCTCCTCGACAACATGATCAACATCAGATTCACCCAGCTTGTCCACAACCCCATGCGTGCTGCAGCCCACATGCTAAACCCCATCCAGTAATCGCATCAGGTACAGCCACACCACTGAACTGACCTGGATCAACCACTCCATCATCCACTTTAGCATTATCAGTTCACGGACATCTGCCTCTGTCTGCCCGATGCCTCCCACCACAGCTGGAGCAAAGGCTCACACATGAATTAACGCTCTCAACACAAATGACGCCACCTCTCCCAAGAACAAATCATTAGAAACTTCAACAATTGTATCACCAACTGCACCAATAATGTCACTGCTATCAGCAACAACACCCACAGAAGGTCCATGAAGCAGGCTAGCTGGTACACTAAAGACCTCAAAACCACTAAATGACACTGAAAACAACTAGAAAGGTAATGGCACTCGAGCAAGGACATAACCTAAAAGACTGCCTTCAAGGCAGCCTTCAGCCTCCACTACATACAGTTGAGAGAATCAAAAAAGGCCTTGGCCTTACACATCCAATCAAGCTCCAATAATAGCAAATAACTCCACAACATTGTTAAAGAATTCTCTAACTCTTTAGATACAACAAACAACATTACCCCCTCACAGGAACTCTTTGACAACCTTGCAAACGTCTTCCAAAACAAGCTTGCCAACATCTACAGAAACTTCAAGCCCAAGTCCACCAATTTCTTCAAGCAAAGCAATAACCCTGTGAACACCGCAAATATCCAACCAATCGAATGGAGACAGCTCGCCCCACAAGACACCTCCTCCATCATGAACTCAGTTCAGCCCCAACCGACCCATGCCCTCACTACATTTTCAATCTAGGCGAAGCCAGATTCAGATGTGTACTCATCCCCTTGTTCAGCACCTCAGTTGCCACAGCCACCTTTCCCAAGGACTGGAAACATGCAAAAGTCAACGACCTACTAAAGAAACCAATGGCACACCCCAGCGAACACATCAGCTACCATCCAATCTCCCTGCTCCTGTTCCCGTCCAAAGTATTAGAAAAAGCTATCAACCAACAACTCTGCTCGTATCTGGAATGGAACCTCCTACTTGACTCCTCCCAATTTGAATTCCGCAGTAACCACAACACCAAGACATCCTCCATCACAGCTTTCAATTTCATCTGACCCCTATTTAACTGAGAAGATTGAGCTCTGATCCTCCTAGGCCTCTCAGCATCCTTCATTATGGTTTTTCATCAAACGCTCATCACATGTATGTACAACATAAGCATACAAGGAACTGCTTTCAGATGGATTGCCTCTTTCTGAAACCAGAGGTAAAAGTCTGCCTTCTTTTCTTCACCTCCGAACTCAATGAAATCACCTGTGGAGTACCCCAAGGATCTTCGGTCTGCTGCATCCTCTTCAACATTTATATGACTTATGCAACTCTGTGTCCTCCTCCTGCTTCTTCTTCCTCTACATGTTTCATTAGACATTCAAATGGCTACCCCAAAGCTCAAGGTGCACCATCACCCAGGCCCTAGTCTCCAGCCCACTGGACCATGGCAATGCTCTCTACACAGGGATGGCAGCTCACCTCCGGTTACCATAGACCATACAGAATGCCACAGCCAGACTCGTCCTGAATCTCCGTAGATGAACCCTCATCCCCCCTACTTCAGGGCACTCCACTGGCTCCCTGTACAGAAAAGATGTAAGTTCAAGGTTCTGGCGCATGCATACAAGGCCCAAAACAACAGTTGACCTGCCTATTTAAACCACTACCTACATTTCCATCAGCCCACCAGACACCTCTGTGCTGCTTCCTTTCACTAACCCTTATCCCCAGTATCCAACTTAGCAAATGCAAAGGTCATTCCTTCTCCTACCTACCAGCGAAGACATGTAGTGACCTCCCCATCTCTTTCAGAATTTTGAAAGTCTTTGAAAACCTGGCTATTTGGCTAAACAACTGGCCCCTGCCTGGACCTGAATACCCTTACAAGTGACAACAAGCACTCTACAAATCTACTGATTGATTGATTGATTACACCCAGCCTATGGGAGCTTTAAAAGGCTCCTGCCAGCTGGAAATAGACTTGTGTTTCATTTCCATGCCGGGCACCGATGTGGGCAGGGAGACAGAGCACATATTGATCCCACACGGGCAGGAGCAGTGCTGGATCTCGCACCATGTAGGGAGCCAGCTGGGGCCACCTGGTGCTCCCCCTGTCCTCCTACAGTGTGCTTGGTAGGTGGCTCGAGTGCGCATTGGGTTACCCTTCTATTTAAAATGCAGGCCTCAGGAGATGGGGTCCCTGGGGCTAATGTAGTATTTGGTAGAGAGGCTGTGTGCCCCTCCCTTTTTAATTGAATTTGGCCTCAGGGTTTTGGTCCCCAAGATCTGATAAGACTTGGTGAGTGGGGCATCAGAGCCCTCTCCCCTTTTTAATTATAGTTGGCCCTGGGGATGGTAACCCAGAAGACTAGAAGGGCCAGAGAGGAGGGCTGTGCTGCTGTCCTCCCCTTTTAAACAACAAATATCCACAGGGGATGGGGTCCCCATGGCCCACAAATGCTTGGGGAGGGGAGCACTCCCCTTAATACATATGTTTTGGTTTCAAGGAATTGGCTATCCGGGGCCTCAAGGTCAACCCTATGTCACACATGCCAAAGGCTGTCATAAATGATCTCATAGAACATGTCATTAGTGATGCAATATGTGAGATTATAAGCAGTGCATGGCAGAAGCACAAATTATAGTTAGCTCATGAATTTCTTTGTTATTTTTTTTGTGTCAACACCAGGGCAGTGCGCGCTCTATTGACGAACAGAATGCAAAAACCCAGCACTCTCAAAACAACGCAATTTATGCATTGTGCTGATATGTTGTTGTTTAACCTTTTGCATTGCAGAGTTCAATCCTGAAGACTTATTTTTAATGTGCTTACAAATGCTGTTCATTTGCAATGTATTGCTGCAGGCTTTCAGAGTGTGTTAGGGTGTTGTCCCGTTCCAGGGCCTTCTAGAGACTTTCCCTGCAACATGCCTGGGTGTGGTTGTGGGCTGGGCCAAGACTCTATAAAAAGGAGCCAGCCCAGCTCCAAGTGCTCACTATTCAGAGGTCCCGGTGCAGAGCAGCAGCTACTTCCTGAGCTCCTGTCCCGGTGGCTTATTTGATCTTCCAGACATCTGACTTTCATTCTTCATTTGGAGATCCTTGTTCTTGGCGGTAAGACGGTGGTTGGGCTGGCCTCCCGACGCCGTTATCGAGAACGCTCATGTTCTTGGGCCTAATTCTTTTATGATTTGACAGAGTACTTTGCGCGTGTGAAATATGCGCTTGAGTGTTTGTGACATTTGCAGAGTGACTTGCTAATCGGCAAGACGCGCGATTCGTTTCACGATAATTTAATCTTGTTATTCATCGCACGCTACCATTTCTTGACATTTGCATGGTGGCTTAAGAATCGGCATGACACGCAATTCATTTTATGGTGTTTTAACTTTGTTGTTCATTGCGTGCTACAATTTCTTGACATTTACATGGTGGCTTAAGAATCGGCAAAAGACGCTCGATTCGTTTCATTGTACTTTGATCTTGTTATTCATTGTGAGCTGCTATTTCTTGCCATTTACATCGTGGTTTACGAATCGGCAAGACGCGCGCTTCGTTTAATGATGATTTGACTTTGATATTCATTGCATACTACCATTTCTTGACATTTTACATGGTGACACTCGAATCGGCAAGACGCACAATTCTCTCCTCCAGTTTAATTCATGTTGTTTATTGTGTGCCACTATTCTAAGATATTAATCATGTAATATTCGAGTTGACAAGTTATGTGATTTATTTTCCTGAATCCATATTGTGTTATTCATGGTGCACAATCCTTTTATGGTGTTTACTATATACATACATATATATATATATATATATATATATATATATATATATATATATATATATATATATATATAAATCTACAATATGCACAATTTGTGTTGAAACATTCTAAGAGGACACAGAAGATCAGAGTTTCTAGATGCAATATTGTATGGTCCTAGTATGCATTCTCAAAAAATGATTTATATGACTGGTTTAAAATTTTGTCAGATTGTTTTTCTGATTCTCATGTAAAGGAAAGTACTTGAATAAGAAAGTTTTCATTTAATCCATCTTGATTCCCTTACAGGTATCTGGCCATCTTGAAACTTAGTCATTTTAAACTTAATTCTTAGATTGTTCATGTTTTCAGAATGACTATGCTTAGAATCATAGTCTAGTATTGATTTCAGGAGATATAATTTTCATATTGTGTGTTCTAACCTTTTTCTTACTACAGGTATCCTTCCCAGCTGTTTCCCTTCCTAATCACCTCTTCCCCTCTTGAACTCTCTTAGCCTCTGTGATTTATTTATCAGAGTCTTGGAGCTGTTCAGTGGTGGACGTGTTGGGAACGTGCGCAGACCCCGAGGATCTGGTGACTCTGACATTTTGTTTAAAATGTCATTGTTGTAACTGACATATACACCCAACTAAAAAGTGTCCGTGCCTAATCTTTTGATGCACCATTTTGGCAAGTTGTGAGAATATATATATATATTTTATGTATGGCAGATTATGCTATAAATTAGAATTATGGGGCATATTTATACTCCGTTTGCGCCAAATTTGCGTCGTTTTTTTCGATGCAAATTCGGCGCAAAACTAACGCCATATTTATACTTTGGTTTTTTTCCACGCACACCAGGCAGCGCCGGTCTGCTAGCGCCGGCTAACGCCATTCAATAAATACGGCGCCCGCATGGTGCTTCAGAATGGCGTTAGCCGGCGCAAAATTTTTTGACGCTAAACTGCGTTAGCGCAGTTTAGCGTCAAAAAGTATAAATACGGGCCTATATTTTTACAAAAGAGGTCCGTGCCCATTTTGATGTGTGGTTTCGGCATGTTGTGAGAATATACATATATATTCTCACAACATGCCCAAACCGTGCATCAAAAGATTCAGCACGGACCCCTATTGTAAAAATATCATTCTAATTTATATTCTCACAACATGCCCAAACTGCGCATCAAAATATTAGGCACAGACCCCTCTTGTAAAAATAGAATTCTAATTTATTTCATACATAAAATTACTTAGACAGGTCTTCAGTTAGCCCTCTTCATACATTGGTAAGATATTGTGTCATTCGCATGTTTCTTCTGCCACTTACGCATACAGTATGGGGCACTGGGTCAGCCCTCTTCTGCCAGTTGCTAACTTCACTGTAAGTGGCAGCATTCTGCAATTTCACAGGGCAGGGACTACCATGGCAATATGTGCTTCTTAAACCAAATTTTTTTTTTGGTTGCTTTTAGCTTTTTTAATTGGTGAGAGTCCAGAAACCCTCCCAACAATACATTTGTACAAAAATCACAGGAACGCAAAACAAGCATTGACCAAACAAAAAGAGTAGCAGCTGGCATTAGACGTATTGGCTTTGACAGTGGTTGTTTGCAGTGTTATCTGAATATGGTCAGGTCAAGCTAGAGAGCACCTATTCTTTTGTGTCTGAAAATATATTTTTCAGTATGACTTGCAAGCCTTGTCTCACTACAGGTGTGTGGAGCTCCAGTGGTGCTAGAAATGTGTTTATGATATTTATTTCTCAGGTTATGGTGCCATTTAACCAGTTAGGTGTGTGGCTGGGGCGTGGAAACCCTTTCAGTTGGAGGTTTGCAAGCCTTGCATGCCTACTAGAATTTAATGCGTGGAAAGCCTTTCCTAGTGCACTTTTCTAGTGTGGGTGTGGGTGTGCTTGTGTGCCTGCCTTTGTCTGTGAAATGGAGCTTTGTCAAGTATGAAGCTGAGTTTCTGGATTGGTATAGAGTATGGTTTGCATATGGAGCACCGGGCCGGTTGGAGAATTCCATGGCTTAAATGCTTTGCAGGGCTAGAGATGTGTGGAACCTGTGGACATGCAGATTTCTATCATCTGTGAAGCATTTTTGCACCACTCACCATATCTGATGGATATTGGCACACATGCAAACAAGAAATTGTCAGAGTGGAGACAAAGGGGCTCATTACGAGTCTGGCGGTCAACAGACCACTACCCTTGTAGTGACGGTCATGACCGTCGCCGGTTTGGTGGTCCGACCCCAATTTAAGAGACGACTGCTGTGCTGGGAACAATGTTTCGGCTGGGCTGACAGTGGTGCAGGTTGAAATGAGCCAGGGTGACGCTGAACTCAGCGCCGCCCTGCTGATTACAACCAGGCTCTCCATCAGCCTTTTCATGGTGGTTTTACCACCATGAAAAGGCTGGTGGCGAACAGGGGCAGGGGGCCAATGGGAGGCCCATGCACTGTCCATGGCATGGGCAGTGCAGGGGCCAATGGGGGGCCCACGCACTGTCGATGGCATGGGCAGTGCAGGGTCCCCACTGCCCAGCACGCTCGTAATATGCACTGTCTGCTAAGCAGAAAGTGCGTATTATGAGAGTTCTGGTCCCACCTGCAGGTGGCAGCATTGCTGCCAGCTCAATTACGAACCAGCGACAATGCTGCTGCCACTTTCACTCTGGGCTGATGGGAAGAAACCTTGGTTTCCACCCATCAGCCCAGCGGGAAAGTTGTAATAGGTCTAGCGGGGAGGTTGCCAGTAAGGCGGCAACCTCCCTATCGGAAGACAGCCCCATAGAAGTGTGAAGAATGAGAAAGAGAATGCTATAGTCCCTTTTCTTCTATGCACCCAGAATCTGGTTCAGCATCCCTTTATCTATCAGGAATGCCCCAATCCTTCTCTGATTAAGGAAAAAATTGAAAATGCAGCTGTTTTAAGAAAACTAAATCATGATGCAGTAATAGTCCATAAATCAGTTATCTATCAAATCGCATGCTGAATGTATGCTTGCCTTTGACCTTGTACAGTGTACCAGTGTTTTTTACTAGGTTCGTGCTATACAGATACCATATACGTAAGTGCACATGTACTATAAAAGTGACTCTTTCTTCAATAGTCTTTGAAGGACCCATCAACTTTGCACAAGTGAACTTTGCTCCACAAACCCACCTCCCATTTCTCAGTAACTTCACTGCTGTCTTGAGTATTCATTTGACATGACTGTTAATTCAGGAGACATTTTCAGGTTTGGTTCTTGATGACCTAAAGTTGAAGTTATTTATTATACATCTTACCTTACCCTTGCTGTCCCATGAGAAACATTTGAGGTATTGCCCAATGGTTGTCTCCCCTGTTACATATAGACCCTCATTATGACCCGGGCAGTCCATGTACCGCCAGGGCCCCTTTGGCAATCTCACTGCCGAGGGACCAGCGGTGCAGACAGCCATATTACGTCCCTGCCCTCCTGCCAGTTTACCATGGCCCGCCGGGCTGGAAGTTTCCACCTGTAGCCCGGTGGGAGTCGGATAACCGTCAAGGTTATTCTGACTCAGGATACCACCAGCATTTTCCTGACAGTCTCATCGCTACAAAATGCTAGCATTAAGGTATCCCGATGACAGGAAGTTGCGTTTCTGTCACCGGGATACCCCCAAACACCTCCGCTCACACGCACACATGCACCCACACAAACACAATCACACACAGACGTACCCCCACTCACACACACACTCACCCCATAGACATGCATACATACCCATACACATCATACATGCACTCATACACTCACCATCCCCACTCCCCCTCCTTCAAATACATCCATACCTACATGCAACTGCATGCACTCACTCACCCACACTGTTAGACCTGACAGCCTTAGGGTAGTCACCCCTAACTTTTTGCCTGCCTCCCTCCACTTTTTGGACACTGTTTTTGCTGGTTTATAGACTCTGCGCACTTTACCACTGCTAACCAGTGCTAAAGTGCATATGCTCTCTCCCTTAAAACATGGTAACCTTGAATCGTACCTGATTGGACTATTAATTTACTTATAAGTCCCTAGTAAGGTGCACGTTATGTGCATAGGGCTGGTAAATTAAATGCTACTAGTGGGCCTGCAGCACTGGTTGTGCCACCCACTTAAGTAGCCCCTTTTTCTTGTCTCAGGCCGGCCATTGCAAGGCCTGTGTGTGCAGTTTCCCTGCCACCTCGACTTGGCATTTAAAAGTACTTGCCAAGCCTAGAACTCCCCTTTCTCTAGATATAAGTCACCCTTAATGTGTGCTCTAGGTAACCCCTAGGGCAGGGTGCTGTGTAGGTAAAAGGCAGGACATGTACCTGTGTAGTTATATGTCCTGGTAGTGTAAAACTCCTAAATTCGTTTTCACACTACTGTGAGGCCTGCTCCCTTCATAGGCTAACATTAGGGCTGCCCTCATACACTGTGGAAGTGGCAGCTGCTGATCTGAAAGGAGCAGGAAGGTCATATTTAGTATGGCCAGAATGGTAATACAAAGTCCTACTGACTGGTGAAGTCGGATTTAATATTACTATTCTAGAAATGCCATTTTTAGAAAGTGAGCATTTCTTTGCACTTAAATCCTTCTGTGCCTTACAATCCACGTCTGGCTGGGCTTGGTTGACAGCTCCTTGTGCATTCACTCAGACACACCCCAAACACAGGGTACTCAGCCTCACTTGCATACATCTGCATTTTGAATGGGTCTTCCTGGGCTGGGAGGGTGGAGGGCCTGCTCTCACACAAAGGACTGCCACACCCCCTACTGGGACCCTGGCAGACAGGATTAAACTGAAAGGGGACCTGGTGCACTTCTTAGCCACTCTTTGAAGTCTCCCCCACTTCAAAGGCACATTTGGGTATAAAACAGGGCCTCTGCCCTACCTCATCAGACACTCGCTGGAGAAGAAACCTGAACCAGAACCTACATCCTGCCAAGAAGAACTGCCTGGCTGCTCAAAGGACTCACCTGCCTGCTTTCTACAAAGGACTGCTGCCTTGCTGTTGCCCTGCTGCCTTGCTGAACTCTTGTCTGGCTGTGAAAGTGCTCTCCAAGGGCTTGGATAGAGCTTGCCTCCTGTTCCTTGAAGTCTTAGGACCAAAAAGACTTCCCTCTTTTACTTGGACGCTCCGTGCGCCGAAAATTTCGACGCACAGCTTGTTTCGCGGTGAGAAAAACGCCGCACTCTGACGCTGATCGACGCAACGCTCTCGGGACGATCGAAGATCCGACGCACGGCCTCGCAAGGACAACGCCGCCCGACCGCTAGAGGAGAAATCGACGCGACGCCTGCCGTGAGATCGTAATTTCAACGCGCAGCCCCGCAGATCGAAGTCTAGAGGAGAAATCGACGCGACGCCTGCCGTGAGATCGTAACTTCGACGCGCAGCCCCGCAGACCGACGCACAGCCGGAGAACAAGCAGGAAAATCCACGCACAGACCCGGGACATCTGGTAATCCCCGCGATCCACAGAAAGAGACTGTCCGCGCGCCGGAAACCGACGCCGACTTCCCCGCGTGGAAAATAACGACGCAAGTCCGTGTGTGCTGGGGAGAAATCGACGCACACACACCTTTTTCCACGCACCTCTTCGCTTGTGGCCCTCTGAGGAGATTTTTCCACTCCCAACCAGGTACTTGTGCTTGAAAGAGACTTTGTTTATATTCTAAAGACTTAAGACACTTTATATCACCTCCCTGTGATATTTCTACAATTTTCTACTGCAACTTTATTTCTTTTTGACCTACAATTATCCTGATAAATATTATATATTTTTCTAAACACTGTGTGGTGTATTTTTGTGGTGCTATATGGTGGTATTGTATGATTTATTGCACAAATACTTTACACATTGCCTTCTAAGTTAAGCCTGACTGCTCGTGCCAAGCTACCAGAGGGTGGGCACAGGATAATCTTGGATAGTGTGTGACTTACCCTGACTAGAGTGAGGGCTTTTGCTTGGACAGAGGGTAACCTGACTGCCAACCAAAAACCCCATTTCTAACACACACCCTTACACATTCGCCCATGCACGCACCCCCAGCCCCCATTCACATGCATGCACACACGCATCACCATCGCCACATTTACACACAGGCACACAAGCACGCATGCATAGACACTCCCCCTTCCTCCCCCCACATTCATGACAGGCATACACACACTCACAAACATACTCACACACACCCATTCACACACCCCTCCCCTTGCAGACAGCACTTGAGGTGCTCCTCAGTTAGGGGCCTGGACCGGTGCTCTGACCGCCGGCACTGCCACACCACCAGAAGACCACCACACAGAATTACTAGTTGGAATTCTGTGGGCGGTGTTTTTCTGGCATGACAGTGCCGGCATTGGAACCGCTTATGTGCCGCCGATGGTACGGATATCAGGTGAACCAATGAGGTGTGATCCTACTGAGGGAGTTAAACCTTCCTATTGAAACAATATTGCAGGCCAAAGGAGAAAGCATGCTCTTCTTCAGTATGGTATCCAGAATTTGACAAATCGCACCTATTTGAAGACCATGTCCTCCAGCTGCTTCGTGACAAATTTCTTAGCATCTGTGAAGATGCTACCTCTGGTTTCCCATGAAATATGGATTATTCTACGTCATCCTCTTTTATAAATATATTTCTGTTGACTTTATAGTGTTATTATACTTCCTCTTAGTACCCTTCTATTGGCAAGTTAGGCAGGGTATCTTTTGTTTTGTGTGTGTCACTTTGTCATTTGAAGAAGGGAGTCACAAGAGCTGTTATTGTGTTTGGTTGTACCCATATTAAAATCGTGTTGTGTTTCTGTTGTGTTCCTGTTCTTCACAAGAAGGAAAGCACGGCATTGCATCGCACAAGAACGAAAACCCATGCAGTGCCATATCTATTAATAATGTCTTACTGTTGGATTAATCCCCCCAAGCTGATGCACAAACAGGTTCCTTGAACACTATACAGTCCAGCACGGTGGTGAAAAGGCAAGTGTGCACTAACTAGCATACACTTTGTACTAACAGCATACCCTTCAGTACCAATTCCTATGTCTAAACAAACTCAAAAAGATCCCACATGCTCGATGGGTGCTGTGCCCTCCAACACAAATGTAATGCATGTGTTTTTTTTTTTTTACTTTTTGACGCCTATTTACGCCTCTTTTACTCCTGCTTTAGGGAGGGGTCAGTTTTGACATAGAGGCTTGACTAAGTATTTTACTATATTGTATCAAAACCATTGGGTATTTGCGCTGATCTGCCCCAGTCAAGCCCACATCACACAAACTAAGTGGAAGCTGGAAAGCATGATTCTGTTTCTCTGAAGTGCTCCTATGCTAATTTACAACGAGACATGCTGGTTATTGTTGCTGTGCATATTTAGTAGGGAAATTTAATTTATCTGAGGTGTAAAGAGGGTTGACTTTGTTCTTATACATTATTTTAAGAGCCCTTGCACTGTTGTCCCTGTGACTAGTTGGAAGATTTTCTTTTATTTTTAACCATGTCTTTTTGCCTCTAATTTTTCATGAATGAGACCTTTTCCGGGTTGCAATGACCTTGAATTATTGCAGTCTCTATGCTTGTCGTTTAATGTATACAAAAAGCACACCTGTCGTTTGATGTTTCTTTTCAGTGTGGTACTATTTTGTTTGCATGAATTAGAAGTATGTTGTCCATCGGGGGTGCACAGTCTGCGTTGCTAATTATTAAGGTGGGAGGGTGTAAGTTAACACCTATGCCTGCGGTAGATGTACAAATGCTGCTTCTTCATTTCAGTTCTGGGTTATAGCAGTCAAACCCCAGTACATACTGGTACCTGCACACATCAGCCTCAGACTTTCAGCAGGCATCCCCTACCTCACAGAACATTCAAGCTCCCAGCAAAGTTACAGCATCACAGCACTCGACATCATGCCTATTTAGACAAGAAATTGCATCACATTCCAATATTCACAAAGTTTATGGCAAGCAACTTCCTGTCAATAATGGATGCTTCAAATAAGTCACTGTCATGATCTGTACGTGTCAGAGACTGATATCCAGTAGTCATTGTTTGCTGCTTCCCCCCAACCTGTCTCCCGGTTTTACATTGTGTATGGCGCGCCACTCCTTGTCTGTTCCCTTGAGAGTGAAGGATGCGCAGAGCACAGCTAGAAAGTTTTTGCTTTGTGAAATGTTGCTAACCTTCGACTCCTCCATGTCCCTGCTCCTCTGTGATCCGCATGGGGACAGTTTAAGAATCGTATTTCAAAATCAGCGCACTACGTTTCTCTAGAAGATTCCTCTTGCGTTTTGATTGTTTATTCTTTGATCAACTATTTAAAATTCTGGTCAGAATCCTCTTTCAGTCGCTGGATATTTTTATATCATCCTGAAGATTTTTAGTGACAGCTACACTTAAATACCTCTATTCACTAGATGGACTCCTGTCATTTTGACAGCAGGGGATATCACGCCTTGCTCAGGAAGCTCCTGTATTGAAAAAGCAATCGTCTTTTCAGAAGAATCATTAGAATGCTAATATGGTTAATTTTTAACAATCCGATATGAAGGTTTTCCTACATGTGAAATTCCCATCGGACGGCAAAGCAAGAAGATTACGAATACCAAAGCAGTAGCATACTCCCTACAATCGTCTAGTACTTTGTCTCTCAGAATAGATAGACGTATATTCTCACCTCTATAATTCCTGATTTCTCTCCTTCTGCCATTTACGGGTATTTGTCATTTTCGTATCATTACTTGTTAAATATTTCACTACAATGATGTGTGAGGTTGGTATATTCAACCCTTTATTTTGCTTGTTTTTTTGTGTGTCTTCTTTTTTGCATGTGTACATTGTAACATGTACATGCTAAATATATAATGTTGGGGGCCCCAGACCCTCATACTATAATAAATACAGACACTGACACCACTTTGGTAGGTTACTTAACTGGCCTTGGGCACCTGCACCCGGCCTCTTTTATTTGCAGGATCACCTGACTGGTGACACCTGAGATGGATGGGTGTGGGGTGAGTGTGGAAGCCAGCGCTCAACAGAGGGGCTGCTGGAAACACTAAAATGTGTCCAGCAGGACACTACAAAATAAAGCCTAGTATAGCATATTTCTTAACTGAACTCCTAGTCCCTGTAATAATATAAAAAACGCAGCTTTTGACGTCCAATCAGTGTAGCTCACTGATTCACTACAAACTGGGTGGAGAGAGGGGCGGGCACAATTTAACTGCATTTCCTTTTCTAGTGTCCGATTTCAGATAGCTTTAGCACTCTGTTGGAAGCACTCATGTTATCACTTCAGTGTCACAGTATTTCGTGGATGGTTACACTGTGCCATTGACTTTACATTTTGGCTTTAGTGTAACGAAAATGTAGTTCCTTACTAACTCACTAAACGTACAGCCAAATCACACCTGTCAGCAGCTGAAACAGCTTCTCCAGTCCTGGCAGGGACCTAATAAAAGAGGCTTATAGCCGTACAAGGTGCTCACAAGGCCCACTGCAGATCAAGACGGCTCACTGCAGGTAATACTCCACAGAGCTCTTCATACAGTGCAAGTCAAAAGTGTCAACTTTGCCAATGTTTTTTTTATTTTATTTTTATAACAGATGCATACTTTGCTCTTCACAAAGGCAGACACGTCTGGTCTTCCCTCACTTTTCAGGGATTAAAAGGCTCTTGAGAAAGAAAAATGTGTTTCATAATCTTTCCGTTTATCCAGCTAGATTGTTTAGAGGAGCAACTGTCTGTCTCACACCATCATCTTAAAATGGATTCCTAAGGTAGGTAGAAGCGTCTTGAAAATGTCTTCATTACTCACAAAGTCGTTCACTCGTGTGCTTTAAAATATCTGACACTAAAGCAGCACAGCCCAGGAAGATCTCTTATAACTTCAATTATCTGCCTTTAAGAAAGAAATAAACCTTTTTCACTCATTCCTAGGGAGAACCCCCCAAAATATAGACCACTGTTTCCCCAGTGATTCACACAAATATTTCCTTTGTGACATTCCAAAAATACTTGAAACACATTATTTTGCTACAACATTTTCTCATATGCTGATTTAATTTTTGAGAATTAATTTATAGGTTGTAGACAGTTGACGCGGTTATGGAATTTCCAGCCAGATAGATAGATACTTCACCATTGTGACTGTCTATTTGTGATGAACTTATTTGATTCACTATGGAACTTCAATCAGGTGTATATGTCCTGTTTTTTGAGCTGCTGTGAGACTTTTAACCCTTGATGTTGAGGCACTGCATAAATGCAAACCTGCAAGCATTGATTCAGGAGGAGAAGAGTTTAGTAACTCCTCCACTGCTTCCTCCCTGCAAAGGTGCTGACCCCTTTTTTGGTTATTTGGGGTCTTTTGCAACAGATGTCTGAAAAGTAGGCAAAATTCAAAATTCAGTCAGGGGTCATATGTCATGTGTAGATCCACCAAGGGGTTCCCAAAGTAATCAACTGTTAAAATAAAGAAATACAGAAAATGAGTAGGAAAAAACAGCCATTTGTGATATTTTCATGTGTAACTTTTTGTCACAATGGCCAATTTACAAAACTAATATACTATTACATCAGCTATACCCATTTGATTGTGGGGATATATAGGGTTTGTAGGTCCTCCAAGAACACAAGGCACCCAGAGGCAGCAACTGAACAGCACCACACAATGGTCTTTCATTGTGTACAGAGTATAGACCAATTCTTATGGTGAAATATGTAGAGTGAAAACATGGATATCAAGGAAACCTCTGTATTTCTGAATTGGGCAGAAGATATGGAGTTTAGGAGCAATGGTTATTTGTACATCTCTGTGTTTCTGGGTACCCTTAATAGTATATGATTTAGAGGGTATTTGTCAAAATGTCTTCTTTCTTACACACTGGCTTAAATTTGGAAGGCACACATGCAGCAAACTCCAAATGGTAAAAACACATTTCTACTGTTCTATGCTCCCACATGTGTGCCTACAAAAATGGTACCTCACTTGTGTGGGTAGGCAGAGTGACCGCAACAGGAAACAGCCCATACCGCAACATGGATGCATCACATTTTTCTGTTAAAAACAAACCCTTTTTTAGCAAAGTGAGTGGCTGGGATTTTAGGCCCTAGCTCAGCCAGCACCAAGGGAAATCCAGGATGGGGTCACGTGTGTGGCTCTTAACAGTTCTTTTTTTTACCCAGCATCTCTTGCGAACCTCAAACGTTGTCTAAAAAACACAACTTTTCCTCACATTTCTGTGATGAAAAGTTCTGGAATATGTGGGGAGCCACACACCTCCTTCCACCCAGTTTTTCCCAGATGCTCCCTATAAAAATGATACCTCACTTTTATGTGTAGACCTAGTGCCTGTGACAGGAAACAACCCAAAACGCAACATGGATACATCACATTTTTTGATTAAAAACTGACCCTCTTTGCAAAATAGGTAGGTGTGGATTTTGGGCCCTAGCTCAGTGGGCCCCTAGGGAAACCTAGAAAAGTTGCACATTATTCAACACTAGACACCTTGGGTAATCCGGGGTGGGGTGACTTGCATGGCTCTAAATATGTTTTTCTTTTACGCAGATTCCCTTATAAACTTTACACTTTGACAAAAAACACATTTCCCTCACATTTCTGTGATGCACAGTTCTGGAGTCTGTGGGGAGCAACAAACTTCCATCCACCCAGCACTCCCCCAAGTCTCCCAATAAAAATGGTACCTCACTTATATGTGTAAGCCTACTACCCGCAACAGGACACAGCCCAAATCGCAACATGGATGCATCACATTTTCCCACTGAAAATGGAAACTATTTTTGCAAAATGAGTATCTGTGGATATTGAACCCTAGCACAGTCACCACTGAGGGCAGCCTATCAAAGTTGCACAATTTTTTACAACTAGACACCTGGGAAATTTGGGGTGGAGTGACTTGCATGACTTTAAACAGGTTTGTCACCTATAATCCCTTGCAGACTTCACACTTTTACAAACAAAGCACATTTTCCTCATATTCCCGTGATACAAAGTTCTGGAATCTCTGGGAAGCCACAAACTTACTTCCACCCAGACTTCCCACAGGGTTCCCAATAAAAATGTTACTTCACTTGTGTGGATAGACCTAATGCCCGTGACAGGAAATGGCCCAAAATGTATCATGGATACATCACCGTTTTTTTCATGCTGTAGGGAAAGCTTCTAGAAGGTCCTAGAAAGGGACCACACCCAAACATACTCAGTAAGCCTGCAGCAATACATTGCAAATGAACAGTTACTGCAAACATCATTAATAGTGTTTTTCAAGGTTAAAGTCTGCAATGCAAAAGGTTAACATACTGCATATATATACAATGCATGAATTATGTCCTTGCATAAAGGCTGGGTTTTTGCATTTTTGTCGCCCGTAGAGCGCATACTGTCCTGCTATTGACAGTACTCCCCTTTCCCAGACGCGTTCTAGGGCCTGGTTTGCCTGGGTTAAGACAATGAAAACGTCTCACTAGTCGTGAAGCATGAATGTCAGATGTGGAACCCATGAGTTACTTTCAGGACCGTAACCTTTCCAAGAGATCAGATACCACAGGTTACAACCTCTCAGTTTGGAATCCAACACCTGTTTGACTTCGTATTCCACTTCCCCCTGTGCTAGAACTGGAGCTGGTTGGGAGCGTATCTTCTGCACTGCTTTCTTCAGGGGGGAAGTATGGAACACCGGATGAATACGCAGTGACCGGGGCAACTGCAGTTTATAGGTCACTGGATTAATTTGCTGAAGGACAGTGTAAGGACCTATGAATTTGGGATTAAACATGTGCTTTTTCTTGAAGTCTATATGTCTTGTAGAAAGCCACACTTTATCACCTGGTTTGAACTGAGGTCCTTCACAATGTTTCTTGTTGTAGTGCTTTTTGTATTTTTGTTTAGCTTTTTCTAAATGCTGTTGAATCAGTTTCTTGGTTTGGTCGAGGTGTTGAATCGTTTCCGACACGGCTGGTGTAAGAGAACTTTCTTGATGGATCATGATGGGCAAGGTGTCAGGATGATAGCCAAACAAGCCAAAAAAGGGTGTGATACCAGTGGAGGTGTGAAACGAGTTATTGTAGGCCAGTTCAGCTAACCAGAGCATTGATGTCCAGGAATGAAGTGCTTTCTAAGCGTAAGCATGCAGATATTGCTTCACTGCCTGATTCAGTCTCTCAGTTTGGCCATCTGTTTGAGGATGATGGCTAGTAGATAGTGTGGATGTAACTTGGAGTGTTTTGCACCACGTTTTCCAGAAATTGGAGGCAAATTGCGATCCCCGGTCAGAGAGAATAATTTTCGGCAGCCTGTGATAACGGACCACTTTATTCAGTAGGATGATTGCCAGTTCACTGGAGGTGGCAAATTTCTTACAGGCAATGAAATGTCCATATTTTGTGAGACTGTCTACCACCACAAGGATTACTGAGTGCTGTTGAACCACTGGTAGTCCTGTAATGAAGTCTAAAGAGATGTGTTCCCAAGGTCGACGTGGAGTTGGGAGCGGATGCAACAAACCTTTCGGTTTTGAATGACTTGTCTCGATGCGAGCACAGACTTTGCAGTTAGTGATCATTGTTTTGATGTCTTTTGTCAGAGTAGGCCACCAAAAGTAGCGTTGGATTAATTCAAGAGTTTTAGGAGTGCCTGGGTGACCTGCTCTAGGTATAACATGCAACCAATGAAATGCTAACTTGCGAAGCTTAGTAGTGGGCATGAACAAACGAGCGTCATGGAAAGGTAGTCCTTGCTTGATTGATCTTTCAGGATCTGCTTGAGCCCATGCCTGCCATTTCTCAATGGTGAAGTAATTACGGATATCTTCAAACAAGTCTTCGGTTTTTATGATGCAGAGGACTTTGTCTGGAGCAATGATAGCTCTGGAGGGCTGGATTGTAGGCAGCGTGGTAGACTCTTGGCGGGACAAGGCGTCTGCTTTGCGATTGTCTTTACCAGGATGAAAGGTTACCACAAAATCGAACTTGGCAAAAAACAGCATCCAGCGTAATTGCAGAGGAGTAAAAAGTCCAGCTGTACTCATGAACTGGAGATTTCGATGATCACTATATACTGTGATAGTGTACTTGGCCCCCACCAAATAATAGGGTCATTTTGACCTCGGCGGTCTTTTCACAAGACCGCTGAGGGACCGCAGTGCTGAAGCCGGTGGTGGCGGTTTTCCGCTTGGCGTATTATGACTGCTGGCAGCCCTCCGTCCTTTTTCGGACGGAGAGCCCCCAGCAGCCATACTGGCGGGCGGCGGGGAAGTGGAGGTTGCTCCACCTCCACCGCCTCGTCATGTGATTCGACGTGGCGGTGTTCTGTTGATGGTGTGGTGGCGGCTGTGCAGCCCCCATGGATCCCGTCCCCTCCCGGAGGATCAACGGACCAGGTAAGTTGATCGTCCGTTAGGGGAGGTGGGTGGGGGAGTGTTGTGTGTTGTGTGCGTGTGTGCATGGGGGTGTGCGTCTGTGTATGTAGAGGGGGTGTGTGAGTGCGTGTATGATTGCAGGGTTGTTGTGTGTTTGGAAATGAGTGCATGTCTGTCTGTATATATGTCTGTATGGAAGTGTGCGTGTATGTCTGAATGTGGGTGTGCGTGTATGACTGTATGTGTGTTTGTTGGTATGTTTGTTCTTGTGTGTGCGTGTATGTGTGTTGGTGCCTGTGTGCGTGTCGGGTGTGTATGAGTAATGTGATGTTGAGGGTAGGGGCGGGGAGGGAGTCCTGCCACCTTTGGGGGGTGGCAGGGGTGGTGGGGAGTGTAGGGGAAGGACTCGGGGTGGGGGGTGGGGAGACCCCTATCAGTGCCAGGGAAGGAATTCCCTGGCACTGATAGTGCTTACCGCCATGGATTTCATGGCGGTTCCACCCCCATGAAATCCATGGTGGTCAGCCGGGTCATGATACCGCCGGCGGTATTGTGACGACCGCCGGGCTGGAGACCTAGGTCTCCAGCCCGGCGGTCGTCTCCGCCCTGGCAGGCGGATCAGAGAAGTGGCGGATGATCATGGCGGTAAACGCCATAGTCATAATTCCAAAACTTTTACCGCCAGCCTGTTGGCGGTAAGACCGCCGCTTCTCCGCCCAGGGTTGTAATGGCCCCCAATGTCTCCACTCTTTAAAGGCATCACGGATCTCCAGAAGCTCTTTTTCAGCAATGACATAGTTCTGTTCAGCTTCCTTCAGCTTTCGAGACATGTAAGCTACAGTATGAAGTTGACCAGTGCCTTTACTTCGTTGTGACAAGACTGCACCAATTGCCACATCTGAGGCATCTGCTTCAACTATGAATGGACGATCCACATCAGGGTGAGTCAAGACTGGGGCAGTGGAAAAGGCTTCTTTCAAAGTTGAAAAGGCTCGGTCAGCTGCTGGAGACCATACAAATTTTTCATTTTTTTCAATAACTTGGTGATTGGCGCCACTGTTTGCGAGAAATGGTTTATAAACCTGTGATAAAAGTTTGCAAAACCCAGGAAGCACCTTACATCTCAAACAGTCTTTGGAGTGGGCCAATCAGATACAGCCTGTACTTTCTTTTCTGCCATGACCATACCTTGAGGGGTAAGGATAACCCCTAAAAACTCAACTGTGGTAACATGAAACTCACACTTGGTTAGTTTGCCATATAAATTATGCTTTCGAAGAGCTGTGAGAATCTTCTTTACATGTTGTACATGTTCGCTTTCATTGTGAGAGTAGATCAAAATATCATCGATAGAAACTATTGCAAATATATCGAGATACTCTCTAAGGACGGCATTCAGGAAAAACTGAAATTCTGCAGGAGCATTGCACAGTCCAAAGGGCATGACAGTGTATTCAAAGAGACCATGGGCCATATTTATACTTTTTGACGCAAAACTGCGCTAACGCAGTTTTGCGTCAAAACAATTAGCGCCGGCTAACGCCATTCTGAAGCACCATGCGGGCGCCGTATTTAATCAATGACGTTAGCCGGCGTTAGCCGCCGGCGCTGCCTGGTGTGCGTGGAAAAAAACGACGTACACCAGGCAACGTCGGCGTAGGGGGATATGGGGCTTGGGCGTCAAGAAATGGGGCAAGTCAGGTTGAGGCAATTTTTTCGCCTCAACCCGATTTGCGCCATTTTTTACGACTCCCAACCCCCATAGAAATGACTCCTGTCTTAGCAAAGACAGGAGTCATGCCCCCTTGCCCAATGGCCAAGCCCAGGGGACTTATGTCCCCTGGGCATGGTCATTGGGCATAGTGGCATGTAGGGGGGCACAAATCAGGCCCCCCTATGCCACAAAAAAAAAAAAAAAACACTTACCTGAACTTACCTTCATGTCCCTGGGATGGGTCCCTCCAGCCTTGGGTGTCCTCCTGGGGTGGGCAAGGGTGACAGGGGGTGTCCCTGGGGGCATGGGAGGGCACCTCTGGGCTCCTTCAGAGCCCACAGGTCCCTTAACGCCTGCCTTTTGCAGGCGCTAAAAAACGGCGCAAAAGCGGCCGTACGTAATTTTTTTTTGACCCGCCCACTCCCGGGCGTGAATTTTGACCGGGAGTATAAATCCGACGCACATGCCTCGGAGTCGATTTTTTATACGTGAACGCCTACCTTGCATCTCATTAACGCAAAGTAGGTGTCCACGCAAAAAAATGACGCAAACTCCATGGACTTTGGCGCTAGACGCGTCTAACGCCAAAGTATAAATATGGAGTTAGTTTTGCGTCGAAATTGCGTTAAAAAAAACGACGCAATTCCGGTGCAAACGGAGTATAAATATGCCCCCATATCTTGTCTTGAACGCAGTTTTCCATTCATGGCCTTCTCTCATTCTGACTAAATGGTAAGCACCTCGTAGATCGAGCTTAGTGTAAATCTTTGCTTTTTTTACTTGATTCAACAAGACAGGAATCAGAGGCAAGGGGTATTTGTTCTTGATTGTAACCTTGTTCAAACCCCTATGGTCAATACAGGTTCGAAGGTCCCCATTTGCCTTAGGGACAAAAAATGAAGGAGAAGCTGCAGGAGACTTGGAAGGGCGGATGAAGCCATTCTCTAAGAATTGAACTAGGTACTTTCGTAAGTGTTGATTTTCATGTTCTGATCAGGTGTACACGACAACTAGGGAGTATCGCACCTGGAGTTAGATCAATTTGGCAGTCCTAAGGTCTATGAGGAGGCAAGGTTTCTGCTTCTTTTTAATCGAATACATCTTCATAGGACGAATACTGCCTGAGCAAATTTATTTATTTCTCTGCTGCAGTGGCTATGTGAGAGTTGCAATTTTTGGCGACTTGAGACGTCTGGAGACATTTCTTATTACATAGGGCAGAAGAGAACACGACTTCCCGTTCTGCCCAGTTAATCCCAGGATTGTGATGAGTTAACCATGGTAAGCCAAAGATAATTCCATACTGCGGAGCATGGATCACGTCAAAGATGAGTTTCGCTTCAGGTTTGGTTCTTTGATTTCCCCCATCACAGATCACCGACAAGGGGAAAGTCTGAAGAATTACTGAGCCTCCAGTCAAGAGTTTTCCATCTACTGCTTGTATTATCTCTGAAGTCTTCTTCTTGGTGCATGGGATCCCCCATGCACGAACCAATTGGGCATCAACAAAGTTCCCAGTAGCCCCAGAATCTATGAGGGCCTTTTTGAAATAGTTATTTTTCTTTAATTGAACTTTTATGCCCAGCTTGAGATGTCTAGACTGTGAAGGGTCCACGGTGACACCCAAGAGCAACCCTTCTTTACATCTTGCGTGACTTAGTTTTCCGGCTCGACTTGTACATTGGCTGCAAATTTCTGGACAGGATCTTGTTTGCTCTTTGGTTTGATTGGACAATCTTTGGCGAAATGACCCTTGCGTTCGCAATAAAGACATTGTCCATTTTTTCTACGTAGGTCCTTTTCATCTTTGGTCAAAGTTCTCCAGATAGTTCCGATTTCCATAGGTTCCGGAGTTCTCTCTTTCTGGGTTCTTGATTCTCTATGATTGTGAACACACCAAGAATATTTCTCAGTCTTTCTGTGTGTTCCCCTTCGTTCTGCTAGATGATGATCCAGTCTCAAAACAAGGTTTATTAGATATCGACAATCTGTAGGCTGTGGGTCTATCTGGGCAAGAATGTCCTTAAACTCATCCTTGAGTCCTTTGTAGAACAAGGCCGCTTGCTTTTACTCTGGCCAGGATGTCTCGGCTACCAGCCGATTAAAATTTGCTAAGTAAGAAGCTAGATCTTGGTTAACTTGTCCCAAGTCTAGTAGTTCACGATCTGCCGACAAAGTCACTGTTCTTCGATCAAACACTCGTTCAAACTCACAAACAAAATTTCTCCAATTGTAAAGCAGGGGACTGTCTTTATGCACAAGAGGGATTGCCCAGGTGGCTGCGTCTCCAGTCAGGTAAGATAACAAGAAAGCCACTCTGGATTGGGAATCAGGGAAAGTGTTTGGTCGGCAAGTAAAATCTAATTCCACTTGAACCAAGAAAGATTGCGCTTTCAGGGGATCGCCTGAAAAATGTTCTGGAGGAGCTAGGGGAATAGCTGAGGGAACGTTGAGGGAAATGTTCATAGGAGGATTAACTCCGAAGCTTGAGAAGAAGGACCAGGCCAAGACACACCCAAAGGACTTTGGCCCGTATTTATACTTTTTGACGCTAAACTGCGCTAACGCAGTTTAGCGTCAAAAAGTTTTGCGCCGGCTAACGCCATTCTGAAGCGCCATGCGGGCGCCGTATTTATTGAATGGCGTTAGCCGGCGCAAGCAGACCGGCGCTGCCTGGTGTGCGTGTAAAAAAAACACGTACACCAGGCAGCGCCGGCGTTGGGAAAAATGGCGCTAGGGCGTCTTAAAAATGGTGCAAGTCAGGTTGACGCAAAAAATCGCCTCCACCCGATTTGCGCCATTTTTAACGACGCCCAGACGCCGTTTACATGACTCCTGTCTTAGTAAAGATAGGAGTCAGGCCCCCTTGCCCAATGGCCATGCCCAGGGGACTTGGTCATTGGGCATTGAGGCATGTAGGGGGGCACAAATCAGGCCCCCCTATGCCAAAAAAAATATAAAAAAAAAAAAAAATTATACTTACCTGAACTTACCTGAATGTCCCTGGGGTGGGTCCCTCCATCCTTGGGTGTCCTCCTGGGGTGGGCAAGGGTGGCAGGGGGGGACCTTGGGGGCATGGGAGGGCAGCTGTGGGCTCATTTTGAGCCCACAGGTCCCTTAACGCCTGCCCTGACCCAGGCGCTAAAATCCGGCGCAAATGCGGGGTTTTTTGCCCCGCCCACTCCCGGGCGTCATTTTTGCCCGGGAGTATAAATACGACGCATTTGCGGCGCAGTCATTTTTTTAGACGGGAACGCCTACCTTGCATCTCATTAACGCAAGGAAGGCGTTCACGCAAAAAAATGACGCTCTTTACTCATACTTTGGCGCTAGACGCGTCTAACGCCAAAGTATAAATATGGCGTTAGTTTTGCGCCGACTTTGCGTCGAAAAAAACGACGCTAATTCGGCGCAAACGGAGTATAAATATGCCCCTTTGTTCTTTCTTTTCTACCCTTTCCTGCAACCAACTCACTCTCTCAGCTAAGCTGGCTGCTATATCCTTTGATGACACTACCTCTGCTTGGAGCTGCGTGATAACCTTGACTAGGTCGTCCAATGTGGCCATGTTGAGAACACACACAAACCAGGAGGATAATAAATTTGTGGGCTCACTATTCTGTCAGGGAGACCAGATCCTCGGGGCCTGTGCACGTTCCCAACATGCCCACCGCTAGACAGCTCCAAAACTCTGATAGAAATATCACAGAGCCTGAGAGAATCCTAGTGGGGGAAAAGGGGATTAGGTAGGGAACAGCTGGGAAGGAGACCTGTAGGAAGCAAAAGGTTAAACAACACAATATCAAGATATAATCACAGTTACTTTCACTAGACTATGGTTCTAAGCATTCTCATACTGTAATCAAGGATAACCTAAGAAATTACTATCACTAGACCTCAAGAACTCTGGGTACCTGGAAGAAAATCAAGAATAGTTAATACAATGTTTCTTATGGGCTTTTCATGAACTGTCACATACTGTCTAGCAATACAAGAACCTTCTAGAATAATGTTTCAGAACAAACATTGCATTTCAAACATGAGGACTAAGGCAATCTGAAACATCCCCAGGAAAACAATAGAAATTGTACTAGGAACTTAATTCACACAAAGAATGTCAGAATTTTAGTTTAGCGTCTATGCAGAAAATCCAGAAGCCCAGGATAAATGTGTGCACTTCAACAAACACTACATATCAAAGTTTTAACTGCCATGACATGATCGCGCACACTGTTGCCGATCTAAACATCAAGTTTTACTTGTCCGAAATGAAACGCACACGCTGTCAATTCTAACAAGGATATGCAAATGCCAAGAAATGATCGCACAAGGCTTTGCCGATCTGAACACCAAGTTTTACATGCAGGAAATGAATCGCGCACACTGCCGATTCTAACAAGAATATGCAAATGCCATGAAATGATCACGCAAGCCTATGCCGATCTGAACATCAAGGTTCACATGTGGGAAATGAATCGCGCACACTGCCGATTCGAATAAGAATGTGCAAATGTCATGAAATGATCGCGCAAGCCTTTGCCGATCCCAAACATCAAGGTTTACATGCAGGAAATGAAGCGCGCACACTGCCGATTCTAACAAGAATATACAAATGTCATGAAATGATTGCGCAAGCCTTTGCCGATCCGAACATCAAGGTTTACATGTGGGAAATGAATCGCGCAAACTGCAGATTCTAACAAGAATATGCAAATGCCATGAAATGATCGCGCAAGGCTTTGCCGATCCAAACATCAAGGTTTACATGCGTGAAATGAATCGCGCACACTGCCGATTCCAGCAAGAATATGCAAATGCCATTAAATGATCGCGCAAGCCTTCGCCGATCCCAAACATCAAGGTTTACATGCAGGAAATGAATCACGCACACTGCCGATTCTAACAAGAATATGCAAATGCCATGAAATGATCGCGCATGCCTTCGCCGATCCGAACATCAAGGTTTACATGCGGGAAATGAATCGCGCACACTGCAGATTCTAACAAGAATATGCAAATGCCATGAAATTATCGCGCAAGCCTTTGCCCATCCGAACATCAAGGTTTACATGAGAGCAATGACTCGCGTACTCTGAAAGTTCCATGAGTAGGCTCAAAACCCAAGAATCTCTGAGAACGGGGTCGGGTGCCCAGCCCGACCTCTGCCTTACCACCCTACTCAAGGATCACCAATATAATGCGGGGCAGGCCTGGAACATCAAAGTAGGCCTCCGGAACAGGAGCTCAGGAAGTTGCTGCTGCTCTGCACCAGGACCTCTGAATAGTGAGCACGTGGGGCTGGGCTGGCTCCCTTATATAGAGTCTGGCCCAGCCCACAAACCACACCCAGTCATGCTGCAGGGAAAGCTTCTAGAAGGTCCTAGAAAGGGACCACACCCTAACACACTCAGTAAGCCTGCAGCAGTACATTGAAAATGAACAGTTATTGCAAACATCATTAATAGTGTTTTTCAAGGTTAAAGTCTGCAATGCAAAAGCTTAACATACTGCATATAAATACAATGCATGAATTATGTCCTTGCATAAAGGTTGGGTTTTTGCATTTTTGTCGCCCGTAGAGCGTGCTCTGTCCTGATGTTGACATTTTTCCACTCCGTCATTCCTACAAATCTCCCAGTAAAAATGGTACCTGATTTGTGTGTGTAGGCCAAGGGACTGCAACAGGAAACAGCCCAAATCACAACATAAATACATTACATTTTTCCACTCAAAATTGACCCTTTTTTTACGAAATGATGAGCTGTGGATTTTGTGCCTTAGCGCAGCCGGCACTCAAGGAAACCTGGCAAACTTGCCTATTTTTGAAAGCTAGTTAGACACCTGTGGAAATTTGGGGTGGAAAGACATACATGACTCTTTCCACGGTTTTCTCATAGAATCTCTTGCAATCCTCACACTTTGACCTAAAACACATTTTCCTCATAGTCCTGTAATGCAAAGCTCTGAAATCTCTAGTGAGCCACAAACGGCTTTCCACCCAGAATTCCACCAAGTCTCTCAATAAAAATGGTACCTAACGTTTGTGTGGGTAGCGTTAGTGCCCGCGACAGTAAATAGTCCAAAACGCAACATGGATACATTTTATTTTTTCACTCAAAACTGACCCTTTTTTTTTACAAAATGGGTAGCTGTGTATTTTGGGCCCTAGCGAAGCCAGAACCTACCGAAACCTAGCAAAGTTGCACATTTTTGAAACATTGACACCGGGGGAATCCGGGCTGGGGGGACTTGCATGGCTCTAACCAAGTTTCTTTTTTACTCAGAACCCCCTACAAACCTTACACTTTCACTAAAAAACATATTTTCCTCACATTTCTGTGATGCACAGTTCTGGCATCTGTGGGGAGCCACAAACACCCTCCCACCCAGCAGTCCCCAACACTCCCAGCAAAAATGGTACTACACTTGTGTGTTTAGTCCTGGTATCCCCAACAAGAAACAGCACAAATCGCAACATGGATACATCACATTTTTCCACTGAAAACGTAAACTATTTCTGCAAAATGAGTAACTGTGGATATTGGACATTAATGCAGCTTGCACCTAGGAAAACCTATCAAACTTGCACAATTTTTAAAAACTAGACACTTGGGAAAGTCATGGATAGGGAGACCTGTATGACTCTAATCAGGTATTTCACCTAGAATACCTTGCAAACATCACACTTTGAAAAACAAAAAACGTTTTCCTCATATTCCTGTGATGCAAAGTTCTGGAATCTCTGGGGGGCACAAACTTCCTTCCACCCAGCATTCCCACAAGTCCCTCAATAAAAATGATTCCTCACTTGTGTGGCTATACCTAGTGCCTGCAACAGGAAATGGCCTAAAACACAACAATGATAAATCAAATTTTTCACTCAAAACTGACCCTCTTTTTGCAAGGTGAGTAGCTGTGGATTTTAAGCACAAGCTCAGCTGGCACTCAGAGAAACCCAGCAAACTTGCTCATTTCTGAATCATTGATAGCTGACTGAATCCATGGTGGGGTGACTTGTGTGGCTCTAGCAAGTTTTTTTTCCCCAGGATCCTTTACAAACCTCAACTTTTGACTATACACCACATTTTCTCATATTTGGGGGATGCAAAGTTCTGGAATTTGTGGGAACCCAGAAACATCCTTCCACCCAGCATTTCCCCAGATATCCAGATAAAAAATGGTACTTCGCTTGTGTGGGTATACCTAGTGACCGTGACAGCTAACAGCCCAAAACACAACACGGATACATCACATTTCCACTCAAAACTGACTTTTATTTTAAAAGTGGGTAGCTGTGGACTTTGGGCCCTAGCTTAGCCGGCACTTAAGGAAACCTTGCAAAGTTGCACATTTTTTAAAACTAGACACCTGGGAGAATCTGAGGTGGGTTGACTTGATGACTCTCACTAGTTTTTTTACCCAGAATTCATGATAAACATTGTCAAGAAAAGCACATTTTTGTCACATTTCTTTGATCGAAAATTCCGGAATCTATGGGGAGAGACAAACATCCTTCCACTCCAGCATGCCCACAAATCTCCTGATAAAAATGGTACCTCACTTGTGTGTAGACCAAGTGACTGCAACAGGAAACAGATCAAATCACAACATGGATACATTAAATTTTTCTAGTCAAAACTGACGCTTTTTTGCTAAATGGGTATCTGTGGATTTTAGGCCCTAGCGCAGCTAGCATTTGGGGAAACCTAGCAAACTGGGCCATTTTTGACAAAAAGACACCTGTGGAAATCTGAGGTGGAGTAACTTGCATGACTCAAACCAAGATTTTACCTAGAATCCCTTGCAAATCTTGTACTTTGACTAAAACCATTTTTTTTCTCATATTCCTGTGATACAAAGTTCCAGAATCTGTGGTAAGCCACAAACTTCCTTCCTCCCAGAGTTCCCCCAGTTCTCCCAATAAAAATGGTACCTCACTTGTGTAGGTATACCTAGTGTTCGCAACAGGAAACAGCCCAAAATGCAATATGGATGCTTCTTGTTCCACTCAAGGGTGATGTGTCTTTTTCCAATCAAAACTAGGCCTTTTTGTGGAAAGTGGGTAGCTGTGGTTTTTGAGCCCTAGTTCAGCTGGCACTTAAGGAAACCCAACAAACTTGAACACTTTTGAAACATAGACACCTGGGGGAATTCAGGGTGAGGTGACTTGTGTGGCTCTAACCAGGTTGTGTTTTTTACCCAGGATCCCTTGCAAACCTCAACATTTTACTATAGACAACATTTCCACATATTTTTGGGATGCAAAGTTCTGGAATATTTGGGGACCCAGAAACATCCTTCCATCCAGCATTCCCTCAAGTCTCCAGATAGAAATAGTGCCTTATTTGTGTGGGTAGACTTAGGCATCATTCTGACTTTGGCAGTCTTTCGTCAAGACTGCCGCGGTGGTGGCTGCCAACAGACCTCAATGGTGGTGGTACTCTGACTGCTGTATTACGAGTCACATTGTGAAGTCTGCTAAAAAACAGCCAAAATCCCAAAACTGCCAGGACACTGGAAAGCGGAAAAGAGGTGGTCCCACCACCACCACCATCAGCCCGACACAATTCCACCCACCAAATTAAGATGCACAAATCACCACAGCAGTTCTTCCATGGCAGAAAACCATTGGCGGTCTGAAACATGGTGGTCACCACTCACATCTGTCAGAACACATTATCATATTGGATAGTTGAATACCCCATACCTGGCACACATCCACACACCAGACACACCTACTCACAGCACCATATAACACACCGCTACACAACCCACAATCCTTTGCATTCAGAACACCATACACATACACTGAGAAGCCAAAACAATAAGATTTAGCACTTGTACACCACAAGCACACATACCATTTCACTCAGCACACATCCCACATCAGCACAACTATCACAATACACTCATTACTAGCACACAAAATCCACTACGACCATCTCCAACTCACATCGCAGCACACACACCACACCAGTTACCAAACACTTTACCCTTACACTCAAAGCAGCCCCATACACCATCTACACAGCCACAACCACATCCGCACAAAAATACCCACATTTCACTGATGACGAGTTGAGAGTCATGGTGGATGAAATTTTAAGGGTAGAGCCACACCTGTTCAGAGCACAGGTCCAACAAACATCTTTTGCCAGGAAAATTGATTTGTGGCAAAGGATAGTTGACAGGGTCAATTCTGTAGGCAGTCATCCCCGCACAAGGGAGGACATCAGGAAGTGGTGGAACGATCAACAGGGGACAATGCATTCCATGGCATCCAGGCACCAGATAGCCGTACAGAAGACTGGTGGTGGGCCCCACTTCCTCCCCCTGAGTTTACATCATGGAAAGAGAAGATCTTGGACACACTGCACCCAGAGGGCCTCACAGGCATACTGGGGGGACTGGAGTCTGGTAAGTACCCACAAAGTTTATGTCACACAATCGTCTTGCCCTGGAGGCTTCCACACCACCCAATCCCACCCAATTTAACTATTTAAGCCACTACACCTCTGACCAAATCACTTAATACCCCTCTCTGGCATGCCATCTCTCCACTGAGCCCAACTGCCCTAACAGCCTTTGGAAATAGCATGTGAACTACAGGCTAATCATATCACTACAACTCCCAGAATGCACTAACCTATCATTGTTAAAACCTGGAAGGTGCACAACACATCACATTTAACCGGTTCTGTGCTGCAGACGTAATGGTTACGTCCTGCGGCACAGTGCTTGTGTGCCCAGGACGTAACCATTACATCCTGGGCACAGAGCCCAGAGGGAGTGCTAGTGCTCCCTCTGTGTTCTTCCCTCCCACCCCTCAAAGGCAGGGATGGAAGGGGAAGCCCTTCCCCTTCCACCCCCGACAGACCCCCACCCTTCCACCCTCTCACAGAGCCCTCCTCCAATCCCACTGGAAGCTCAGCTTCCAGCGCGATCGGAAGAGAAATGCTCAGCATTTCTCTTCCGATCACGTGGAGGAGGCCTGAGAGGCTTCAAAGGGAAGGAAAGGAATTTCCTTCCCTTTGAAGTCTCTCTGAGCATTTTAGCAGCCGGATTGCGAAGCGATCCGGCTGCTAAAATGCCCACTAGACAACAGAGATTTATTTTTGATAAGAAATTGGCATAAGAGGAGCGACCCCTTGGGCAAGGGTCACTCCCCAGGGGGGCATTTTTTTGAAGGCCTGTTCTGCCCCCCCTGGGGGCAGATTGTCCTATTATTAGGCCGATCTGCCCCCGGGGGGCCATAAACCTCTATGCACCAGGGATCTTTTTTTATTTTTTATTTTTTTTATTTAGAGGTGGGGAGCGACCCCTTAGGCAAGGGTCGCTCCCCTAGGGGGCAAAGTTATTTTAGGCCATTTCTGCCCCCCTGGGGGGCAGATTAGCCTATTTTAATTAGGCCGATCTGCCCCAAGGGGGGCAGAAACCACTAGGCACCGGGGATTTTGTTGTTGTTGTTGTTTTACAGATGGGGAGCGACCCCTTAGGCAAGGGTCGCTCCCCTGGAGGGGCAAGTTGTATTTAGGCCATTTCTGCCCCCTTTGAGGGCAGATCGGCCGATTTTTGCTCCGCCAATCTACCCCCAAGGGGGGCAGAAACCACTAGACACCAGAGATCTTTATTATTTTGCATCAATTTCACGCAAGGGGAGCGACCCCTTAGGCAAGGGATGCTCCCATGGAGGGGGGGGTTTATTTTAGTCCATTTCTGGCCCCCTTGGGGGTAGAACAGCCTATTTTTATTAGGCCGATCTGCCAGAAACCACCAGGCACCGAGGATTTTTTTTTTGCGCCAATTTCACCCAAGGGGAGCGACCCCTGGGGAGTGCAAATTTTTTTTAGGTCATTTCTCCTCCTCTTGGGGGCAGATCGGCCTATTTCTATTAGGCCGATCTGCCCCGGGGGGGGAGGCAGAAACCACTTAGGCACCAGGGATTGGTGTGTGTGTATGTGTGTGTTTGGGGACAAAGTTGTTCTGCCCACCAGTGGGCAGATGGGGCAATTACCCCCGATCCACACCCTGGGGGGGGGGCAGAAAGTCTACTAGATGCCAGGGAATAAAAAAATAAAAAATAGTGGGGTGGTGGCTACCAACCAGTATGAGCCTGGTTATGCCCCCACCCCAAATGAAGGGGGTAACAGTCTTTCAGCTCTCCCCCGCACACTAAAACATCTTATCCCACGGCAAGCAAGAGGACATTTGATTATTTGGGGTTTTCGTTTTACATTTGGGCCATGAGAGCTTGGCTAACTCTCAAAATCGTCCCACTTGGAATGGTGAAGGCTGCACTTTAAGGACTTTGGGACGCTGCCATGTAGAAAAATCCACAAGACCTAGACACATCTGAAAACTAAACATCTGGGTGATTCCAGGATGGTGTGTTTCACAGGCACCCTGTACAATTCTTTTACCCACAATGCCCTGCAAACCTCCAACTTTGCTGGAAATCACACATTTTTGTGATGGAACCTTCCAGAATCTGCAGGAATCCACAAAGTACCTACCACCCAGCATTGTCTCATCTATACTGATAAAAATTCTGCTGCACTTGTCAGCCTACAAATGTTTTTTTCTCAAACTGCCCTTTTGGACCCGCTTTGGTTCCCCCTCAATTTCCCTGTCACAAGCACTTGGCTCACCTACACAAGTGAGGTACCATTTTTATCGGGAGACTTGGGGGCACGCTGGGTGGAAGGAAATTTGCGGCTCCTCTCAGATTCCAGAACTTTCTGTTGCTGAAATGTGAGGAAAAAGTGTTTTTTTGGCCAAATTGTGAGGTTTGCAAAGGATTCTGGGTAACAGAACCTGGTTAGAGCTCCACAAGTCACCCCATCTTAGATTCCCCTAGGTGTCTAGTTTTAAAAAATGCACAGGTTTGGTAGGTTTACCTAGGTGCCGGCTGAGCTAGAGGCCAAAATCCACAGCTAGGCACTTTGCAAAAAACAGGTCTGTTTTCTTTGGGAAAATGTGATGTGTCCACGTTGTGTTTTGGGGCATATCCTGTTGCAGGTGCTATGCCTACCCACACAAGTGAGGTACCATTTTTATCGGGAGACTTGGGGGAACGCTGGGTGGAAGGAAATTTATGGCTCCTCTCAGATTCGAGAACTTTCTGTCACCGAAATGTGAGGAAAAAGTGTTTTTTTGGCCAAATTTTGAGGTTTGCAAAGGATTCTGGGTAACAGAACCTGGTCAGAGCCACACAAGTCACCCCATCTTGGATTGCCATAGGTGTCTAGTTTTCAAAAATGCACAGGTTTGGTACCGGCTGAGCTAGAGGCCAAAATCCACAGCTAGGCACTTTGCAAAAAACAGGTCTGTTTTCTTTGGGAAAATGTGATGTGTCCACGTTGTGTTTTGGGGCATATCCTGTCGCGGGCGCTAGGTCTACCCACACAAGTGAGGTACCATTTTTATCGGGAGTCTTGGCGGAACGCTGGGTGGAAGGAAATTGATGGCTCTTCTCAGATTACAGAACTTTCTGTCACCGAAATGTGAGGAAAAAGTGTTTTTTGGGCCAAATTTTGAGTTTTGCAAAGGATTCTGGGTAACAGAACCCGGTCAGAGCCCCACAAGTCACCCCATCTTGGATTCCCCTAGGTGTCTAGTTTTAAAAAATGCACAGGTTTGGTACCGGCTGAGCTAGAGGCCAAAATCCACAGCTAGGCACCTTGCAAAAAACAGGTCTTTTTTCTTTGGGAGAATGTGCTGTGTCCAAGTTGTGTTTTGGGGCATATCCTGTTGCGGGTGCTAGGCCTACCCACACAAGTGAGGTACAATTTTTATCGGGAGACTTGGGGGAACGCTGGGTGGAAGGAAATTTATGGATCCTCTCAGATTCCAGAACTTTCTGTCACCGAAATGTGAGGAAAAAGTTTTTTTTGGGTCAAATTTTGAGGTTTGCAAAGGATTCTGGGTAAAAGAACCTGGTCAGAGCACCACAAGTCACCCCATCTTAGATTCCCCCAGGTGTCTAGCTTTAAAAAATGCACAAGTTTACTAGGTTTCCGCAGGTGCCGGCTGAGCTAGAGGCCAAAATCCACAGCTAGGCACTTTGTAAAAAACAGCTCTGTTTTCTTTCTGAAAATGTGATGTGTCCGTTTTGTGTTTCCTGTCGCGGGCGCTAGGCCTACCCACACAAGTGAGGTACCATTTTTCTCAGGAGACTTGGGGGAACACAGAATAGCAAAACAAGTGTTATTGCTCCTTGTCTTTCTCTATATTTTTTCCTACCAAATGTAAGACAGTGTGTAAAAAAGACATCTAGTTGAGAAATGCCCTGTAATTCACATGCTAGTATGGGGACCCCAGAATTCAGAGATGTGCAAATAACCACTGCTTCTCAACACCTTATCTTGTGGCCAGTTTGGAAATACAAAGGTTTTCTTAATACCTTTTTTTCACTTTTTATATTTCAGCAAATGAATTGCTGTATACCCAGTATAGAATGAAAACCCATTGCAAGGTGCAGCTCATTTATTGGCTCTGGGTACCTAGGGTTGTTGATGAACCTACAAGCCCTGTATATCCCTGCAACCAGAAGAGTCCAGCTGACGTAACAGTATATTGCTTTAAAAAATTTGACATTGCAGGAAAAAGTTACAGAGTAAAACGTGGAGAAAAATGGCTGTTTTTTTCACCTCAATTTAAATTTTTATTCATTTCAGCTGTTCTTTTCTGTAGGAAACCTTGTAGGATCTACACAAATTACCCCTTGCTGAGCTCAGAATTTTGTCTTCTTTTCAGAAATGTTTAGCTTTCTGGGATCTAGCATTGGTTTCACACCCTTTTCGGTCACTAACTGGAAGGAGGCTGAAAGCACCAAAAATAGTAAAAATGGGGTATGTCCCAGAAAAATGCCAAAATTGTGTTGAAAAATTGAGTTTTGTGATTCAGGTCTGCCTGTTACTGAAAGCTGGGAAGATGGTGATTTTAGCACCACAAACCCTTTGTTGATGCAATTTTCAGGGGAAAAACCACAAGCCTTCTTCTGCAGCCCTTTCTTCCATTTTGTTTTAAAAAAATGAAATTTTCGCTGTATTTTGGCTAATTTCTTGGTCTCCTTCAGGGGAACCCACAAAGTCTGGGTACCTCTAGAATCCCTAGGATGTTGGAAAAAATGACACAAATTTGGGGTGGGTAGCTTATGTGGAGAAAAAGTTATGAGGGACGAAGCGCGAACTGCCCCAGATAGCCAAAAAAAGGCTCGGCACAGGAGGGGAAACGGCCTGGCAGCGAAGGGGTTAATGCACGTATAACTCATTTACTAGCTATATCATCTAAATTTTTGCAGTGAGGACCAGTATATGGCAATGACAGCAATACAATGGCACACTCACAATAGCAACCAAAGCAAAACACAGCTACAGCAGAGTGAACATTCCGATTGGCACAGATAAGAGTTCCTAATCCAATAATAGACTGCCCTGGTTTGGAAAGGAAGACGGCTGCGTCGATGGACATGCACAACATCTGCATACAGGAACATTTCCTTTGCATACCTACATACTGTGTTCCCACTACCACACCTTTGTGCATTATGCAGCTATTATGTATGACATCTAGCAGGCCTGACTGTTCACTAGGTAACAGAGGTGAACAGGCATGTCAATAATCATATAAACAGATTCCATAAGCAGTGAAATATGTACCATCCTAGTATAACAACTCCAAACATGGATCATGGAAGTCTAGCAACAGTGGTGTCTGTAAAACAAAGGTATGCTGTGCAGCAGCTGTCAATGCCATTGCAGGAAATCATGTTAGTCCACTGTCTGCATCTCACACAAATGCACCTAAACACAATATATACTGAATTCTGTGTCTCACTCCCTCTACAGCTAACCTTGCCATTGCCACCATGAAGAGAATACCTGAGCCTGTCAATCATCCTCAGAATGAACCGCAGTGAGGACAACAGCTTTGGATGTCTAGACACTGATTAACAACCTGGCCCATCCAGGACACCTGGTCAGACAATAGCTCTCAGCCTATCCCTGCCCACAGCAACCCCTACCAACTCTGTTGCATTAACATCACAGGAAACCATTTGCCCCCAAACCTGTGTCCCTAGGGCAATGTCAACCATCTTGTGCCCCCCATTAAAGGTACATGAGTCTCCTGTTGTGACCCAGACAATGATGCACCTGCAGCCACTGAGAGTGGGCACACTGTGCCATGGTCATAGGCACATGGGGTAGGGTACATTGGAGGGATGCTTTGGGCCAGAGGATGGGGTCTCAAAGGGACACCACTGACCAGAAAACTGTCTCCCAAGTCTTGGGAGCATACCAAAGTTCCCAAGACAGGATGAGCCAAATCATCACAATGTTGGGAGAAAATCAAAGGCTGCATAGGGACCACCACCAGGGAGGCATGCAGCAGTGGCAGGCACAAAATGCCCACATAGCTACCATTGCAGGGGTGTTGGGGGACATCAATACCACCCTGATTAATTTATCCATACAACATCAGGCACCTTCCTCTAGCAATGTAACTTCTGCCCCTTCTACATCTGTGGCTGCTAGTGGAATGGAGGCCCTGACAGGGGAACCTCATGTCTTAGACACACCTCCCTCTGTAGCTGAAGAACCCCCTACGAACATGGACATCCACCCAGACATCCAGCAGGAACAGATGCCAAGACCAAACCCACTGCCAGGAAGTAAACTTCGCTTAATTAGTCCATCTTGTGTGCCACACATACACCCTGTTGACTGTTCTGAGACCTAACTCCATTTTCTCATGGTACAAGGACACTGGACTTGTGTTACCAACTGGTGTAGCAGCTACCCTAATGAAATCATCCACATGACTTCACCCATCACTGATATGTACATATTTATCAGTATTATGATTAGAGTTTACTCTTTATATGCACAAGAAACACATTTAAACACAGGTACTGTGTTTGTGCCCTTTATAATCCATTTACAATGGTAATGCATGCCTATATTGATTTTCTGGTAATCCCCCCTGTTTCAATCAAACATTGTAATGGATATCAAATGGAAACCATTTCAGCAGGAGACTCTTTACAACAGAAATGTTACATGATAGATGTTAAACAGGTCGAAATTCAGGTCAATACAATTGTTTTACAAATATTGCAATCAACACATCAGCATGACAGAGAGTGCCATCATGATGTTTGCAATGGTGTCATAAAATGCATAGACACAGCATACAGAAGTCAGGCTCTTGGTAATCTAACTACATAGCAGGGTTCACATACCCTTACCATAGTTTAAAATTCACATATCCCATGGGACACACAAAGACCAGTACTGAAAGCATACACTAACATTGGTCCCATACCTGCAAGTTTGTTACTCACCTATGTCAGTGTACAGTGACATGCACCATGGATTGCAAAGTCACAACAATATGAAAACTGAGGGCCCGATTAAATGGAAAATGACAGTGCACAGCACAGTGTGCCAAATTTGACAACATCGTGCAGTGCCAGTTTCACAACACAGGGATGTGCTGTATTTAAATGAATACGGCACACCCCTGTGTTTCCCCCTGCTCCGGCGCTAAATTTTCTGCCTTGCGCCAATGCAGCCACCCTTGCACCGTAATGCAAGGATGGCTACGTTGAGGGGAGCACCTTCCTGCACAAAAACAATCTTAAATGGTGATTTGGTCTTTCTATGTGTGATGCAAAATGCAGCACACATAGAAAGAGCAAAAAAACAAGGGGAAATGAAAGCATTTCTCCTCATTGTGCCACCCCTGGGATAGCGTTAGATTTTGGCGCTTCCTCAGGTTTATGAAAACTTGTAAATCTGGGGCAGTGTCAAAATGCAATGGGTGTTGCTGTGGCACACCCATAGCAACACCCATTGCATTCCCCTTCCACGCAAAATGCTGTGTGTGAAGGAGCCGTATTTACAAGGTGGTGTTAAGCCACTTTTGTGGCTTAACACCAACTTGTAAATACGGTGCAGGGCATAGCACCACAGGAGCATCACGAAAAGTGACGCTCTGGTGGCGCTCAGGTCTCTTAACTATACCCCTAGGTACAATAATGATCACTATTTACTCCACCTTTAGTGAAGTGAGAGGCTATGATCCAGCCCTAACACATGTGCCAGACACTCCTCCAGACACATAATACACCATTTAACACCCTTGTCTACCCCACAGATGACAGAAGGGGAGAAACCATTTACCACCTCAGTCTTATGAGGGTCCAACCATTAACCGTACACCCCACTTACACTAAACTTACATCACCAGGTATCTGTCATGTTCACCTCTCATGTCATTCAGCAATTTCCAGCTGCTTCTGGTACAGTATTTCTCAAGCCAAGGTTCAATAGCCAAACAGGATCTTGGCAAATTTGTGAGTGAAAGGGAAAGAGGATAGGACATTGCACATAACATACCTCAGATCTGTGAATGCAGTACAAGAAGTGTAGCTTAGCATCTGCTACACAAAGATCTGTGCATCCAGAGCAATCTGTCCTGCACACAATACAAACTTTCAACCTGCATTCACAACTCACTCATAGGCACTGGAGCTAATTACCGCCCCACAGAAGAAGCACGTAAAGAGGTGTGATGTCACACATCTACATCTGCTTGCACACTAACATCTGTGCAATAGGTATAATTCACATACCTGTGTGTCAGTGGAAATACTGGTTGATGTAATCGGCCATAGAGTCACAGCTCCATCTTCCTCTGGCTCTTCATCGCTTGGCATATCAGCATTACCAGTCACAGCTTCAGCTGCCTCCCCCTCATCTGCTGGTATCTCACGTTTGAGGGCTAGATTGTGGAGCATGCAGCAGGCAACTATTATCTGACAAGACTTGTTGGGTGAGTAGAGGAGGGAACCTCCAGATAAGTCCAGGCACCTAAATCTTGCCTTTAGGATCCCACAAGTTTTCTCAACTACATGCCTTGTCCTCCTGTGAGCCTCATTGTAGTGGACTTTCCCTGGCATGGTTGGGTACCTCACTGGTGTCAACAGCCACAAATGGTTTGGATAGCCAGAGTCATCTGTAAACACATTGTGAAAACAACACAAACATGAATGTGTGACATGCTATAACGTGATGGAAGGAGACATAAATCTCTAATACACAGTTCCATGGTAACTTACTAACCAGCCAGGCTCTCTCTGTGTAGAGCTGTGTCCTTAGCAGCGGGGCATTGCTGTTTCTCATGATGAAGGAATCATTCACAGAACCGGGATTCTTGGCTGTAAATTGTGAGATGTACTGGTCTGCCAAACACACCACCTGAACATTGATTGAGTGGTAGTTTTTCTGTTCCTATACCTATGTTCATTTGCACTGGGAGGGACCAAGGCTACACGGGTGCCACCAATGGCCCTAATCACATGTGAGATGTGTCCCAGCTCATGAAAGTCTGCCTTCACATAGCCCAAATCCGCTCAGTGGGGAAACCTGATGTAGCTGTCCAGGTGTTTCAATAAAGGACACAGCACATCCTTCAAAACCGGACTGAACATGGGCTGAGACATCCCTGCTGTTAGAGCCACTGTATTCTGAAAGGACCCGGCGGCCAGGAAGAATAGCACTGACAAAACTTGAACGATGTAGGGTATGCTATAGGGATTGCGAATGGCAGGCATCAGATTTGGCTCCAACTGATCACATAGATCCATGATGGTATGACTATTTAGATGATATGTCTGAATGACATGCCTTTCCTCCATGGTGAGCAGTTCTATTAGTGGATGGTAAAATGGTGGTTGCCTTTCTCTTCTCTTGCAAGGAGGATCTGTTCCTCAGATGAGGATTTTGACACTGAAATTCAAATAATGATGCCTAGATTTATTAAAAGGGGATACCCCAAGGATGTACTGACTAATGTTTATAGCAGGGTCAAAACAAAGAAAAGAAAGGATTTGCTGTTTGTGCTTGATTCGGGAATAGATAGGGAAATGATGGAACTGGCAAACAGTGATCATCCTTGAACATTTGTTATGAACTACTATCAGAAACATCGAAATATGAAAATGATGTTGTCCAAAAACTGGAATGTTTTGATGCATGATTATTGCCTCAAGGAACTTGTGGGACCCTATCCACATATTACATACAAAGGGTGAATTTAAAGGATTTATTAACATCAAGTTTCCTGTATCATAAATCACATAAAAGGACAATGGTGTATTCTGGAAACGTGGACATGTGATATCATACAAAATGAGAATGAATATACCAAATTTGATAGTAAAAAAATGTTGATAAGGGAAAATGTGTTGTTTATGTCCTGGAGTGCAGAAGCAATAAAAAGTATATTGGTAGTACAACCAAGAAGGTGACAATTCATATATTGCAGCATTTGAGGGCAATAAAGAATCATGATAAAGCTTACCCCATTGCAAATCATATTGGGATGTGCCCCAAGGATATAGTAACACCCTAAAGTATTATAGCATTAAACATGCAAAAAAGCAATAGAGAAAAGGTGATTAAAGAGACAAGAATCCACTTTAATTTTTCTTCCAGGAACAGAGAACCCCTGAGGGCACAATGCGGATGCTGAATTTCATGTACATGTATAAAGGGATATAAAATTAGCCGCATATTTGAAAGTGACATGTCTGAGTCACGGCAGATAACTATTTCACATAAAAAGAGATCTACTTTTGAGGATATGGAAATTAGAGTACCTATCAATATTTTCGAAATTAAAAAATAGTCAATGAATTGATGAATTTACCACCGATATAGATCATGGGATATCGCAAATTGTTGAACTTCTAAATGAATTTCAGTAATTTAGGTTTACAAGACCTCATCTCCTCTTAATTTGTAGGGAAGGAAATAGAAGAATGTCCTAATTTTGAATATTGACTCAAGGATAGATACATCTAATGCTGATTTTTTGTTTTCAAGCCTAAGAATGTAATTAATTTGGTGTCCCCTTTGGACACCAATATAATCTTATTAAGCACAATGGAAGACAGAATGAATATAGCAGAGGAACTTTTCAAGAGCTTAGATAGTGGCTGTACAGTGAAACAAGCAACGATTGGTGGGAACCGTAGAAACAAGGAAGGTTTAAAGGATAAATTTATCAGGTTGGAAAGGATGAAGAAAAATGAAATGTCTAGGTGATGGGATGCAACCACATTGAGACAGTATAAAAAATTGGATAGAATCCCCAGGGGATTGAGATCACACATTTTCCCTACATATGATGACTTAGATGCGGATTTGCTGGTAAAATGGGAAGAAGAACTCAGATCCAACTCAATGAAGTTGATGGATATTTTAATAGAAAGTGATGAGAGAAAAGTAGTGAAATTACAAGCAGATATAGAGAAGTTAGAAAAAGAGATCAGTGAGCTAAACTTGAAGGAGGCGACAGATAAAAATTATGTTATCTTAAATGATGTGATAATGAAATTTCAAGAGGACATTAAGCAAATGAAAAGCTAGAAAATTGAAGAGGGACGAACTAGATTACCTTAATGGTAGAGTGTTCACGTTTTTGCTTAAATATGACCACTTGGTAAAGAATGCAGCCTCTACTGTAGAATCTAACAACTTGACAGACTCAGCATCCACCTCTAGAAGTAGTCTAGTGACAGATAGTAGTGATACTGAGACTAGAGATTTGCATATGGGATCCGACTCGCAAGCAGTAGGTTTTTTACAAGAACTGAAAAGAATAAAACAAGGCAATTGGGAGATAAATCAGAAAAGAAATTGGGTAGGAGGACACGGAGAGGGAAAAGAGGAAGTAAAGGGCGACACTTATGTGGGCATGAAAACAAGGTCACAGTACAAAAAGATATAGACATAAATGTTGAATCTGAGAGTAATGTGGTTAATTTGTCTGATAAGCAACTATCCTTGGAGATGTTATCACTTTTGAATAGGGGATTGGGTTTTTGTCCATCGTCCAAGGGGAATGTGTGTCAATCTAAAATTGATTTATTCAAGTTTATAAGAAAATTGAAACTTAAGAGATATTTTGAACCACGTGTATTAGATACAGCAACGGCTCCAATAGGAGTGGGGGCATTTAGTAAATTGTCGATTCAGGATGTTTATGACACTGTAACATTAATGACAATTATAGACTATGAGGGAGATCCAATAACTACGTCTTCAATTTTACAAGACCTGAGCATATCTCCAGATAAACATATTGCCAGCGGTTTGAAACGAAGTTCAACCTGGGTACCCAAATCAACTATGGACAGTAATATTGAAACATTTTTTGGACTTGTATGGAATGATCTGGACAAAGAAGAAACGAAGAAGAGACAATGGAGGAAATCTAATCTGAGACAAGATGAATATATGGCATTAAAGACTTTGAAATCAGATGTGGACTTGACTATTAAAAAAGCGGATAAGGGAGGTAATATAGTGGTAATGAATCGGACAGACTATGAGCAAGAAATGAACACACAATTAAATGATACTGCTTGTTATGAAAAGCTTTCGTACAATCCAACGTCAGCTCTGACAGGAAAAATAAATAGAATATTAAGGAACTGGAGAGATAAGAATTTACTGAATGAGGAAGAATTTTTGTACTTACAAGTATTACATCCCAAATATCCGTGCCTTTCTACCTTACCGAAGATTCATAAACAATCTAAATTTCCACCGGGGAGACCAATAGTTTCAGGCATAGGAGGGCCTACTGAGAGTTTGTCAGAATTTGTCGATATTTTTTTACAACCATTTGTAAACAATTTACCTTCACATATCAATGACACGAAACATGTACTGAGTTCATTGTCCGATATCCAATGGGAATCAGGTATGTTTTTGGTAACTCTAGACATGACAGCACTCTACACTAGCATTCAACATGAATGGGGATTGAAAGCAATAGAACACATTCTAAATAAGAGATCGGCGAGTCTATTAGAACATACGCATATGCTGCTGGATATGATTGATCTTATACTCAACAATAACTTTTTTCTGGTTAAGCAAAGCTGGTTTAGACAAAAGCAGGGTGTAGCAATGGGCTCGAAATTCTCGCCATCATATGCTAATTTATTCATGGGATGGTTCGAAGAAAGTTGGGTATGGGGCTCCAAAGCGGCAATTTGGCACCCATATATCCTCTATTGGGGGCGATATATTGATGATTGTCTTATGTTATGGACAGGGGATGTAGTAACGTTGGAGAGTTTTTGAGATTATCTTAATGGAAATGATGTGAATATTAAATTCACATATAAATACAGTGAGTCCAAAATAGATTTCCTAGATGTAGAATTGTTTGTGGAGAACAATAGGATAGAAAGTAGACTGTTTCGGAAAATCACCTCCTGCAACACTATATTGCATGCGTCAAGCTCACACCCTCAACACCAAATAGAGGCTATACCGCTGGGTGAGATGATTAGAGCGAGGAGGATCTGTAGTAGAGATTGTGATTTTCATGATACTATTGTGGATATGGAACATAGATTTAGAGCTATAGGTTACTCGGAGAACAATATACTCAAATCTCGTAATAAGGCTCTTAAGACCTCCCGTTCACAGACACTGTCACCAACGACTCAAAAAAATGAGGAGATCAAGAAGAATAGTGCTCGGAGACTGAGGATTGTTTTAGATTATACGGACGTCTCTCAGAGATTATTAAAGATAATGAAAAAACATTGGCCAATACTGACTCAAGATGAGGTGCTCAGGAAATATATAGGTATGAAACCGGAGGTATCGTTTAGAAGGGAGAACACCCTCCAAAGTATCTTAAGTCCAAGTTATGTATCAGAGGAGAGTAAGGCAAATTGGCTTAGTGCACATAATCGTGTTTTTTTTAAATGCGGTTCATGTGCAATGTGTAAATGGGCATGGCAAGCTAAGAAAGAGTTTCTTGATAGAAGAGGATGTAAAATACATATAAAGTCACATATAGATTGTAATACAAAATTCGTAGTTTACATGCTTATTTGCAAATGTGAGAAAATATACGTGGGCAGTACGATACGCCCACTTAAGACGAGAATTTCGGAACACTGGAGGGCAATTAGGCAACTAGACGAACGTTATCCGATAGCCTCGCACATGATGATATGTAAAGCGCAAGAGGCATATAAAGACTTTACATTTTTCGGCTTTGAACAGTGTGAAAACAACCCACGGGGAGGCAATAGAGAATTGGCCTTGAGAAGAAGGGAATCGTTATGGATCATGAAGTTAGGAGCGGTAGAATATGGATTAAACACAGATCATGAGATTGAATACTTTTTCGGTGAGAAATAATAAGTAATGTTGCAGTGTGTGAACTTATAATTAATCAAATAAGATCAAGGATATGCAACATATTAATTTTTGGAATAATTGTAATGCATACTACATATCTATTGGAAATTGAATGATTAATCTTAGTGAAGTATGATATAAACAGTCTATTTGGTTTCATAACTCTTTTTTAAGTTGATTATTGTGGGATAATTTTCTGAAAAAGCAATGTATTAATTGTACTTTTATTGGTAGTGAATGTAGTCCGTTTTTGATGTTTAGTATCTTTTTGAGTTGAACTAGGAAGGGGAAGTCGCAAGATAGAAGTGCATCATTTATGTTGACAGCGGAGACGGCCAGGATCGCGGTAGTCCGTCTTCCATTTCGATTAAGCTTCTGAGGCATTTAAATAGGACGTACGGCAGAGATTCAGTTTAGTTAATCGGAAGCGCACTCGCTGATATTTAAATACTGCAACAGGTAAAATAGTTTGAGTGTTCTATTAGAATGGATAGATCTAATCATACAAGACTTGTAACTAATTGGTACTAATTTTCATAATAGAGGAAATTGATAAGAAAATACGTGGAGACAGGATCTAGATTTAACTCAAGCAAACAAGTTAATTGGTAAGCTGATTATGGGATCACATGGATATTTTAAATACGTTATTAAATGTATAATTAATGAAATACCTTTGTTTATTTTTACCGTACCCATTTACTACCAGAATACACTTCGGGAATCAAGAGGTGTGTTGGAGCATGAAAAGAAATTAGGTACAACCGAGTTAGTAAGGTAAAAACTAAATGAACTGGGGGATACACCTCCTTTGGTTGGGGTTACAAGGGAGCACATTTGGGCCCTTCTTAAGCGAATGAGGAGCACGGCACATATTTATATTGTTTTTATAATCTTTATAATTTTATTATTTTTAAATCAAATTCTTATTATTTTATTGATTTATTTATGTGTATATTTTTCAGGCACTATATATGATCTCAATTTCATTCTTAGTGGGGTTGCACTTACCTGTTTTATACACCATTTACATAATGATTAGTTAACTCAGATTCACAATGAAACATCACTCATATAATGGTGATGTCAGATACTTGCATGGTTCTCACCTGAGCACATGGTTGGCTTTAAATTTGGAATTTATAATTAGGTTATGGATGAATAGGAGAAGCAGTAATTGACTCGTGTCATATGGCAATACCGTTTTTAGGAAGTCTTTGATGAATCTTCATTTGACAAGAAAGTCCTGAGGAAATCCTAGGGGCACTCCCCCGGATGAAACACGTGTTGACGACGGACAAGCGAGTTTTTTGGGTTTAGACAGTTGTGTTAATCAGATCAATTTTGGGATTGTGAATATGAACTATGAAGTTGATACTTAAATGTATTCCTCTGTTTTTGTATTAATGATTATATATAGACTTTGAAATAGAGTGATATCTATGTTTGTATGCAGCTCATATAATTTTGTGGATTTCAGAATGATTAGTAAGAATGTAATTACTTATTATCCACAAGCTTAATTGAACTATCAAGTTATACGAAAAATAGAGTTATCAGACTTCCTGCCTTTGCAACATGCACCATGTACATTACAGCTAAAATCATCTTGTTTAAAGTTATTTTCACTTTATGTAACCAATGCACTTCACGTGAGCACATATACTCTTTATGAAAACTCTAATCTGCAATGAATGAACTCAGTGCAAAAAACTGTTTGTTAGATGTTAATGAACATTAGCCAATAGCTAAAAGTGCTTATGTATCACTAAGAAGTTTTACTATGTGCTATGCATTTTAGGCTGAAAATGTATGACTGGAATCTGTTATTTAGGACATACTCACATTTGGATGCTTTCACAATCCATGCTATTTGTGTCAGCAGGTTTGAAACAGTGAGGGAGCAAGAACTTGCTCAACGGCATAAGCTTTGGTTGAATATTCATCCGCATTTGCAATTTATAGTCTATTATATTTGCAATATTGATCATGCACTTTGTATTTATGAAATATATATTATGGACTTTATATTGGCAGTGTCAGGTGAGAATAAGATTTGAAAGATATACTATCTTGAACAGTGGGAAACCACAACATAAAATGTATAAATACATGAAATATTTGAATGCTAGTTTATTGAGTCATCTAATTTTCACTGTGGACATAAGCACATAAGCATTTAATTTGTGAGAGAAATGTTCTTTATCATTTTGATGTTTAGGAATTGTTTAAAGACTTTTGAATACACACATAGAAAATATCTCTTGTGGAAATATAAATGTGCCTTTATGCTTGGATAATGTTGGGTAAGTTTGAAGCATAAGAAAACTCAAGGACATATTTGACAATGTTGGAAAATGGTGGCAAAAGATTTCCCTGAATAATAGCAGTAGGAGCAGTCTAATAGTTGGGTTGAAGAAATAGATAGAAGACTGTTTTTCTATATGTTGTTGAGTTTTACATCAAAATCATGGTCCGTTTGACGGCGTCAGCCGAAATACATCAGCCATGTTTGTTTGCCAAAATACCATAAAATATTATACGGATTTGTATGTGGTAGCTGCCAACAATTAAATGTTAAGCTTGTATGCATGATTCATGTGCAGGTTTTCCAAAAGTGAAAATAGTAATGCCAGGGTTGGACTGGCCTACAGGGGAAACTGGCAGTGTCAGAAGGTGTAGTCCGATAGGTGATTGTGTGGGCGTGCTTTATGGGTGTTAATGGGCCTGTTTAATGACCTGATGGGATAGTTCTTTCCCGTTGATTTCCCTGATATTACCACAAACATGTTCAGAACTACCCCAGTTTGAAAATGTTGGCCACTTTAGTACCTATCTGATACATTTTAGGAGCCAGTTTTATTTCTGTGTCTAGGCCTATTTTCCATCCTAATCCAACCCTGAAGTATTGCTAAATTGCTTCCATGACTTTATATTATGGTGATGTCAATGATTGTTGGGATTTTTAAAATTGTGGCCTTAAGAGAATGTACAGTCACTGAAAACTGTTAGGCTTACCACTCACCTGAAACTCAGGATATTCTGCAGTAGCAATGAAAGACCACCCAGTCCCTCCTGCACAAATCTCAACAGGTGAGTGAAGACTAGCATTGTCAGCTATTCACGAGGGGAAAGGGTGTAGGGAAGGGAAAGAGAGAAAAGACACCCAGTGGCATTCCCTGGAGCTCCTCTGATTCTCTCAGAATGTTGGGGAAATTGATTGTTTGATTGATTTGATTGATTGATTGATTGAAAGCGGGACTCACTGCCTGAAGAAAATGGTGTAGTTCCTTGTTACTTTCTTAAGTTTCTAGGTTTAACATTCACAAACATTCACCTTATCATGTCTCACAACAAGTGTTTAAACGTGGCACTTGCTTTCTTGTGAAAAAGCTGTCCAAGGAATATTTGCTGTTGACAATACAACACAGTCTTATGTGCCATTGGTCTCTTTACTGAACAAATTTAACAATGTTTGTACATACTTTCTAAGTTTTCTTTGACCAATTAAAACAATTCTGTTCTCAGGGATATCATAGTTCAACTCTAAGCAACAGTTAGGCAGTAACATTAGTCAAATGCACAGTTGGAGCCATTTAAGATACACACTAACCTTTCTTGGAGGAGTGCACAAACCTTTCTTTAGATGCACATCTGACAAAAATCAAGTGGTGTCTTCTAGTATCTTTCTTTTTACTTTTATAAGAAGTGTAGTCATTGGAGGGATCTCGGATGCCGACTGCAGAAGATTCTAACAGGTAAGACTGTCCTACTTTCTCTTTCCTTGCGGTAGGTGGGAGTGCTGCTTCATGGTACTCGCTTTCCAGGAAAAAGTAACCAAGCAAGAGTGGCATCTCTGGGGTATGGTATCTATACATGCCTTAGTCAAAATGGCCACCAAATCACGTGATGGGTGCAAAGTGCCACAAGAATGTGCAGGGCTTTGGAATGAGGGAAAACAGTTGCACACAAAAGCAGGTAGGCCAGGAGGCCCAATCCTGAAAGCCTTTCCACGCAAGGTACGGCACGTCACTCACTGTCCCAAGTGTGGCAGGGTACATAGAGCAAACTGAGGCTGCACAAGTTGGTAGTATGTCACTTGGTGATCATGGCAGAGAATGGACATGAGTCATTGATCATGTCTGTTTCTGCTGGTCATAACAAAAACATGTAGAATCTCTGAAATTAGATTTGAGATATCAATATTGCAAAACAGTGATGGTAAATAGGAATATATGCAGATATATCACAGCACATTATAGCCCAGTGGTAAGCAGTTTAAAGCTATAGTAGTTAGATTCTAGTCAGCACTTTATCTATGCAGCCATTTTTTTTCTGTTCCATTTGTACAAGGTCTGATCAGCCCTAACTTGGCAAACAGAATCCTAGTCTTCAATGATTTTTTCTGCGTTCACCTTTCCTTCTTCATTACTGCACTTGTTAGAGTGTCATTAACGTGCCGAGAAGGGTTTTGTAGGCCTTAACTAAACATTGCATTTAGATGTGGCTTCGCATTTGAAGCTTGCACAGCGATTTGTATTTAGTTGAAGTGCTGACAAAGATTTTTATTTTTTCTATTTCCTTCTCTCCTTCTTCCTTTCTGAACGTTTTGATCCATGTCATGATCATAAGCATAGCATTTCTTGATGAGAATGTTCTGTGATTACAATAAAATGAATAGACAGTGTTAAAACCTAGCTTCCTAACCATTCAAACTATGAAAAGGATAACTGAAATATTAGATTATCCTTAAAACTGCTTCTTTATGAATAGGCAGTGTTAGAAATCATATGGGAACGGGAATGAGATCATCTCAAAACGTATTGTACTTACGTTGACATATGCTTGTCTTGTAGAATACAGATGGTGGGAAGAAATTGGGATTTTTCATATTGTTTCAGAAATTAGTTAAATGTATTCCATGTTTAAAATGCTCTTTGATAAAACTTGCAAGATTGACGGAAGCTGTCCTGTTCACATGAAGACAAGACATATTGATTGGTTGGAACCAGACATTATCTACGCAAGACTTGTAACTTGTTATATTGTTGAAATATGTATGAATATGTGTCCCCAGACTAAGATAGGGACTCATTGACTTGCTTGCTTGCTCGCTGTCTACAAATTCTCTGCTAAAAAGACTGTTTCCTTGAAAGAGAGCATTCTGACTCTGACACATTCTGGCTTATTCTCTTTGCTGCTGTGTCTTGGATTCATTCTGAGACCGACTATTATCCAACTTTAACTATTCTGAGACATTCTACAGACATTCTCAGTCTCCTTTTTATGAGAAACTCTAACAGAGGCTATATGCATTTTACATCTGAGACAAGAGTTTTTTATGACTTCTACTTACGTATGCTTTATATTCTGAAATTAGATTAAAATGGGGATTAGATTTGTGTGGACATTCTAAATGCTCTCTTCTGTAATTGTATTGCAATTTAATGATTTGCTAATAAAGAAATCAATAATGATTTAGTAAATCCTTGAAATAAAAGTCAAACTCTCATTATGGACTCCAATTGAACCGAAATTAATGCTCTAAATGTGTGTATTTGTGAATGTATCCCCTCTATATCTGCCTCCAAGATCTCATCTTCCCTCAGGGGCTCAGTTGAGGTGCAGGAACTTCATGTTTCTGAAGAGTCCAAATAGTCCTCATGGCAGTGCTAAAACTGCTCCTCAGCATACTTTAAAACAATAATCATTACTTTTTTTGTCAAAGTTCTTTTTATTGGTATAATTATGCATACATCAACATTTGTGACAGCGGACAAACCAAATCCCACATATTGCAGTTCAGCTAGTTTAGTAACCCTTTGTCGAGCTTTGGGGGATGTTTTCCAATGTACATCACAGATATTATCACCATCACTGTCTGGACTGCCACTGATACAAGTAAATATATCCCCCTCTAACCCCAAAGCAAAAAAAGAGAAATAAACATTACCCTTTAGGGGTGAATATTAAGAACAACTTCAGTACATGTGAGACTCATCAGCTGTAAAATCTAAAAATATAAGCATAGGTGATGGGGGGTAGACCGTCAGACATCAACCACTCAATGGACAATGTCGGACTCAAGTATCCCCCCCACTACTCCCCACTTTAAAATAAGAAGACTTGGAGTGACTTTGTATGGGTAGGGCATGCACATAGGGCAAGGCCTCAGGAAAGATATAGCGCTAAGAGGCACCAGATGAATTCAACATTTTTATAGTTATCCTTAAATATGTCGGTCATTCTTTCAATCATGATTGCCTACCAAAGCCTGGCATGCCATTCTGTCAGCGATATTGGCCCCTCTTAATTACAAGCTACTGCCAAAGCTAGTTTGGGTGCTCCTAGACATAGCCACAGAATGTATCTGTCTCCTTTGGTTTGGCGCATGATGGAATTAGCCCATAGATGTATTCATGCAAAGTCAGGACTTTTCGAAATCGGGTACCCCACAATCTCCTTGATATAAGCAAGTATTTCAGTCCAGAATGGGTGAATAGTCAGGCCACCCCATCAAATATGTTGAAAGTCACCCCTTAGACCACATCCCCTCCAGCATAACTCTGACTTGTTGGGGAAGATATGTTTGAGTTTAGTGGGGTAAAGATACCAGACAAATAGTTGTTTATAATGGACTTCCGCATTCCAATGGAGTGGCTAAACGGAGGAATATCTCTCTAAAGTGTACCCCAAATAGCCTCAGAGATGTCTCGTCCAAGGACTTGCTCCGAAAAGCTATTGTATCTGAGTTGTAGAGAATGAGTGGAGGATAAAAGGAGGGGGTATAGGAAGGATACACATCCCTGAGAGGTCCCTTACCTTTTTGCAAATCATTTAATGGGATTTAAATCACTAATGGCAGCCTCCTAGACATCTAGATGGAATACCCAGTGTTTTAGTTGTACATAGCGATAGTGTTCCATGGAAGGGAGAGGAAAATCCCTATGGCAGTGTCAAAAGTGTAAATATCCCACCCATGCAATGGATCGGCTATTGTGAGGCATCCTCCCTCTCTCCATACATCAAAGGGTCAAAGATGTAATGCTGAGGGGAAGGCTTGGTTAAAGGGGATCAGCGTGAAGGGGAAGGGAAAGGTGGTCCAATCTATGTAAGCAAAGTACCTCATCCCATCCTTTACATGTTGTGGTGGGTGTGCTCAGATATGCATTGGGCGGTTGGTCTGTTTTCGGTTTTCACAGTACATCCCAAATGTATCTGCCCACTACTGATCTGTCCATCTGCAGCCAGTGCTTATCTGACTCCTGTAAGGACCAGCAGGTTATTAGGAAGCACAGGAATGCAAGGTAGCCCGATCCTACTCCACAGGGAGGCCCGGAGAAGATATGGTAGCCTAGGCAAAACAGTCATTTATATGGCGCAAATATGTCCCAGCCAGGAAATATACATGGGCTCCGATTGTTTGAGATCTATCTTAAGCTGTTGTAGGAGTGGCGGATAGTTGGCTCAGAAGAGATCCGCAACCAGAGAGGTAATTTTGAAGCCTGAATAAGTCATCTCTTTTTTGGTCCATTGAAAGGGGCAATTGACTACATTTTCCATGTATGGTATAAGGGGAGCATTAGGTTAAGGAGAAAGTGTTTGTTGAATTGGTGCGAAATCTTGCTGCTGCATCAAATGCCTGTAGTGCCATTTGAAGGACATCCAGGGAGGACTGAGGAGAGGCCCAAGTCAGCAACACATCATCCGCAAAGAGAGAAATCTTTTGGCTCTGTGAGCCAAATGGCAGGCCTTGAATAATGGGCATGGCGTTTATGGTAACTGCAAGGGGTTCTATGCTACAAGCGAATAATAATAGGGTGAGGGGGCACACTTGGCGTATTCCCCTCTTGAGCTGAAAAAATTAAATCCCACTCAGTTAACCAAAACGCTTGAGCATGGAGAAGTATAATTGCCCTGGATCATTACGATACATTGATTGCAGACCAAACAACACAGGGTATGGAATAGGAATGGCCAATCCACTTGGTCAAATGTTTTCTCTGCATCAAGGGCTAATAATAGAGACAGTATCTTTTTTTAATTGCTTTTTCGGCCAAGAGGACTACAAATTGTCAGGCGTCTGTCAATCTTTAATAACGCACAATTGATCCGGGTGAAAATGGGGCATGAGGTCTTCTAGTCTGGAGGCCAGAATCTTCGTATATAGTTTGGCATCTAAGTTGAGCAGTGCTATTTGGTAATATGAGCTGCATGAGCTGGGGTCTTTCCCCGGTTTGGGGATAATTGAGATGAAGGCCTCGCTCTTCGAGGGTATGACTGCTCTTGAATGGGCCACGTAATTAAAAAGTGAGACCAGATGTGGTATGAGGTTAGAGCTAAATGTTTTATGAAAAACGAGCTGTATATCCATTGGGCCTGGTGACTTAGGGGGCTTCAAGGCCATAATAGCATTTCTAACTTCCTGGTGCATTCAGGAGCTCATTTTAAGCTTCTGTCACTTGAGGGAGGTTCAAGTCCTGAGGGTGGCAATGTATAGCCGTTGATAAAACATGCTACAACTTTGGGCCTTCTCTGATTGAGAGGTTGCCAATTCACAATCCTCTTTCAATATATCCCCAATCAATTCCTTCTCCCATTTGAGTCTAATTTGTTGCACTTATAGGGGTCCTACTTTGTTACCTTGCTCTTAGGAAGAGTGTTTAAGATGTAGAAGGATAAACTCTGCCCTGTTGGTATACATCACATATAGTTTCCCTCTAAGTGCTGTGACTTTCTGCTGTAATAGTAGTGTTGGTTGTTGTTTATGATCCTGCTTTGCCCTTCTGAGTTTCGCCTCAAGTGTCAATCATTTTTTAATTCTTTTTTTATTAGGTATCAAGACTAAAGCAATGCATTTCCCTCCAGTGAATGCTTTGAATGTATCCAAAGTGGTAAAGGGGTTTGTGTCCTGTGGGGATTCAACTGGAAAAAGTCCCTGATAGGTTTGCGAAGACCATCCCTGAGAAGGCGGTCTCTTGTCAAGGAGGTGGGAAAAAACCGGGGGCATACTTTAGATGGTGGTGGGCCCCAGTCCATGGCTAGATGTAGTGGGGCATGATGGGGTGAAAGGAGGCTGTGAGTAGGGACGGCGTAAATGATTGGCTGAGAAAGCTGTAGTCTAATCTAGAGTATGTGTGATGGGTATAAGCAAAGAATGAGTAATCTTTAGTTTGTGGGGTGTAGTGTCCTCCAGGTGTCAACAAGCCCTATTGTCTGTATTTCTAGTTTTAGAGCTTTGGGAAAGTTCCCTGTGGGGCACCCATAAGGGTGGGTATTAAATATACCTGGGTCCCATGTGAGGTTAAAGTCTCCCAGCATGATAATCTCCTCTTACACAAGTCGTCCCAGTAATGCTAGAAGTGTCTGAATGAATGAGACCTAGTTAATGTTAGGGAACGTAGATCGAGGCAAAGGTGCACATCTGTCTCACAAGACCCCCCTTCACCATTATAATTCTCCCTTCTTTTTGAGATTTGTAGTCTTCTGGAGTGAAGCCTGAGGAAAAGTGGAAAAGAAGGGCCATCCCATTATGTTTTGTGGCTGCTGAAGATTTGTACATGGTAGGGGAGGTTTTATGGTGCAGCCTATGTTCCTCCCTCATTTGAGGTGTGTCTCCTGTAAAGCTACAACATTGTGTCATTAGTCTTAGGTATATTTCCATAATTTATGATGTTTAGCTGGTGAATTAAGCCCTTTAATGTTCCATGAAAGTGTAGTGATCAACATGGGGGTTCAGTTAGAGCGGGGCCCGCTACTTGACATCATTGTGTCCAGCATACCAGGCACATCCCCATCCTCACCTCACCATTCAGCAGGAGCCACTGTGTGTTTCCCCTTTCCCTTTCCACCATCCCCCCCTTCCTCATCGTGGAGATGCATTCCTCACATATCATAGTACCAAATAAGAAGAAACTTAAAAAGTTAAACATAAAATGGTGGGACAACATGTCTCCAAATATGTAGGTTCATGGTAAGTACATATTGTATGACAGGTATGTGGTCAAGAGCTACTAATGCAAATCGTTAGAAGCTGTTTGTGTGCAAGGTGTGCAAAGGCTTCTTAGACATACCTAAGAAACAGACTCCTATCATCGTTTGTCCAAATGAGATATATTTAGTTCACTGTACCCCCCTTCAGAGGAGAGGGGGAAGCAGACCGCAGCTGTAAGTGTTGCAAGATTCGTCGATGAAGTGAAGCATCAGACTCTATCATTTCCTCTGGGGACTAACCTGTTTCTGCAGTTGCAAATGGTTCCTCTCTGCACTTTTTGATTGACTTGTGGGGGGAGTACTTGTGCTTCCCTCTGTTGTTGATCATTTGGGATCGGTATGTCCAGGATTGTTGCTGCCGCTTGCAGGTGGAAGACATGGTGAGCTTTTTTATGGAAATCAAAAGGCAAGTGGGTACGTCCACCTGTTTCTGATTAGTGCCTGCCTTAGTTTGTCGGTGACAAGTCTTAGTTGTTGCCTGTGAGCCAGCGTTGTTGGGGCTATATTTTGGAAGGGAGAGCGTGTGGTGCCCTGAAATGTGATGTAATCTTTCGTCCACACTGCCCGAAGGATTGCCTCCTTTGTCGTAAAGGAGAGGAGGTTTACTAGGACGTTGCAGAGGCTACTGCCTCCTCCTGTGTTTTCCTGTCGCCCACTTGGTGGACTCTGTCTATATTGGTTTTCATATGGGTTTCCCCTAGTACCTCTGCAAATACTCTCATTACGTAGGTCTCTAGATTCAGGCCTTCGGATGTGTATGTTATTGCGTTGTGATCTGTTTTCGAGGTATTTGCATTTCACTACTGAGGCTTGAAGTTGCAGTCAGAGGGAATCAGCTGTTTTTTCAGTCCTGCCCATGCGTGTGCCTAGCTCCTGGATATTGGTCTCAAGGCCTAGTACACAGTTGTAATAAAACCAACATCTGCAAAATGAGAAGGCATAGGTGACAGTCAGTTGAGATGCAAAGGAAGTGAATGCCATCCTACTACAGCCACACTGAAAACATAAATAATTAGAGAAATGGTAAGTTCCTCTGTCTCACCTGTGTGTCATTGGAAGTACTGCCATATAACTGATGTTCTGTTGTCCACATCCTCATCCTCTGCCTCCTCATCCTCACTGTCCTCAGGGTCCACTGCTGCCACAGGGGCATTTTCAATCTCCTCCTCCTGCAGGGAAGGCACATGTCTAAGGGCAACGTTGTGCTCCATGCAGCATGCTACTACTATCTGGCATACCTTCTCAGGGGAGAAGCACAGGGCTCCACCTGTCAGATGAGGCATCTGAACCTGGCCTTCAGGAGGCCGAAGGTGCGATCTATGATCTGCCTGGATCACCCATGTGCATCATCATACCGATTCTTAGCCCCTGTCCTGGCATTCCTCAGGGTTCAGGAGCCACTATAGGTTTGGGTAGCCAGAGTCACCTGCAAGTATTGAGGTAAAAACATTAGCCTTACACAATGGCATGGGGATAACTCCTGAAGGCATACACTGACATACATTGGGTGGCTCACCTATTCGCCACACCATGTGCCTCTGTAGTTGTGCCATCACATTTGGGATGCTGCCATTTCCCAGGACGAAGGCGTCATGCACCGACCCAGGATACTTGGCAGTGACGTGGTAGATGTACTGGTCCACCAGGCACACCATTTACACATTGAGTGAGTGGAAACACTTCTAATTCCTGAACACCTGTTCATTGGCTGGGGGCGAAGGGGGGCAAAAAGCGATGTCTTCTGTCAATCACCCCAAAAATATTTGGTATGTGTCCCATTGCATAGAATCCTGCCTTCACAGTAGCCGAAACTTCCACCTGGGGAAAAGCGATGTAGCTGCACATGTGTTTGACCAAGGCAGGCAAAACCCTTGTTAGCACAATTGAGAACATTGGATGTGACATTCCTGCTGCCAAGCCCACTGTCACTTGGAAAGAACCAGTTGCCAGGAAATGGAGCACTGATAGAACTTGCACAAGAGGGGGGATCCCATTGGGGATGACAGATAGATTAAATAAAATCAGGCTCCAATTGTGCACACAGCTCTGTGATTGTGGCCCTGTCCAGTCTATAGGTCAGTATTATGTGCCTGCCCTCCAGTGTAGCCAAGTCCACAAGGGGTCTGTACATGGGGTCTTGTCTCCTCCTCCTATCCCTCCACAGTGGTAGGTATCTAAGGGGCACAAGAGTGAGTAGTGTGTCACAAATCGAACGATGGAACCACCACCTCAGTATACATAGAGCATTTATGTGATGGGACAATGTGAATGGCAATGCATGTGCAATTTACAGCAATGAAGCAGCTTTCAATTTTTCTGAATGTTGTTCACCACCATAAAATGGTGACCGCCTGTCCTGTATGTAGGGACAGGTGCAAGTGAGGTAACTCTGCCGGCGTTGGGCGTCATGGCGAAAGGAGGTCCTGCACGCCGTGCTATTCCTCATTGGCTAAAATAGGGCTCTATGGAGAACAGTGGCCAATGGGGATCACCGGCGGCAGTGACGGTGTACACCACCGGAGACACACCTGCCATTTTCTGTCTCAAACCTCACCTGATTGCTGACTTTCCACAGGACAACACCTCCACTGCCTGTGCTGCTGTGACCTGTGTCTGGATCCTACCATGGCCCGTGTGACCGGGGAAAGGGCCCCTGCCTTCACTTCAGAGGAGTTGAAGGGCTTGGTGGATGGGTCCTACCCCTGTATGAACAGCTGTATGGGCCTCCAGACCAACAGGTGAGTACACCATGGGCACGATGCATGTGACAAGATTGCATGGAGATGTGTGTGCTAGCAGCATGGCCTTTGGGGGGGGATGTCTGGTGGTATTGTACATGATGGGCGCCGGGTGATGTGTGTGCCAATAGGGATGGAAATTGTATTTGTGGGTCATATGTGTGACAGGCTGGATTGTATGTTTAATAATGTCCTCCTGTCTGTATTACCTATGCAGGTCAGCGCCCATCAGAAGAAGGGATTGTGGAGTGCCATCGCCAAGGACGTTCGGACCATGGGGGTCTACAGCAGATAGAGCACCCAGTGTAGGAAAAGGTGGGAGGACCTGAGATGCTTGGCCCGGAAGACTGTGGAGGCCCAGCTGGGGATGGCCTCTCAATGATGGCGGGGTGCCCATCGGAACCTGACCCCCCTGATGGCCCACATATTGGCAGTGGCCTACCCAGAGCTTGATGGGCACTTGAGGGCAGCACAGCAGCCACAAGGGGGTGAGTACAGTGAGCGTGACAACCATGTTTATTGGCTGGCATGGGATTGTTGGAGCAGATATGCTAATATGAGAATTTTCTAATGATTTGCGTATACATACTAATGAGAAATATTGATAAAGAAACTAATAATTGAAAATAACGTGTAATGAGTAAAATGTGCCCACATGGAGTGGTCACCATGTGTGTTAACAGTGATAAATGATGAAGAAAAATAATAAAAAGCATGTATTAATATGTCACAGTTTTATGATGCTTCATATTCTTAACATAGCCGAACTAGAGACCTGGTCGGCGCTGGGCCTTGCTTGCTTAAACGTGGAGACGCGATGAGCTGCCGAGGACTGGAACTGGAGAAAAGGACCTTGAAGTGTACAGAGTTCAGACGGGCTCTGCTAGAAATTTCTGCAAATGTACCAGAGGACAGGAGATGACAGAACAAATTGATACAATTATGTGTAGACTAGGCTAAATGTACTTTCCCAGGACTTGAACAATGGAAGCACTGACTAAAAGACTGTGGACAACAATTTTGTTACCTGAAGAGCCGGATGATGTTCTCATCGACAGAAGGACCAATCATATGAATAGAACTTGATGCTTGAACCGACGCAAACAAGTGATAAACAAAACTATAGGTTAGAATCATAACCCCTGATGAGGTTGATCAATTAGCAATTTGTGGGATGAATTGAGAGACCCTAATAAAAAGTCATGAAAAGAGGAGAGAAGGGAGAGCAGAGAGGTGAAAGTTGATGACGTCGGGAGACGCTGTCCGAAGTGCTGATAATTGGGCTTACTCTCTGTGAGCCTGATACTTGCTGATGACTGAGGACCTGGAGACGAAGACTGACTCATTGCTGATCTATCTTGGATAGGTAGCTATAACAATGTGACTGACTAACGTGTGCTTTTCTTCCAGGTACCAACTGCGCTGTTTTAAAATGTTTTTTTTCTCTTAGATAGATTTTTTCTAAATTAATGATTTTTGTCTAAATAGTTTTTGCATGAAGACCCACATGCTAATGCCAATTTGAGTTAGACAGGCTGACAAGGGTGACTTAATGGTGACGGTTGACTGACTGACGTGCATTGCTGAATTATTCAAATGTTAAAGGATTTGCTGGCTTATGTTGATGTTCGTTTTTGCTTACCAATAACTCTTAGTGAATAGTTTGCTTATGATGTTAATAAAGTTTGATTAACTAATAAAATCGAAATAAAGATTTTGATTAGAATTGTAACTAATAGGGGAGGGCGTGGCCAAGATGGCGATCGGAGCGGTTGTGTAAACCACAGCTCCGTCGCCCAGCCCGCACAATTATCCTGTCATCGAGCTCCTTGCCCCCCCTGGGGCAGGGTGGGGAGGCCGCTCGGGGGGCCCCGAAGGGCGGCACCATTAATCGTGACTGAGAGCGCTGCGTTCCCGGTGGAAAATACTAAACATCGCCAAGATCCGCACTCACCTCGAGGACCTCGGGGACCGCCTAGCCCAGCTGGTTGGGGCTACGCGCTTGATGCACCGGAGCCGTCACCCGGACCCCGTCGCCATCAGTGAGGTAAGGGCTCGACGCCGCGACCCCGTCGTGTGCGCCGGAGCCGTCCGCGGGGGGCGGCCTGGCGCGCACAGGGCCGGCCGAGTCCTCCCGCACATAGCCCTGCTTTATTGAACGGTGCGCCGGAGCGTGCCTGTTCAAACTGATCTCTTTTCTCCCGCGGGCACCCATCGGGCGCCCGCGCTCCGTCCTACGGCATTGTCTCACAACTGGGACCTTTGGAACCTAACACAGGCGCTGCTGACGGCCCGTGAGGCGGCCCGGAAAAAGACATAATCGAACACTCGTAGGAACGGAAGCCGCCATTTTAGGTGCCTCAAACCTTGGTGGGACCGAGATCCTGTGGCCCAATAATACCGCTCTTATTAACAAAAAAAATAAATAAATAATAAATTATACTGCATAAACGCCTCCCTTAAACATGATGCACACCAGGTGCATTGACTGACCGCAAATTGAGCAACAACATCACCCTAAGCCCCCACTGCACCTCCCTAAGGCATTAGGAAAGCCAGAATTAGTGAAGCCAATGTAGTTGGTGCAGGAGTGTTACGGCGGAGGCAGTATAAATCGCGCACGAATCTCTGGGACACAAGTAGTGCAGATAAAAACATTAGGAGAGCCTCTTGGCGATACTCATCGAGTTGGAGCTTTATAATAAGTACAAACACTGCCCCTGCCTGACCTGAAAGCACCAAATACACGCCTCCTCAGCACCGCGATATCCGTCTGACACCGCTAACTGCAGCCTCTTTAAGCAGTTAGTCAACGCTTCTGGCTGCTCCTTCCCCAGTCAATTACCGGACGCAAGCTCCGTTCGGCCGGCTTGTCACACCATCTGATCTGGTGGCTTTCACCGCAGTCTCTCCCAATGCAATACTAACTCACAGACATTGCTGCATCTCTCAAATAGTGAAGCCAAAGACCACCCGAGCACCTCTTACCAAAATGGACCACACTACAACACCTCCTCCGGAAACTCACCCCAATGCGCAATCAACATTACAGAAGCTGGAACTAACCTTACAATCACATACTTCACAATTTGAAAAAATCCTGCAAGCTATTCTAGACACTAAGACCACCCTGGAAGCCAAAATAGGCTCTGTAACAGAAGAACTCAATATCCTTCGCACTGACCAACACGCTCTAGCTGATAGAGTATCTGAACTTGAAAAAGACACGGCGTCCTTACCTGGCTCCATGAAAGACATGCAACTACAGCTAACGCAACTATCAACAGAAGTTGATTTCTTAAAGCGCAGAACAGAAGATGCAGAAGGCAGGTCCCGCCGCAACAACATACGCCTGGTAGGATTCCCTGAACGCACAGAGGGCTTAAGTGCGGAACTGTTCATTGAACAATGGCTCATAGACACAATCCTTAAAAACAAAATCCCTAAGTTCTTCTCAGTTGAAAGAGCACACAGAATTCCAGGCAGACCTCCAGCACCCGGCTCACAACCACGCCCCCTGATAATAAGACTCCTTAACTACCGAGACAGAGATCTTATCCTTCAACTATTCCGTAAATCAGGCCCAGTGTGCTACGAAAATGCTACGATAACAGCTTATCCAGACTTCACAGCAGAAGTGCAAAAAAAACGTAACTCCTTCTACCGAGTTAAAATATGCCTTCGCAAACACGATATCAAATATGCACTGATGTTCCCAGCCAGACTTCGGATACAGGATGACTCTCGTTCCCTCTTCTTCACCACCCCGGAAGATGCCTGGACCTGGCTACATGCCAAAGGCTTGGCGGACCCGTTGGATGCAAGCACTCAAGACGACAATAGATCTCTCTCCACGCCGCACCGTAAACAACGCAAGAGACAGGGAGCCAGACCCTCACCTGAGCAGCCAAAATCCGAGCGCTCTTGGCTCCTTCAAACAATATCCAATTTTGTCAATGTTCCCTCCGCCGCCCTACCTTTGCAAACGGAAATCGAACAGGAACAAGATCTAAATTCTGACTCAACTGAGTCCACATGTGGTCCGCTTCTTACACCACGCACAGCGGACGACATCTGATGAATGAACGAACTGGCTCACTCACTGCCTAAAAGTTTCATCACAGCTTCTTTGTGGCTCCTATACGTAGTCCTGCAGTCAACGGGTGCCCCCCGCCCGACGCGCTTCGCCTTTTAAACTATGTGAAACCCGGGCAGGGTATGACGGTACCTTTGCATCAACGCTAACTGGCACCCCCCAGCTCCATATGGACAATTACCTCACACTGGATTTTTCCGGTATTGTTTTCTATATGTTAATAGCTTATTCGTTGTATGTCATTTTAGTGTGCACCTTTATATTAGGAGTAGGGATCTATGGAAGGCGGGTCAAGCATAAAAGCAGCAGCAATCACACAAGAGACACTAATTGCAGCAACAAAAACACAGCTCACAGCCTATCTCTTGATAGTCGGCCAATCGCAGCGACTGAGTCCCATAATAATGTTAACATTGGGTCACCAGATAATTACAATCCCAATTATGTAACGCACATAAAAAACAACTATTGCCACTCACAAGCACCCAGGAACCCTAAAGTATAAAACACTCACATGGAACGTTAAGGGTATGGCAAATCCTCGGAAGCGCCAAAGGGTTCACGCCTTCCTCACAAGACATCAAATAAACATAGCTCTGCTACAAGAGACACATTTCACCAAATCTATCCTAGATACCACACGTTCAAAATGGAAGGGGCAACTATACGGCACTACTTTTTTGTCCTTTGCTCGCGGAGTAGCCATCTGGATAGCACCCAGTGTCCCGTTTGTACCTTCCCGCACACAATGTGACCCAAGCGGTAGATATGTAATACTGGAAGGCGCCTTAGACAGGTCCTCATTAGCCCTGGTCGCATTATACTCCCCAAACACGAACCAGCGCGACTTCTTATCCACGCTAACTACTGGTAACCTTAGCGACCCCACATTGGAATGCATATGGGGAGGCGATTTTAATAGCGTCCTGGACACTCAAATGGACCGTTCATTCCCCCCACTCATAGCAGCCCCCGCCAATCGTGCTTCAGAATCTCTGGCACAATGGGCATCAAACAATGGCCTGAGTGATATATGGAGGGTGCATCACCCCACTCATCGCGAGTACTCCTATTTCTCCCCAGTCCACAAACTGTATACCAGGATAGATATATTCTTTGTATCCGCCACTGTTAATCACAAAATATGCTTATCTGAATATTTAGCACGCACGATCTCAGACCACAACCCATTATGCCTAACATTGGCATGGGGACACATACATACTCGAATACCAACATGGCGTTTGCAACCAGAAGTCCTCCTAGAGCCTCCTTTTCAAAAAGATATCTCCAAAAGTTTAACCGATTATTTTCTATCAAATAAAAATACAACATCATCCCGTGCCATAGAATGGGATGCTCATAAAGTGGTGATAAGGGGTCAATGCCTTTCGGCCACGGTTGGGGTCAGAAAGGTACTCATTAAGGAACTACAAGACTTAGAAATAAAGCTCCGTAACGCAGAAAATGCAAATGATAATAGTGAACCTGCACTAGCAACACTGCATCTGCTTAGGACCTCTCATAAGGAGACAGATTAAGCAAACACGATTACAGACACTATATGACCAGGCAACACGCTGAAGGCGACAGATCTGGCAGACTATTAGCTTGGCTGACTCGGCAACCACCACAATCAGCACCCATTGGCGCAATACGCTTAAACTCTGACACGATCGTTAATACCCAAGCAGGCATAAACGATGCCTTCTCCACATATTATCGGACCCTCTATACGCCCCCTCCACAACCTCCAGAACAACATATTATCAACACTCTAAGTCTGGTCCCCCAAAGTCAACTTATCCTCGATAACACTGCCGCGCTAGACGGCCCCATCACTATTGAAGAGTTGCGTCTTGCATTATCACAAATGGCACGTAATAAAACGCCCGGCTCTGATGGCCTGCCGATAGAATATTATAATTCTCACGCTGCCTATTTATTACACCCACTCACAGAAGTATTCAACGAAGCACACAATAAATTACAACTGCCGGACTCAATGTGCAAAGCACTGATAGTCGTCCTCCCCAAAACGGGCCGCGACCCTCTAGATGTCAAATCATATAGACCGCTCTCCTTGCTGAATACAGACTGTAAATTATTAGGAAAAACACTCGCAAACCGTCTTCTCCCCTACTTACCGACTTTAATACACCATGATCAATCAGGCTTCATTCCTGGCAGAAGCACCTTCCTGAATATTAGGAGACTCTTACACATAATACACAGTAATACAAACTCGGAAGCAGTGGCCCTATCTCTAGATATAGAAAAAGCATTCGACACACTCAGCTGGAACTATCTTCTACACACACTCAAAGCATTCGGCTTTGGTGCCGGCTTCATTAACTGGATCAAAACGCTTTATTCCAGGCCCACTGCTCGGGTTAAAAATGGACGAGTTATTTCTGAAGCATTTCCTATAGGTAGAGGCACCAGACAAGGCTGCCCATTATCTCCATTGCTGTTCGCTATTGCTATGGAGCCACTAGCGATTAAACTACGGAGTTACGCACACATATGGGGTATCCCGGAAGCTAACACCCACCACATTATATCTATGTACGCGGATGATGCCTTAATATATCTGCGCGACCATTCAGCTTATATGGCTGAGGCCCTGCAGTTACTGGACTCCTTCGCTATCGCCTCTGGTCTACACGTCAACTGGTCCAAATCAAGCGTATTCCCGATTTCTCCGTCCCCGGTAGCGCACCATATGTTACTGCCGCAATACAAACTACCCTGGTCACACATAACTTTTAAATACCTGGGGGTGCAGATTTATCACTCCATCACGGATCTAAAAGAAGGAAACATAGACAGGATCCTTGGCTCCGTTCGCGGCTCAATACCCTTCTGGACCTCACTTCCCTTGTCTCCAATGGGCCGAGTGGCAATAGCCAAAATGCTCATCCTTCCAAGGTTTCTATATTACTTTACAGCACTTCCGTTGTGCTTACCACGTTCCTTTTTTAATAAGCTGCAATCAATACTAACGGATTTACTCTGGGGTAAAGATAGACGCAGAGTGGCGCTGCCAATAACGCAACATCCACTGGAGATGGGCGGATTAGGAATGCCTAACTTCGAAAGATATTATGCAGCCGCCCAATTATCATGGCTGTCTACATGGCTATGCGACACCCCGTCGGCTGAAAGCAGGATGTTACAGTCACATATAGCATCACGGAAGCTGTTACTCTCGATACTAACTAGTACCCCCCACACATCTCCCAGACTAATATTACTAGAGGCAGCCCGATTCTGTTGGCGAAGATATGTTCAAACCAAGTCCACATCTTCCCTCTACTCGCCTCTGTTGCCACTACTTCAATTGCCGGGCATTCAAACCCTGTCAATACATCATGATACACGTGAAATGAATATGCTCCAATTGGGTGACTTATATTCTGGCTCCGTGATGCGTACTTTTGCTGAACTGGTGACAGCAGGCACTATGCAGAAAGGGGCCTTCCTAACATTTAATGCCATAAAGCTATTGCTCAATAATATCTGGGGCGCAGGAGACTCGGAACCTCCCGAGTCCTCGCTGCTCACCACTATACTAACCACTGGCAGCTCAAAGAGCATTATTACCATATTATATAAAGCATTGCTCGAAGCAATATGTACAACACTGCCACATGCAAAGGCTCGGTGGGACGCTGTCCTTCCTACCCCACTACCACAGAAGACCTGGATTACTGCCCTCGCAACAATCAAATCAATATCTCGTAATCCTCGTCTGCGGTACACTCAATTTAATTACCTTCACCAATCATATCTATCACCAGCCCGCATTCAAAAAATCTATCCCAATACAACACCAACATGCCCTAGATGCGCTACACCAGCAGCTGACTTCTACATATGGTCTGGAGTTGCCATTCCATAAACTCGGCCTGGCAACGTGTGACGGAGGTCACAGCAGAGATCTCATCTCACACCCTAGCGCCCACTCCTGACTCCTGCTTACTTGGCATAAGGCATAGCACTAAAGCAGACAAACATACGCACAGATTCATTGGCCTGGCATTCGTAGTGTATAAACGCTTGATAGCAATACATTGGAAAGCTCCACATGCTCCCTCCCACGCGACATGGCTACGTGACTTACATAGCCGATCTCAAGCTGAAGCCCAGACACTTCACCTTCTACAACACAGAGGCCTTATCCTAGATGGCCCGGAGGTCTGGGACACATTTGTGGTGGCAATAGAGGCCAGAGACGACATGTATCCCCCATGAATGGGTCTCAACTCACGAACATTACAGCCTGCGCTGACACTGCTAATACCTTAGCCGCACGGCACTAACTCTGATTGTCTTTAAATACACTCATTGCTAATATCCCTCTCCCTCCTCAAAAGACATTTCTTAGCTGTGCCCAACTACTCCCCACACGCTCATACAAGCATGAAACATACAATCATACCATGTAAAACACTCCTGCCCCTGAACCTGTCAACACCACAGACACCCTCTACAGCCTTGAAGTGTTTTCTATATTAGTTACGGACCAGACCTATTAAGCTGCAATCGGTCATCACAATAGCTTGCATGCTAAATGTCGCCGCATTCTCCTTTTATTATGCCCTTGACTCCTTCGCATTATTAGGATTAGTTGTAAAAGTCTCCCCCCCCAGCTATCCTTGTTTTCCCCTTCCAATTTCCCCTTCTCCTCCTTCCTTTTTATACCTCTCGGATTGGCAATGCTGTGTAAAATTATACAAGTGTGCAAATGTATCGCAAAAGAATGTACAGCTGCTGTATTGTTGTGTGAAGTTTGTGTTCAATAAACAGATTTAAAAAAAAAAAGAATTGTAACTAATATGGAATAAAAATGATTAACCTTATTGAGAGTGATGGTATTTTCTTAATAGATAAAGCTTTTTCATGGTGTTTACATGTTGATTATGATGGTTATTGATGATCCATTGGTTACTGCTTGACTAGGATACTCCATCCGATCCAAAAGATTCATTGACCTATATGCGTCCCCTTGTAAGTTTACTTACTAAGGACTAGGCGCGCTAGCAGTTTTTGGCAGCAGATTGATGGTTAGTTTCCTTGGGGAACTAGTTAAGTGGTGACTAGTGGTTATGGTAGTGGTTTAAGTTAGGTACAGTTGTTTGAATTTTTATGAGGTTTGAATTTTGTTTGTCTAAAATGGCAATGGTAGCAAAGATGATGTCCCCTTAAGCCCAGAAATGACTTTCCCAGATCCTTGATCCCGTTGGTAAGATTGATTATATTCTCGGCGTATTTTGATATAGTATGAGATTAGTAGGTTGCACTTGCACAGGCTTAAGCAATTGCAGGTGAATTGTGATGTATGTGAGGTAAAAGTAGGGAGTCTGTGTACTCCAGTTCAGGGTTAGTAGGAGTGTGCATACTCCAAAGTGTGAGAGTAGGGAAGTTGTCGAACTCCACATGTGTGTGGCGCTTTGTGCTAAAAAATTGTCCATGTGGTTGTTGGTTGTCTACGGACCCTGCGTGGTCTAAGACTCAGGAGTGTATTGAAAAGTGTAGGAGACACTTGGTTATCTATTGTAATCTGGTTTAGTAGGTTGATCGGGCGTGGTCAACAAATCGGAGTGAATGTTAGACGAATAAATGAAGCTTTACCTGAGATTTGGCGAGTCCTGTGTGCACCAGGACAGACCCATTGATCAGTTAAGAGTAAAGTTTGCGGGTCAATTTTTACTTGTGAATGTGGGGGACTGAGAAAGAGGACTAGCTAAAGAGCTAAAGAGAGCCATTAGTGAAAATCCGTAAGGTCCCTGAAACAATTGTGTCCCTTCCTGTAGTAAACCAGCAGGTTTGTTTTAATTATTATTTGGTGAAGACGCTCGCGATAAATTGCATTAGTTGAGTGAATTCGAGTTGTGGAAGACAAGCCGCAAGACTTTGTCAGCCGCTGTGAGTCAGTGTGACATCAGTGTGTGCCGCGCTGGGATAGTTCGGTTAGTGAGAAGAGCCGCAACTGGATTGGCAGCCATCCGTAAGAGGCAATAGGTTGAGTAAACGTGTGAAAGGAATCTTGGGAGTAAAAGTCATTTCATTTATTGAATTTGTAGTAGACAAAAACATGCAAAATTAAGTTTTTCAGGGCACTTAAGAGTGCGATGAACAGTGGTTCTTACATCAAGGCGTCAGTGAGGGAGCCAACCACCCCAGAGGATACTCTGGCGCATCTCGTGATGACAGAGAAAGGCATAGCTTTGTGTCTTTGGTTAAAGCAATGGAGTAAATTGACTAAGAATCAGGGGACATTAGCTTTTCCGGAGCATGGAACGTTCAATTTGCGAATTTTGGACCAGTTGTGATTATCATTGTAGGACATGAGGCCGTTACCAAGACCGGCACAGTTTCAGCCTTTAGCAGTTTGGGTGTTAGTGGTCAGACAGCAGCAAGAGCTGAAGTTCAATAGAAGGATGAAGAAGGTAGAAAAGTCACTAGCAGAAGCTAGATGGGATTGGGAGCAAAAGAGATGGAAGATGGCAACTATGAAAGAGATTAAGATGTTCCCAGCAATCACAGAGGGTGATGACTCAGATAAAGGCGATAGTGCCAAGGAAGAGGAGAGTCAGGAGAAAAAGAAAAGGAAAAAGTCTTATGTGGATGATGACAATTCTGATGTCGAGGATCTCATTACGCAGTTACTGAGAGACAGACCTCCACCTATGACGACCATTGCAGGGGGTCCAGGAATTAGTGCTACAGCCCCGCCTGGAACATCACAGGGAGCTGCAGGAGCTGTACAAGCAGAAAGAGGACAGTTGCCAGGGGCAGTACAGAGTACACCTGTCACAGGAACTAGTGCTGTAGCTCAGGCGCAGGTACATACACCTTCGGTGCCAAGGGTTTACCCAGATGTGCCAGTTCTTGAGACTGTTTCAAATATTGTAGTGCCGAGTGAGCAGGTGCTTCCGAAGCCAATGTTGGTTCAGACAGACCCGACACCAATGTTATTACCACCAGCACAGACACAGGGTATGACGAAGTTTAACCTGATGACAGGGACTTCAGTGGATCTCACACCAGTCATGAATCAGGCAATGGGAGTACCACTCACACAAGGTGCAGCTCCAGATGCGATATTGCTACAGATTACTGTTGGTCCAGCGGTACCTTTATATGCATAGAAGACACCGGAAGCAGGGGAACAGACTGAGATGTCACAGAGTTTGGTGAGAAGGGGAGCGGGAGATTCAATACAATCTACCTCATCTGCAGGACCCTGTCCTGGTGAGCTTAGATCTCCTGTGAGTTTTAGTCCTCTTGTAACATTGCCGGATGCGGCAAATGTCTCTAATGCAAATCAGAGCTTCAGACTTTTGACACCGCAAGCCTTGGGTACAGTGGCACAGAGCTGCCAGTCACGAATGCGAGTAATATCTCATTACAAGGGTAAACAGCTCAGCAGTTAACTAGTTGGCTGGATAGCTTAAATTCTTCGCATGGTGCTTCAAAAGGGGAAGATCAGCTGAACCGAGTGGGACTAAATGTCGAAGAAAATGAGTTAGTTGAGGGAACAATGGGACTGAATAGGTTAGAATCCTACACTGAAGAAGAGCTGAGGTATTTATGCCAAAGGATTACAAAAGAAGTAGGGAAAATACACCAGAAAATAGCAGAAGTGGCAGAGAAGCACGACATTGATCTTAAAACAACAAAGCATTTGAGACGAAGTTACAGATTAGATTTCGAGGCAAAAGATTTTGAATACATGAGATCAGCTGGAATGAAAGCGCATTTGAGGGAGTTGTTGCAGAGTGCGCAAATTTGGCCAGCATTAGCGAAGTGGGAAGGCTGATGGGCAAGGAAGAAAGATAAATGAAAACGAGATTCCCTAGAAGAAAGAGAGGGAGCAGAGAAAGGGGAAAATGATTCCCATGAGAGAGATTCCAGGGGGTCAATTTGTTTCTGTCCCATGGCACAGAAGTTACATATTGTCTTTTACAAATGATTATCCCAAGTTGAGAGAAAAGCCAGTTGAATGGTATCAGCAGACTGAGAGGTTCATGAAACTCTCTAAGTGTGTGTGGGAAGACTTGAATACCTTATTCGAGATAGTTGTGCCAGCCGATTTATGGATTGAATGTAAGAGGGCAGTAGACTGGCCAATGAGTGAACCAGAAAGGAACAAGATTACAAGTGCGCCATCACCTGAGGTAATGAAGAATTATTATGAGGTGGTTGAGTTTCTGAAGACTAGGATTTCTCCTAAAAGCATTGATTGGCAGAGGATTGACAGGACAGTTCAGGAAACTAAAGAGTCAATACATACTTATTATGAAAGGTTGTTAAAGGCTTTCAAGGAGTACAGTGGAAGGAAGCGGTCGAACCAAAGGACATGTTGCATTTCGTGTTTAGATTTGTTGAAGGGTTGAGAACTGAAGTAGGGCAGATGATTAAGAACCATTTGATTTGCTGGCAGGCAAAGCCGTTTGTTAAATTGTTGTAATATGCTAAGTATTGTAGTGATGAGATCGAATTGAAACAAAAGAAGTTGAAAGAAAAGGCAATGGTGATGCAGATTAAGGCAGCACAATCAGGAGTACAAGGAGCTTTAGTACCGCTGATGCCGCCGCAACAGAGAGCTGTCATGTTCAACCTCAAGTGAGGGATAGAGGACATGGGATGGATATGATGTGTGGTCCGGATCTAAGCACTGTGGTTGTTCAGAATGACATGCAGGGCATTAAAAGGATGTTGCCATGTCATTTGTGCGGAAAAGTGGGACACTGGAAGTGGGAGTGCCCATTGATGGTGCAGGAAGGAATGGTTCAGCAAAGTAATGTTGGTGCAGATCAAACTGTAAGGGTCCCAAGAATGAGGGGTATAGTTCCGAATGCTCAAAAATCGAGGTCAGAATTTCTTGCCTGTACAACAGTTGCAGGTGCCTCGAGCACAATTTACTTCCTTAACACCAGTACAGCAGCAGGTTTCTATGGTGCCTAGACAGCAAATGCACATACCCCAAGCACGGGATGGAGCAGCAACAAGTTATGCTTACTCCACAGGTCAGAGACCAGACAACAGTAGCAATACAGTACACCAATTCCCATTTCACAGTGAGGATTAAATAAATGATGAATGGATGAGTGACAGTTCAGATGAAGGAGCTTGCATTTTTGCTGCGTCCCTAGAGGTAGACCAGAGAGTGCCTTTTGTGGAGGGAAAAGTAATGGGACATAAGGTCTTGTTCTTGGTTGACACTGGAGCTACGCGCTCCAGTGAGTAGTGTGGAAGTACCGAATTTACCCCTTTCTGGCAGGACAGTTCAGGTCGTGGGAGTGGAGAATAGGCAGTTAACGAACCCTATCACAGAAACAGTGCAAGTTGAAATTGGATATTATTTGGGATTGCATAGATTTGTGGTGTGTGACTCAAGTCCTGTGTCTTTGTTAGGCAGAGATTTATTGTGCAAAACCAAGTGTTCCATAAATTGCACAGATGCAGGGATAGAAGTCCAGACAAATAGTGATGATGAGGAGGAACAGGCGTCAGACATGGTACCTAATAATGCTTATGAAGAATACCCATTGATTAAACATTTTCTGATGTTCACTATAAAGGAGTTGCATGCAGACCTGCATGGAACAGTAAAGGAGAAGGTTTGGGATTTGACAAGAAAGGAAGTGGGATTGATCAAAGGAGTGGAACCTATTAAAATCACTTTGAAGCCGAACGTTGAGTTCCGGAAACTTCCACATATAACATGGCACAGGATGTGATGATGAAAGTGGCGCAGATAATTGGAGATTTCCTGAAACAGGGAGTTATGAAGGAAGTGTTGAGTAGCCCATGTAATTCACCGATAATGGGATTGAAAAAGCCATGTGGGAAGGTACGGGTTGTGCAGGACTTTCGAAAAGTGAACAACATGGTGGTTAAGTGCTGTCCGGTCGTACCAAATCCAGCAGTGATACTGTTTCAGATTTCTTGTGAGGCAGAGTGATTCACGGTGTTTGACTTGTTACAAGCTTTCTTTTCGGTGCCACTTCATGAGGATAGTCAGTTTCTTTTCAGTTTCAAATTCCTAGATAAAGTCTATAGCTGGTGCAGGCTTCCACAAGGGTATACGGAGTCACCATCTTTGTTCAATCAGATTCTGAAGAAGAATTTGGAGTCATTGGAATTACCCTGCCAATCGACTCTTGTGCAGTACATTGACGACGTATTGATTGCATCCAGAACAAAGGACGAGTGTAAGCATGACTCGATTGCCCTGTTGAATCATTTGGGAGAGTTCGGACACAAGGTCTCACCTGCAAAATTGCAGTATTGCCAGAAGTCTGTCAAATACTTCAGTCATCAAATTGAGAAAGGGCTGAGAAGAATTTCCCGAGAAAGGATTACAATGATTTTGCAGAGAAATCCCCCAACTTCCCAGAAGGATGTGCGCATGTTTTTGGGATTGGTAGCGTACTGTAGACAATGGATTCCGAATTTTGCTGAGATAGCAAAACCCCTACAGCAGTTGACACACAAAGGAGTTGCAGATCCCATTTGCCTAGATGAGGATCAGATGAGGGCTTTCACTGAATTGAGAGAGAGTTTGTGCAGAGCTCCGGCGTTGGGAATGCATGATTACACAAAGCCTTTCACATTGTTTTGTCATGAACTTGATGCTTGTTCTTTGTCTTGACACAGGTCCATGGAGGTGCTTATCGGCCAGTAGCTTATTTTTCAGCTACCTTGGACCCAGTTGCAGCAGCTTTACCAGGTTGTCTGCGAGCAGTAGCCGCAGTTGGTCAAAGTCTTTCCCAATGTGAAGGGTATGGTCATGGGATACCCAGTGACGGTAATGGTACCACATTCTGTTGAACTTTTACTAAGAAGGACGAAAACACAACATTTGACAGGGGCCAGACTGACAAGGTATGAGACGAGCATATTGGGAGCTCCAAATGTAACTTTGAAAAGATGTACAGTGTTGAATCCAGCAACGTTATTGCCAAGTGATACTGTTGAAATTGAAAAGGAGGAGGATATAGAACATGATTGTCTTGAAGTGACTGAATTATGTACAAAGCCTAGACCTGATATCAGAGATACTCTATTAGAAGAAAATGACCAAATTGTCTTTGTTGATGGTTCATGCCTCAGAGATGGGACGGGCACTTTGAGAGCAGGATATGCTGTATGCACTATTACAGGAACCCTAGAAGCATATCGGCTTTCTGGTGTATATTCAGCACAAGTAGAAGAGCTGGTGGCTCTTACTAGAGCTTGTTATGTTTCCACCAGGCTGCGAGTGACAATATACACTGATAGTCAGTAGGGATTTGGAATTGTTCATGATTTTGGTCAATTGTGGTCGCAAATAGTTTTTATGACCCCAGTACGAAATGGTGACAGGATAAAAGAATTACTGTATGCAATTCAATTACCGGAGGAGATTGCTGTGGTAAAATGCACTGCACATCAAAAAACGCCAGATTAAATTTCCTTGAGAAATGGGTATGCAGATCAGGTTGCAAGGTTTTGTGCCCTGAACTGTATATCGTTTAAAGATAAGTGGGAATTGATGCCAGAAGAAGAGACCAGTTGTACAAGTTTTGCACTGAAAATAATCGATACTCTGGAACAATTAAAAACATTGCAATAAAATGCAGACAAGGAAGAGAAAAAGCTGTGGGCAAAGCTGAAGTGTGTACAGAGACCAGATGAGATCTGGGTATCTGAGGAGGGTCAGATGGTATTGCCGAATTGTCTGCTAACCCAGATGGCTCGATATTACCATGATCAGGCACACATTGGAAGGAATGCCATGATTAGGCTGTTCAAGGTTGATTGGTTCAATCCAAAATTTAGGCAAGCAGCTGAAGCTGTGTGTCACAGATGTGTGATCTGTCAGCAACTAAATGTGGGAAAAGGGACAGTGGTAAATCTGAGCCACATTGGAAGAGCAGGAGGACCATTCAGCAGAATGCAATTGGATTTCATTGAGATGCCTGCATGTGGTGGATTGAAGTATGTGTTGGTGATTGTGTGTGTGTTTAGCCATTGGATTGAAGCATACCCCACAAGCTTTTTATATATAGGCCAAAATCACGCACTGACACTTTATTTGTGGGAACGAGTGAATGTACGCATGTGTTTTTGTTTCAGAGTAAGTGGACATTTATGCTGAATGGTGCAGACCCTGGGGTTCCTAGATTTTATTATATTTGTGTACTTAATGCTTATTACCGTCTTACTAGAGGATGGTATGGGACATGTTCCTTGGGAATAGTTTTTCCTACGATTTATCAAATAGATGATTTGAAGAAGATACCGAAAATGACACCAAATGAGACAAATGAGAGAGACAGCCTCTGCAATCGTGGGGGATATTTTTGGAGCAGTAATTCCTTCTATAGGAGTTATATTGAATGCAAATAAGATACGAAAACTATCAACTATAGTAGATAATATGTTAACCAATTTTACAGGAGCTATACTTTTACTAAACACTAAATTAGCTGCGGATAGAGCTATGAAGCTTCAAAGTAGGCTTGTTTTAGACATAATATTGGCGAAGGACGGAGGAGTCTGTGAAATGATTAATGCAAGGCACTGTTGTTCATATATACCTGAAAACGAGAAAGAGATAAAAGATTTGCTTACTAATTTAACTAATGCAAGTAAGGATTTGAAAGAGCTGAAGGAACCAGGAGTTTGGGAGAAGGTTGGACATGGATATGTTACTGTGGGAAATTGGGTTAGTCAAATCTGGGGTGGGATACTGTGGAAATTCGTCCAAGGAATATTAATTGCGATTATTGCTATGTTAGGATTATGGGGGGCATGTAAATTATGGCAGAAAATTCAATTAAATAGGGCTAAAAATGATCAGAGGAGGGAAGAACAACCCAGAAGAAGAATCTATAGGGAAAACGTAAGGAGCAAAGATCAAAACGTAGCTAAAAGTGATTTGTAAAATGATTGGCAAGGGAAAGGTGTGATGACATATTTAGTCATCAGAGGAGGGACTGTTGGAGCAGATATGCTAATATGAGAATTTTCTAATGATTTGCGTATACATACTAATGAAAAATATTGATAAAGAAACTAATAATTGAAAATAACGTGTAATGAGTAAAATATGCCCACGGGGAGTGGTCACCATGTGTGTTAACAATGCTAAATAATGAAGAAAAATAATAAAAAGCATGTATTAATATGTCATATTTGAAGGTATAACATATGTTTTAAGATGCTTCATATTCTTAACTTAGCCAAACTAGAGGCCTGGTTGACGCTGGGCCTTGCTTGCTTAAACGTGGAGACGCGATGAGCTGCCGAGGACTGGAACTGGAGAAAAGGACCTTGAACTGTACAAAGTTCAGACGGGCTCTGCTCGAAGTTTCCGCAAATGTACCAGAGGACTGGAGATGACTAGAACAAATTGATACAATTATGTGTAGAGTAGGCTAAATGTACTTTCCCAGGACTTGAACAATGGAAGCACTGAGTAAAAGACTGTGGGCAACAATTTCCTTACCTGAAGAGCCAGATGATGTTCTCATCGACAGAAGAACCAATCATATTAATAGAACTTGATGCTTGAACAGACGCAAACAGGTGGTAAACAAAACTATAGGTTTGAATCATAACCCCTGATGAAGTTGACCAATTAGCAATTTGTGGGATGGACTGAGAGACCCTAATAGAAAGTCATGACAAGAGGAGAGAAGGGAGAGCGGAGAGGTGAGAGTTGATGATGTCAGGAGACGCTGTCCGAGGTGCTGATAATTGGGCTTACTCTCTGTGAGCCTGATACTTGCTGATGACTGAGGACCTGGAGACGAAGACTGACTCATTTCTGATCTATCCTGGATAGGTAGCAATAACAATGTGACTGACTAACGTGTGCTTTTCTTCTAGGTACCAACTGCGCTGTTCTAAAATGTTTTTTTCTCTTAGATAGATTTTTTCCAAATTAATGATTTTTGTCTAAATTGTTTTCGCATGAAGACCCACATGCTGATGCTAATTTGAGTTAGACAGGCTGACAAGGGTGACTTAACGGTGACAGTTGACTGACTAACTTGCGTTGCTGAATTATTCAAATGTTGAAGGATTTGCTGGCTTATGTTCATGCTCGTTTTTGCTTATCAATAACTCTTGGTGAATAGTTTGCTTTTGATGTTAATAAAGTTTGATTAACCAATAAAATCGAAATACAGGTTTTGATTAGAATTGTAACTAATAGGGAATAAAAACGATTAACCTTATTGAGAGTGATGGTATTTTCTTATTAGATAAAGCTTTTTCATGGTGTTTACATGTTGATTATGATGGTTATTGATGATCCATTGGTTACTGCTTGACTAGGATACTCCATGCGATCCAAAAGATTCATTGACCTATACGCGTCCCCTTGTAAGTTTACTTACTAAGGACTAGGCACGCTAGCAGGATCCTGGTGGTGGGTTTCAGTTAGTGGGTACCCCTTAATCCCAGCTCAGCCATTGCTGCGTGGTCCAGCTCAAGGTAAATGGGTGTTTAGCAAAATCTTGTTATCTAGCTAGGTGGCATTCCAGGTCAGACAGGTCTTAGTGGGTCCCAGGAGGGGTGCACTTGGTAGTGGTTGGCTCTCATCTTGCTTTAGTACCTAGCCAATGGAATGCCAGTGCAATGCATAGTGCTCAATCCTGATCCCTTTGTGTGATGGTAATGTGTATGCCATCTGTGGTGTTGGTGTAGTAATTGTCACAGGGCTCCCTTTCTCTCTACCCCTTTATTTTATTGTGTCATCCTGCCCATGTGTGCATTAGCATCATCTGGCGGAGGAGCAGGGGCACTGGCGATTGAAGGAGCTGCATCTCACAGGACCCAGGAGGCAGAGTCCACCGACGCCGAGGGGACCAGTAGGACGATTGGCGTGTGGAGCACCATGGCGGAGACAGGAGGTGACAACACTGACTCTGATTCCTCCTCTGATGAAAGCTCCCTGGTGGTGACAAACCCCTCTGGAACCAGCCCAGAAACAGGTACAGCCGCCATCCCCGTCCCAGCACCGCCCTCCCAGTAGCCCCTCAGCGAGTTGCCCATGCCCGCTCATCCAGAAAGGTGGGCATCTCCGCCCCAGGCACATCAGGCCCTGCCCCAGTGAGCCCTGCTGCCCTGAGTGAGGAGGCTATTGACCTCCTGAGATCCATCTCTGTAGGACAGTCAACCATCCAGGGGCTGGCATCCCAAATGCAGCAATGCAATGCATTCCTGGAGGGCATCCACGGTGGATTGGCAGCCCAACAGAGATCGATTCAGGCTCTGGCCTCCTCTCTGATGGCAGCCATTGTCCCTGTTCCTACAGTCCCCCCTCCAACTACCACTTCCCAGTCCCAGTCTACTCAACCCTTACCCATCCCATGCACACATACAGACAAGCATGCACACAAAACATCAGACAAGAGTGGCACAGTCAAACACAGGCAGCACACTTGAGGTCACAAGCACTCACACAAACAACAGACGGTTGCACACACAACAACATCCACTGCCTCCCCCTCTTCCTTCCTCACAGTCACATCCGCACTCACACCTGCATGCACTGCATCAACAGCCACCACCATCATCACCACATCAAGCAGCACAAGCAGCACACACACCTCACTTGCAGACACCTCCAAAACATCCACCCAAGCATCCTCCTTATCCTCTCCCACTCTGTCTACCCCCTCCTAAGAGACACAAACGTACGCACTCAGACTCCCAACAGCCATCCACCTCACACACGCACACTGCCCATGCACCTGCACCCAAGTCCAGTGGACGTACACCTCCGACAACCACTCCCTCAACCTCCGCTCCATCCCTCCTCCCACATCCCACCCAAACGCCCCTAAGAATCTTTTCCTTGCACATCATGACCTCTTCCCTCCCCCTCCAACCCCCATCCTACCCGTAAGAGCAGAGTCCCAACGACCCAGCACAGCACCTCAGCCAAACAGTCTGTCACTGCTCCCATCAAATCTTCAGCTACTGGCACAAAAGGGACCCAGAGTGTGACGGCTGCCACTCCTACTGTGAGCACACATCTGGCTCAGAAAGGGAGGACTAGGGTGATGGAAAACAAGGGACATGAGACGGGGACAGTGGAGGCACCTCCTAGTCGTAGAGGCAAGAAAGGGATGTTTCCTACTCCACCACCAAAGAAAGGGAAGGATCCCACTCCACCACCAAAGAGAGTCAAGAGGCCCCCTCCACCAGCAGTGGACAAGGAGCCCTCACCTCCAGCAGAGGCAGCCAGGGTAACGCCTCCACTAGCAGTGGGCAAGGAGCCTTCACCTCCGGCAGAGACACAGTAGCCCTCACCTCCAGCAGAGGCACAGCAGCCCTCACCTCACCTCCAGCAGAGGGCATGTAGGGCACCCACCAGAGACAAGTGGGCAAGGAGCCCCCTCCAGAACCTTTGAGCATGTTCCCCACTACAGAGACTGTGGCATTTCACTTCCTACCAGAGACAATTGGGCAAGGGTCCCCTCCAGAACCAGTGGGCATGTTCCCCAATACAGAGACTGTGGACTTCCACTCCCCACCAGAGACAACTGGGCAAGGAGCCCCCTCCAGAGCCAGTGGGCATGTTCCCCACTACAGAGACTGTGGCCTTCCTCTCCCCACCAGAGACAATTGGGCAAGGAGCCCCCTCCAGAACCAGTGGGCATGTTTCCCACTTCAGCTGAGGTACCCTCCACCCCCACCCCCCTTCCACCGAGGTGCCTGCCTTTTTCTAACATGATGCTCCTGCACAGTGGAGTCCGGATAATGTCAGGAATCAAGTTGGGTTTTGGACTGTGCCCTGTGGCCATGTGGGCCTTTTGTACTTTGGACTGGCCATTGGCCCTTTCTAGACATTGACGCCTGTTTTTGTTATTGCATGGACAATATGGTGGCTGTTGGCATCATATTACAGTCTTTGTTATACCTCAATGTGGTCCTTGTTTTAATTAGACATGGGTCCTGTGATATTGGTTTTACTCTGCAGCTGGTTGTGTGTATGGTGTGTGTGTGAATGGTGTGTGCTGTGTATGTGTGTGTCACTCTCCTTGTCCTCCCTCCCTCCCTTGTGTGCTAGGCGGCTGTACTCACCGTCATTGTCTTCATTGACGTTGGTGTTCCTGGTGGACCATGGCGTAAAAGAGCATCAGGAAGACTTGGAGTTACGGTTCCATGGTGGCAGAGGTCTTCTCTTTGTCTCTGATGGTGAGTCTTTCGTTCTCTGTGAAGTGCTTCCGCCAGGCTTTTGATGGCATTGGTACCGCCCCGGAAATCGCGGCAGTTTGCTATGTCATAATATGGTGGGAGGTACCTTGTCTTCCACCTGGCTGTTGATGGCTACTTCCGGGTTCAGTGGTGTTAATGCCCTGGCTGTTGGTGTGGTACACTGGATGTCTATGGGAGGTATTACTGCCATGGTCATAATTTGCCAGTAATTACCTCCAGCCTGTTGACAGTATTACCGCCAATGTCGTAATGACCACCTAAATGTTTTTTGGTGCATAGAAACTAAAAGCTCCAATCTGGACATTTAGTCGCACTCGACTGGGGAAAAGTGAAAATTTGATGCCGATCGCAACAGAGCCCTGCTTGACTACAGTGAGTGGGATGCCTCGGTCAAAATTTTACCTTCTGACATAGGGCCTCAGTACGAGTTTGGCAAAGGGGATTACTTCGTCACAAACATTACAGATATCCCGTCTGGCTTATTACAAGTTCCATTATTTCCTATGGAACTTGTAATACGGCGGACAGGATATCCTCCAAACTCATAATGGGGCCCTTAGTCTTTTCTTCAGGATGAGTTACTTCACTGGGACGAAGTCACAAGTCGGATCCGACCTCCCTGGATCCCTCTTTGGATTCGTGCTGCAGGAGACATCGGTGAAGAATTCTACCTTAGACTTAGATGATTTTTCATGACAGAAATTCATCCAGCCTGAACTTGAAATTAAATCTGACCTCCCTGGAGCCCTTTTCAGATATGCTCTGCGGGAAGCCTTGGTCAACTTTTTACTTTCGTACTTAGATATTTTTTGGGAGATTTCTCTCTCCTATGCTGGAAAAACCGTCCACAGCAAGCCGATTTTGAGACTACATCATTGGATTATCTTTCCAGGAGCCCGCAGTGAAATCCTGGAAGTCTGGGGCACCGGATCATTTCAGCGGGATGAACCTGCAAGTCAGACCGGGTCGCATTCGACGTGAGCTGGCTTGACTCACAATGTCAGGTCGGTCCACTTATGGAGCTTTTTTCCAGCAGTTATCCAATCTTCTCAAAACTCCTGGATCATATTCCATAAAGTCTTTGAAGGTTCTTTAGGAGTCACAACTAACTCCAAGGCTCCAGAAGCTCTGAGTTCATCCTTGAGGGTTAGGACCCCAACTCCCAGAATGCACCTAGCTCAATTCCATAAATGACCACTGGACAGTGGTCAGCTGGTGAGGTTCCTCAGGGCTTAATGCAGGGGACTCTGGTCAGTTATTTTCTATCTGTACCAAACAGGGAGTCTCTTCTTGAACTAGTTGAAGATAGACAAAGTCCTTTTTGTGGTGAAGCTCAAGTGTGCAGCTGGTGCAGGCCTTCAGAGTGCAGTGTCCAGGGCAGGGGTCCAGCAGGGCAGTTCTTCTTCTTCTTGTCGTTGTTCCTTGTGGGGAGGTGGGGGTGCAGCTCTGCCAATTTTAGCCTTGATCCCGGGGTCAAAAGTGTGGGGGGGGGGCTGTTGACCAGTTATGCGGACCACCCCCCTCTTGAATGACCACTTCCTGGGAAGTGTGTCAAAAATCAAGCCCAGAGTGTAACATTCTCCCAAAATCCAAGATGGCAAAAATTTAATCTCAAAGGTTAGGTCCGACTGAACCCACCCACTGGTGTGGCTAAGTTTCCCTTAATACACCCCTTTCCAGCCCTCTCTTATTCTAATCAGGAGGCACCTGGCTGTCTGGGTTTTGCTGGAAATGGGTGAAGCCCCCTTGCAGGACCAAATGTCCTTCACTCCTTTGGTGTCCAGTTTGACTGCTCTCTACCCATCCTGTTTTACCATGTGCTGAGGCAATTCTTCTCTCCCAGGCACTTCCATTGTGTTTATCCCAGGCCACTTCACACCTCATCAAGGTAGCCTGGCCAGACTGCCAGAGACTAGCCAATCAGAGAATGGCACTACAGAGCTGAAACTGGTAACTTTCAGATAGAGATCTAAAACTCTTTCCCTGAGTTAGTTATGTTAAATTCAACAATGGCAAGTTTTTGGATTTATTATAACAATAAGTTTGATACCAAACTTGAAATATTTAGCTCCTTCTGAGACTTTATTAATTCAAAATAAATTCTCTCCTAGGAGCCAATTCACTGCAATGGGAAAAACAAATTTAGCTCCTTATAGTTACACTGCATCCAATACTGGGGGCTCCTAGGACACACCTTAGGGTGCCTTATATGTAAAAATAAAGTAGTTAAGAGTTTGGAGGTATGTTTAATTCCAAAGTCGAATTTGGGGTCAACCTTAACTTAAAAGCAGTCAGCAAGGCAGTCCTGCCTTTAGAATGACCCTGGGAACCACAGCAGAGTAGCTGTAGGTGCACCACTTATGTTGTGGTCCTTAAATCTACATGCCCTACCATATACTAGGGATTTATAGGTAGGTTGTTACAGCCAATTATAGTTAGCAGGATTTGCATGATCATTTTAATCAGAGCACAGGCCCGGTACTGCTTAGCAGTGTCCAGGGCACTCTCAAAGTCAGGAAAACACCAGCATAAGTGAAACAATGGAGGCAAAAAGTTAAGGGGCTTTTGCAATCAGCCCAGCTTTCTCACATACCATTTCTATCTGCTTTTGAAGAGCTGGCATTATTCATGCAAGTTCTATCTAAATTACTAAAGATGAGAGAGTACTTTGTGGGACTGATTCTCAACGCCTTTCTCCCTCCCAGGCTATTTCTACATTTGGATTGAATTTCCACCAACCTGGGGATTCAGAAGGAATTCTAGGCGTACTCCAGATGATCTACAACACTCGTGCATTTCTGGGAGTACCAGAATTTCAGGTGGCATATTTACAAGAAATTACGCATTGCTGAGTCGCATCAGCTATGTGTCAAAATAACTTGTGCTTCAGTACAAGAGAATCCTATGCCATGGATGCATCATATTTACAGCATGGTGCACCATGGTGTAAGGATTCTGCCTGCATCATAAAAAAAGATGCTTTCTTAGCACCATGTCATAAAGAATTCTGACGCTTCTGCTGCAAAAGTGATGCAGGGTGACTTGTGGCACATAAAGTGTTGAAAATCATCTCTATGTCACTTTTGAGTGTGATGTGTGTCAAAAAAGTTTAAAAATTACTTTCCTTTGAAACAAATGGCACACTTCACAGAAGGCAGCCATGGAACGGACAACAGGTAGCAGAAGCAAGGACAACAACTCCAGCACCAGCCAGTATGTCCAGACAAGCTCCTAGGGGAAAAGGAAGAGGAAGTGCAACTTCAGTGAGGAGGAGAATGACATCTTGATCACCTTAAAATTGCCACTAGGGAGGAAAGAGGCCATTGGCTGTCCATAGTCGACAAGATCAATAGTGTGAGACATACGAAGAGGGCCACTTCAGATTGCAAGTAGCGCTGGTATGATATTAAGCGCAGGACAAAGGAAAAACAGTCTGAAGACAGCAATGCAGACTGGAGGAGGGAGTCCGAAACCCCAGGAGGAGCTGGATGCCAGGGAGGAGTACATGGCGGCTGTCATTCAAGACAAGTTGGTGGCTGGAGTCCCAGGACATGACAGTGCAGCACATGAGGAACAACCACAGGCACAGGGTAAATATTAACAATGGGCAATGTGGGCAAAAAGGTCATGTTGTATAGTGCAGCTAGCTATGTCTCAGTGCGCCACGTACCGTCAACAGGACAATGGGCAGGAATCTGGATCATGTCCCATTAAATGGCACAGAAATGTCAGTCACAATGCACAGTTACACGTAGCACAGATTAGTCAGGCTTCATCATGTTTATCAATTACATGTGTAAAGAGCAGCACTAGTCAAGGATCTCCTTTTTATACTGCATGTTTAGTGGAATGTACAACAAGAGTCACCAGAACTACAAGTCCCACAATACAAAGTTAAAAACATGGGGGGGGGGCAATCACAAGGCAAATGGAGCAGGGCAGCATTGCTAGCCACCTTGCTGCGCTGCCCTGTGCGACATGGGAAGGGGAGGAATGGGCTGTACCTACAAAGATAACATGCATTCTTGCCCTTTCCCCCTGAGGTGAGGCAGACTGGGCTGCCTCGTGACAATGCAAGCATTGTTGCACCATGTTGCAAGGATGCCTGCTTTGCAGACTGGGTTTTCCCTGTGCAGGAAGGTATCCATTCCTGCACAAAATCAATCATGTAAGGCTTTGTCCTCTTACTATGTGTGTTACAGAATGCAGCACACATAGAAAGAGAAGGAAACAAGGATTGAAAAACATTACTTTATGTTACGACTCCCCTTGTGAAGTATACATTTTATTGCATTCCCCGGTTCTCAGATCCTTGTAAATCAGGATATGTAACAAAATCCATAGATTTAGAATTTGAAAATCAAACCCAATGTCCGTGGTATACCCCCCTGATGCAGAGTAAGGCAACACAGCAACTTACGCTGCTTTGCCTCACTACATATCAACAAGGCCAGTAGAAGCCATGTCAGCTGGCTTTGTGTGGCCTTGAAGATATGGGTCTGCAGCCTACTCCACCAGTGTGTCACAAAAAGCGATGCATTAAACTATGCCCCATGGACTTGAACAAAACATCATGAATGGGCAGCTGAACCCTAATCAGCATGAGGTCACTAAATCCGGGCCTCCATGCACCATGAGGGCAAAGTACCTTACATGGGCCCATATACACTAATATGTAGTGTAAATGAAACCAAGGGCATGTGCTTGTTAGAGGAGAAACAGCTCACCTGAGAGGGGGATCAGGTTTGGGGTATGTGAAGTATCAACACATAGTACCATGCCAAGAGCTACGTGTATATCATCTGGCTTGTCAACACATAGCACACAGCTGTCCTGGTGTGCGTGGTGGGACCACGCAGACATCAGTTGCCAGGGCAGAGACCACCAGAACTCATGCCATGTACTGAATCTGACTGGTTCATGGTTAATGCAAGTGATGCATATCAGAGGACCATGTGTGTTGAACCCAAAGCTGAGGTGTGGCCCTGGTGGACCCATGGTTGTACAGTGCATTGTAAGTGCTGGCTAAATAGGTTGAACTGCCACTGTATCAAAAAGAGGAGACATTGTATAGCAAGTAGTTCAGAAAGGATATGTGTACTGCAAGGTAGCCAAACCAATACACATGTACTGCTGTGTCTGACAGTGTCAAACTTGTGTTGCAGCTGAGAAGGGATGACAAAAAAGAGCCCATTGGGGTACAACATCCTAAATGCAATGTGGTCCTGGGTGAAGATGTAGCATGTGGCAGAAGAGAGTCTGAATGGAAATTGTCTCACCATGCTATATATGTCTCAGAAGGAGGATGTGAAATAGGGATTTGTCAAGGTATAGGAAGAACTAGTCTGCAATCACAAAGGACAGGAGTCAGTGATGATTGGAGACTGAGGTGGATATGCCCTGTCCAAGTTTCTTACCTGGGTAAATACATGTCACTAATTCCAGCACTACTATGTAGGGTACAGCTCATACAACAGCCCTCAAAAGCAGTCAGACATGTCAGTAATTTGGATATGGTCTCACATATTGGACCCAATTCACAAAGATAAACTTAGACGTTTGGTCTAAACTTACGTCTCAGTTTACGACTTTAGGAATTCACAAAGTGCATTTACGAGTATTATCTTTAGCTCCGCACTCGGGGCAGACAATCTTCCTGAGTGCGGAACTAAATATACTATTGATTTGTGAATTGGGTCCTTTGTTGGTATTTTAGGTAACAGAGGTGTTGGGGGCACACTGGACTGCTCTAAGTGGCCAGTGCCAGCAGGTGACATCAGAGACCCCCTCTGATAGGCTCTTACCTTTCTTGGTAGCCAATCCTCCTTTCTTGGTAGCCAAACCTTCTTTTCTGGCTATTTAGGGCCTCTCCTCTGGGGAATTCTTCAGATAACGAATGCAAGAGCTCAACAGAGTTCCTCTGCACTTCCCTCTTCGACTTCTGCCAAGGATCGACCGCTGACTGCTCCAGGACGCCTGCAAAACCGCAACAAAGTAGCAAGATGACTACCAGCAACATTGTAGCGCCTCATCCTGCCGGCTTTCTCGACTGTTTCCTGGTGGTGCATGCTCTGGGGGTCCTCTCCCTTCACCCTGCACTGGAAGCCAAGAAGAAATCTTCCGTGGGTCGATGGAATCTTCCCCCTGGTAGCGCAGGCACCAAAAGACTGCCTCACTGGTCCCCTGGGTCCCCTCTCATCCTGACGAGCGTGGTCCCTGGAACACAGGAACTCTATCCAAGTGACTCCCTCAGTCCAGTGATCCTTCAGTCCAAGTTTGGTGGAGGTAAGTCCTTGCCTCCCCACGCTAGACTGCAAACCTGTGCACTGCGTGATTTGCAGCTACTCCAGCTCCTGTGCACTCTTCGAGGATTTCCTTTGTGCACAGCCTAGCCTGGGTCCCCAGCACTCTGTCCTGTAGTGCTTAACCCTCTGAGTTGGCCTCCGACGTCGTGGGACCCTCCTTTGTAACTCTGCATTGACTCTGGTTCACAAGTCTTCCAAGTGCCTGTTCAGGTACTTCTGCGGGTGCTGCCTGCTTCTGTGGGGGCTCTCTGAGTTTCTGAGTACCCCCTCTGTCTCCTCCTCCAAGTGGCGACATCCTGGTCCTTCCTGATCTCCAGCAGCACCCAAAAACCTTTACATGACCCTTGCAGCTAGCAAGGCTTGTTTGCAGTATTTCTGCATGGGAACAGTTCTGCAGCCTTCATCGCGACGTGGGACATCTTCCATCCAAAGGAGAAGTTCCTAGTCCTCTTCATTGTTGCAGAACTCCAAGCTTCTTCCATCCAGAGGCAGTTTCCTTGCACCTGCATCAGGGGTTTTCTGGGCTCCTGCCCCCCTGGACACTATCGCAGCTCTTGGACTTGGTCCCCTTGCCTTGCAGATCCTCAGGTCCAGGAATCCATCTTCAGTGCTCTGCTGGTGTTTGTGGTTCTTGCAGAATCCCCCTATCACGACTATTGTGTTCTTTTGGGGTAGTAGGTGTACTTTACTCCTACTTTTCAGGGTCTTGGGGTGGGGTATCTTTGACACCCTGACTGTTTTCTTACAGTCCCAGCGACCCTCTACAAGCTCCCATAGGTTTGGGGTCCATTCGTGATTCGCATTCCACTTTTGGAGTATATGGTTTGTGTTGCCCCTAGACCTATGTCTGCCTATTGCTAACTATTGTAATTATACACTGTTTGCATTACTTTTCTGACTCGTTTTGGGTTTGTGTACATATAACTTGTGTATATTACTTACCTTCTTACTGAGGGTGCTCACTGAGATACTTGTGGCATATTGTCATAAAAATAAAGTACCTTTATTTTTAGTAACTCTGTGTATTGTGTTGTCTTATGATATTGTGCATATGATATAAGTGGTATAGTAGGAGCTTTGCATGTCTCCTAGTTCAGCCTAAGCTGCTTTGCCATAGCTACCTTCTATGAGCCTAAGCTGCTAGAAACACCTCTATTCTACTAATAAGGGATAACTGGACCTGGCACAGGGTGTAAGTACCACAGGGTACCCACTATAAGCCAGGCCAGCCTCCTACAGTAATTACATGCCCTCACACATCCCTACTGTGTAACAAATTTGTTTAGAGGTGTGCAGGTAAGTGTTACAAAATCAACCCTTGACCACGTGAATGTACAAATGTCCATGCAAGACAGCATAACAAGGCTGAGTGACATAGTGGACAGTGTAAAAATCCAGATGGCAGGAATATCACAAATATATGGCCATACACACATCATCAGCAAAGGAGCAGGACTGAATTCTGGCTACAGGGAATCAGGCACCATAGGCGTTAGATGCAATCTGAACAGTAATGCTGTCAATATGTTAAACCATAATTGCTATAGGCATCATGAAAAACAATGCAAATCACCTTGGTAGATGTGGACCTGACCTCTTATCATACGTTCTTGAATGGTAGGCCCAGTGACCTGTGTACCTGTATTGCAATATGTGCCATGACTCAAAAAGTATGCCTTGTTACACAGTGGTTGTATTAAGTATGCAGAGTTACTGCTCTCTGAAAGGCAGCTACAGTGCAGCCTTGACTCCATACCTCCAAAGCATCAATGTTGCACTGACATTCAAATATTAGCAAGTCTGATAGTCAATCAGATTACTCATGTCAACATGTAACACAGGACATCATTAACATGTATCTTTCTCATTGCAGAGGATGTACCTACAACTCCTGTGCAGCTGCCTGTCCTTGGTGACGATCTGGCTGAGGATGACAGCCTGCCAACCCTTAACCAAGACACCCTCTGGCAAACTCTGGCCTCCTTTGGCACACCATCTCTAGTTGCGGGAAGGGCCAACAGCATTGTGGGGTTCCCAAGGATCCACCTGAAACCCAAGAGACACCACCTGCCAGACCTCACCCAGCCCAGGAGATGCTAGATGTGGGGCAAGTGGGAATGGAGACCATGGCGGACACTCTAAAGGCAGTCCGTAGGTGCCTCAGACCCAATAAGGACACCTCAGCTGCTATGCGAGGCACCTACCCTGTGTGAACTATAAAAGTACCTGGTTGGCATCACTGGTGTCATGAGGATGAGACATGAACAACTGCCCTGGCAAACTGGCAGCATTGAGGTTGCCAAACAGCTGGGGGAAATCTGCAACATCTTGTATTCAATGGAGTGGAAGAAGGACACATAAACCACCACGATGGATGCCTACCATTGTAACCCAGGTGTTGTGCTGGCAAACCAGCAGGCGGCTCTTCTCAGTGCAGTGCTGCCTCACTTGTTAGCACAGAGAAATGTTGCTGCAGACTGGGGAACCACATCTTCAGACCCTGATGTGTATATGCATCCATCGTCTCCAGCACTTGCAACACATCCCTCACAGGAAGCACCACACACATCAGTGGAGGAATATGTGGAATTTACCTCTTTCCAACGTAAAACTGCCCAGTAGCATTTCCCTGTGCCAAATTGCCAGTTTCTTCTTTGCCAAGTGCTGACAACCAGGCCAGTGTTTTCCCCCACTGGTACTGTCCACAATTTGATGTCCCACCTTTTGATCTCACCAATTTGTGTACAGTCAATGTGGCCCATGTTCCTTATTGGCAATTTGTTAATTTTCTTCCCTAATGGAAAAATACTCCACTTCTCCACATGTCGCAGGCAGTGTATCACTGTGTACTCTGTCTGGACATTCAATGGCTCAAACAAACATTTGGGGTTCTTACCCTAATAACTGTGGCCATAATCCTAAAAACTGTTGCACATGTAAATAAATTCACTGAGTTCAAACTGTGTGTTGTATGTCTGTTGGAGGCTGGACTAGGTAGAACATGGTGGATTGTGTGAGGCAAAGACACCAACTAGTCCCCAAAGAGTCATGTGTGTAATGGAACCATGTACAAAGCTACACAAGCTGAAAGAAATATATTTTGTGAACCCTATCTGTATGTGAACTAGAAAGTAGTTACTCAAGACCACACCATGAAGTGCACACCATGAACGGCAACAATTAGCATGTAGTCAATGTGAATGGTAAATGAAATCACAGCATTGGTGAGGAGTCTACCCAATGATACTAGCCAATAAACAACACTTCTGTGACAAGCAAATAATGCAGGGGTCAGTGTTTAAGAGGGTGGCATCAGTGTGCAAACCAGAAGTTACTTGATTAGTGACAATGGTGTGACATCATCATCCCTGTTGCATGACACACATAGAACATCAGAATGTGAATACCTGTTTTGGCCTCTTACAGTGCACAGCTATGTTTGTTGATCCCTTATGTCATTCCATGCCCAACCTGACAGATTCCTCTCCATAGGTCCTTAACCTAGTCACACATGTCTATAAACACTGCTACAAAAGCCATCTGCATGTACTTACCATTACTTAGGCAGATATGCTAACTCCTACATGGTAAATCCTGAGATAGACTTGTATGTAGAAAATAATGATATTTAATGTGGTTATAAAACTACTCCTACCTACCCTACACAACCCATCTAACCTAAACTACACCTCAACTAAACTATGCTACCTATACTGCACTATCTTCTCCTAGAAACATTGAAAGCTACCTTATCCTTACTTAACTTACGCTACACATATAACATGGCATGTTAAACATTAACCCCTCCCCCTTAAAGCACATCTTCATATAAAAACATGTATATAATGTTGCACTTTTCAGATTTTTTTTATTTTTTAAACATATATCCCAAACAACAATCCCCCACCCACTAAATAACCTACAACCCACCCCACCTAATACATCAAAATTACTATAACTAACATATGCCTACCCTAACTATACTTAAACTATGCTATTGAAACAGTAGAATAAAAACAAAAAACAAAAACAAAAATATGGGAAAGGCAGAAAGGGTCTCTGTGGCCTACAAATGTTCAGAAATCCTGTCCAACAGCCTGCTGCAGAGTTTGCTATAAGTGAATTGCATTGTCCACCATGTGTTCAAGGCCTGCTACTCCGAACTTTAGGTAAGACATGTCTTTTATCATTATTATTCAAAGGTTGAACCATAGACTGTGGTCTGGGACTGGGGCACTGCTGGTGCTGTGGGCTCGCCGGTGGATGTGCTCAGCATGGATTCATTGTCCAATGCAACATTATGACTTGTGCCTGGCTGGGCATGAGTGTCTGGGCCCTGGAGTGTGATACACCATGTTCTGGCGGCCCTCTCCTCCACAAATTGTTTGGCCATTCTCCGATATACATTTGCCTTGAGGCGGATGTGCCGGTAACGTTTGCCATGGATGAGGTGGGCCTTCTTCTGCTCCTGGGTCATGTTCTCTGTTGAAGCAGAAAGAAAATCTATCAGACAAAGTGTAACCAGGAACTGTGCCAATCAATGATAATGCTTCATTTCGTATCAAACATCACAAATGGCATCACTAAAACCCAAAAATCATCTCTAAGGATAAAGTGACCATCCATCTACAAATACCTTTTCATCTTCAAATGTAATAAGGCCAAAGTACAATCACATTGCAAATGTTGGCTATTGCAATTGCATTGTCTGGCCCAATTTAGGTATAACCATGTCAATTCACAGTATACTTAAGAGCAATGCTGTTGTGTACACATGGTATGGTACACATGTCCCTAGAATTCGATCATTTGTGTCCCTCCTGCAGCCTGGCATGGGCTTGATTCCATGGCCATTACCCGAGGTATGATGTGCAATGTCTGTCAAGCACATCAATTGTCTCTCCACATTATGTGCCTGATATGGCAAAGTTGTGTGCCTGGTATGGCAAGGAGATATCTCCGGACACATTGCTACATCATGTTCCTGGTTTTAGAAATATGAATGGAGGCTTGCTAGCTAACTCACATCAAACTGAGATGTTGGATATATCTTCTATATTGACTAATGTAAATCCGTGGCAGACCATGCCATGGCTTATCACCTGCAGGCAAAGTAATAGCATGTGTCTCTTTACATAGCTTAGTGTCTGTCCCTACATGACAGCTATTAATGTCACCTTGCTGCACATCATCACTCAGCATATCCATGTGATGAGTGTGTGCATGCATGCTATACATCCCAAAGGCACATGTATATTGGGATGTAAGCAGAAAGTGTTGGCCAAAGTGTAATCCTTGGAAACAATGTTTTTGCAAGCCGTCCGGAAAATGGACTGTGTAAAGGACTGTTGGATGACTTTGCTGTGCAGACATGCCTCTGGTCAAACACACTTGGCATTCCTGAAGATAGTGCAAAGATAGGTCTATGTATCCAATATAGAAAATGGGGCATTAGAGGACATGAGTCAGGCCTTCAACTGCATTACCATGTGTGGAATGCTGACATCTGGGCCTGTTACATTTACTCATTCTGTCTTCACTGAGATGTGAATCCTCATATCCTGTGTGTACTAGCCATACAAAATGGACACTGAATGCAATATGGATGACTGCAGTAGCAAGGTGCATCTAACATGCATTTGGAAGATTAACCATCCCCAGCCATGTTCACTTATAAATCACCTCCCACCTACTTTAACAGACTATGACATTTTGGTCATGGCTCCTCTGTTAGCCCATCCATCATGTGGACCTGCAGAGATTGGCAATACATTCACCTTCACAGTAGTCAAAAGCTAATGCACATGCAACTTTGACATATTTGATTTATGATGTAGCATGTCCTGAACAAATTAATCTATTGGAATTGGGATGCCCATTGAACATGTCATTGGAAACATTATCCAACATCACACACAATCCTTGCACAACACAGTAACCATGTAAGTGACACTGGCAGCATCTGGATCCTTGAAGCTCTCTTCCTCACTCGCTGTGTAGAGTTCTGGTCCACCTACAAGACATAACATGGTGCATTGCACTCTGAATGTAACACACATACATTGTGAACATGAAAAGTACAGTACATTGAATTAACAATTGTTTATGTAATTCTGCACATTGAACATGAAGCTTATGGCACAGTTGACATGGCTTCATGATGCACTTACGTAAGGCAGGTTGAAGTCTACACAGATATGATGTACCTAATCATGAATCTGGTGCCCAGATTGCGGAACAAGTACAAATACATCAACACTTATGAAATTCTGCAAGGGTGCCTGCCTGTAATGGGTCTGTGAACAAAATGAGTTGACATACAACATTGTGCAAGGTATTACATAAGCCAAGTCTTTCACATATCTTTGCAATGCTATACACATTAGACACTAGCCGTGCTTGCTCCTTGCCTTCACTGAACTCATTACCTGTCAATGCTGCACAGTAAATAGACATTGTCCATCCATGCCCTGTACAGGCACAATGAGGAATTGGTAACATCTGCACACTAACATGTTTGAGAAATGTTCCTATGTGCCCCAAAACAGCCTGTCAGACATATGGAATTAATTACATGAGTGGGTTTACTTGCAACATACACTGATTCTCATTTACAACCGGCCTGTGCCATTGGAGCATCATTTTCAATAAATGGTTCAGTGTCTCAGGCAATAGAAAGCAACCCTGTGTGGCTTGGCATGGCTTCATAGATATGGAGTAAGGCCAGGCAGTCCAAAGCACTGCCCATCCTTAGTCCACGTCAAGGAGGCATTCCGTGTGCATTGCAGTGCCTTTTTGTGAGAAAACAGGGCTGATTGCAGAGGCCCCCTGACTTTTTGCCCCCATTTTCACTTTTTGCTGGTGTTTTCCTGACTCTTATGGTACTCTGGATACTGCTAACCAGTCCCAGGGCCTGTGCTCTGTGTAAAATCAGTATGCAAATTAGGCTAATTATAATTGGCTAAGTCAACCTACCTATAGGTCCCTAGTATATGGTAGGGCATGTAGGTTAGTGACCCCAGCATAGGTGGTGCCCCCATAGGTACACTGCTGAGGTGCCCAGTGTCATTTTAAAGGCAGACCTGCCTTGCTGGCTGCTTTTAAATTAAAGTTACATACAAATTCGAATTTGGAATTAAAAGTAGTTCCAAAGTCTTATACTACCATATTTTTACATATCTGTCACCCCTAAGTTGTGCCCTATGTGCCCCTAGGGCTGGGTGCCATGTTACTATAAGCAGAGACCTTATAAAAATAGTTTTATAAGCCCTGGTGAGGTAAAACAGCCACATTTGTTTTTCCCTCATTGTAGTGAATGGACTTCAAAGGCTAGAATGGGGAGACTTATTTTAATTTTAACGGTCCCCTTAAGTAACAGATACCTCAAGCTTGGTATCAAATTAATTGTTATAATAAATCCCACAACTTCCAGTTGTTGGATTTAATACTACTTGTTCAGGTAAGGAGTTTTAAACTTTACCTGAAAAGTTGCCAACTTCAGCCCTGCAGTGCATTTGCTGCTTTGCTCTGATTGGACAGCCTGTGGCAGCCTGGCCAGGCTGCCTGGATGAGGTGTGAAGTGGCCTGGCTCAACACAAAGAAATGTGCCTGGGGGAACAGATCTCCCCTCAGCAGATGGGGAAGCAGGAAGGGGGAAGGGCTGCCAAACTGGTTTTCGAAGGCAGGGAAGGACATTTGGAGCAACCCAGCAACACCCTCACTTCCTGCAAACCCAGACAATTAAGCGCCCCCTTGATTAGATTAGAAAAAGGGTAGGAGAGGGGTGTGTTTATGATTTTCAGCCACATCAGTGGGTGGGCTCAGACAAATGTAACCTCTAAAAATCACTTTCAGCCATGATGGATTTTTGAGGACTGTTGCTCCCTGGGATTGATTTTTGACACACTGCCCAGGAAGTGGTCATCACAGGGGAAAGGACCCTGCCTCTGATTGGAGAACCAGGACCCCCCTGTTTTTCACGCAGGAGCAGGGATAAAACAGGCAGACCTGCACCTACACCTCAGATCCCTATCAGATTCCAACAAGAAAGAACTACAGAAGAAGAAGGACTGCCCTGCTGGACCCCTGACCTGCACCTGGACACTGCACTCTGGAGGACTGCACCAGCTGCACACTTGGGCTTCACCACAAGAAGGACTTTGCCTGGCTTCAACTGGATCAAGGAGGGACTCCCTGTTTGCTACAGGTGAAAACTTGCTAACCAGAGCCCCCTGCACCAACTCCTGAAGAAACCAAAAAGCTGAATACTGCCCAGTGGCCAAAAAGGAGTTTGCGCCAGGTGCATTCTGGGAGTTGTAGTCCGTACCCTCAAGGAGCATCTCAGAGCTTCTAGAACCTTGGGGTGAGCTGTGGACCTCAAAAGACATTAAGAGGACATCTGGAAATAGATCCAGAAGTTTGGAGAACTTTTGGAAAAAAGTTCCATTAAGGGACCGGCCCCCCGCGGCAACTCTAGCCGGCTTGCCTGAACCGCGACCCGGCCTGACTTGAAGGTTCATCCTGGTGAAGAAAATCTCAGAAAAAGTGACTAAGTCGAAACATAGGAAGTTGACCTGGAACTCCCAGGCAGTGTATCTGGAGAGGTCTCCAAGGACATCAGATCAAGATTCAGGTTTGCCCCGGTTGAAGTTTTTTCACCTTGAAAAAACGACTAAGCCCGAAGGTAAAAATCTCCACCGAGGGCTCCTGCAACGCAAATCCGAGGAAGAGTTCCAAGAGGTGGGATTGGACTGGCTACTTGGTCCAGCTGAAGAAAATCTCCAGAAAAACTACTAAGTCCTAAGGTAAACTTGTGACCGAGGCTGTAGCCGAGCCGGGCTCCATCGCGGTCGGCCTTAAACTTTGCCCCGGTCGAGGTGCGCCCAGATGACCAGATTGGCGCTTTTTGTTTCTATGCGCTAGAAAGCATTAATTCTTTAAAAATTCACATCTCCGGGTTCCCCTTATCTGATTTTATTCGTTTTGGTGTCATTTTAAAGATATAAATTGGTGTTGGATTTTTATTGTGTTTTGTGTTTTACTTATTTCCTGTTTTGTGATTGTTAAATGCTTTACCCATATGTCTCCTAGGTTAAGCTTTGTCGCTCGTTGCTAAGCTACCAAGAGTTGAGCTGGGGGTAATTTATTGAGACCTAACTGGACCTAAGTGGAGGTTAGTGGACTATTGCCTTACCTGCCCTTACCAACAACCTATTTTCCAGAGCAACATCCATGGGTCTTGACACATTCCCAGATTCACAAGAATCTGTAAACCTGGGAAGGCATCATAACCGCGTGCCTCCCTAGGGGACGTGAGACATGGAGAAACATCTTTATTTCTCATTGTATTTTTCAGATCTGAATTGTGCTGCATTCTGCATCACACATAGAAATAATTGTTTTGTGCAGGAAGGTGTCCCTTCTTGCATAAAAGCAATTGTGCCAATAATGCAGACACCCTTGTACCATGGTCCCTGGGAACATGCGTTTGCCAAAGGCAATAATCTGTGCACCTGCACAGGCAGAAAGTACAAGAATGCCCTGTATGTCATTAATCCAGACCAGTCCTGCCCTTTCCTTCTGACACAAGGCAGCAGTGCAAGAAGCTCCTCTGTGGCTGGGCTGCACTACCTGGTCTGTGTGGGCTAATGCCAACCCAGTGTTAAAATGCCTCTGTGGCATGCTTCTTCTTGTCAACATAGTTTGGCGGAGGCATGACATTTCCCCCTATAATAGAAATAACAATTACAATATACAAATAAAACTTTAAGGACACAACAGGGACAGAACAGACTTCAACAAGACCAAAATGCAGCTAATCACTCTCCAGCAGCCACAAGACAAAACCTCCAGCAAGCACATACAGAAAGACTGTGTTGAAAAGTGAAAGTAACTTCACACTTCCTGGTTTGCAGCATGGCAGAGTCATTTAATCATTTCCTGGGAGGATGCAACACATTTTCAACAAATGCATTGTTTATTAGTGCCCTATTACTTATAGGGAGCACTTTCTCTGTTTGCGTAACAGCACACCTTACAAGTGGTGTGCTGTGTGCAAACTGAGAAAGTACACCCTATTAAATTGAATGCGCTTCCCCCTGGGCTGGTGTGAACTTGCATTGCCATAGTAGCAGCACATTCTAGTGTAAAATGGCACAGCTTTGTTAAAGCTGCTTCGTGATGTACAGTGCATGTGACAACCTGTCTGCAATTTAATGGTGGCTCAAAGAGCCCCTTGCAGATGAGTGCAGTGAGTGACTGCAACCACCTGCAAGGGAATGTCTGGGTGGGGCCAGAAGATCCCCTTTCCATCCTCCAGAGAGCTGCCATCAGGGAGACACTGTCAGTGCTCCTCCTGACATCTTCTTTTCCTCAGCGCCCAAGTCTTAGATACAGTGCAGATGCAGAGGCACAGTGATTCCTTCATTTTCATAGGGCCATGCCCCCTGAAAAGAGGGATCACCCTCTGGTGATAGCACAGGCACTGTAAGTGGCCCAGCACCATTGCTTTGTCATGATGGGCCACACAAGCATCTGCAGCCCCTTCTGGATTCAAAAGTGCCCCAAGAGCAAACAAAGAAGGTGCGAATGCCTGTTGTGCCCCCGCAGCACTTATGATACAACCCCTGATGTGAATACTCAGCCACACATCAGTACCATTTTTAAATTTGTTTGGCATGTGAAGGGGTCTATTGACTGATCATTCATGCAATAGAGGGGAGCAAGCCAAGTTGATGCGCTGCATTGCAAGAAAGGGACAGGGCAGAACTTCCCCATATATATGAAGATATTGAGCATTTCTTCTGTCTCCTTGAGCTGATGCACTGCAGGCAGCCTAGCACCAACACAGGCACCCTTACACCATGGTGCCTGGGTGCCGGCATTGCATAGAAAATATTTTTTCTGCAGGAAGGGGTACATTGTTACACAATAGCAAGCGTTCAAGGCATTTCCCTCTTTCTATGTGTGCTACATACATCTGCTGTATGGGATTAGGTCTGAAAGGATATGTATTGCATGTGCACAGTGCCAATACACATTAGTTTTTGCCTCAAATATTTCTCTATATTTTGGTGATCATAAGGCCAGCTTGGGTAGTCGAAATGAGTTTAATTTATTCCAAGGAGGTATTTGTTTGCTGTTGGCATGGTTACATGTACTTAGGATGTAGGTATGCTTTCACTCAAGTTGGTTACCTGGGCATTTAGTGTCACAATATGCCTCTACAACCTGGAATGCACCAGTGTATGCTACCTTGGCTGGACTCACCTTGCATTTATTCATTGCTTCTTGGCAAATGTTTCATATTCTGACTCTTTGTGTTGTGTTTTTACACACACACATAAAATGAAGTCTTAGGAGTGGACCCATTGTTTGTATCTGAATGCAACACACTAACATGGTAGGATGCATCCCTGCTTGGTCCATTTGTATATTAGCCTAGTACGGTAAGTGTGGCAGCATTGGGACTAGGTAGCAAATCTTGCGTTGACACAGTTGAGTAATTTGCATTCATATGTGTGTTGTTAGAAGTCACAATGGATTTAATATGTCTGTGCAGACATTGATGTAGCATATGTAGACTGTAGGGGTTGGACTTTGTTCCCATGTACATAATATGAGCCTCAGCTCACAGTCATCAGACTATGGCACTCATTACAACACTGTCGGTCGGTGTTAAAGCAGCGGTAATACCGCCAACAGGCCGGCAGTAAAAACAAATGGAATCAAGACCATGGGGGAAACCGCCAACATAGATAGCCACTTTAACGCTCCGACCGCCACGGCAGTAGAAACAAACACCGCGGCAGTAACCGCCAACAGACAGGTGGAAGACAAGGTTCCACCCACTGTGTTACAAGAGGCCTATCCGCCACTTTTTCCGGGGCAGTACCAACGACATCAAAAGCACGGCGGAAACAGTGTTCTGAAGGGAAACGACTCACCTCTCAACACTCAAGGAAGAACCAGGACACCATGATGCCCGAGTTACAAGTCTTGCTTTACCTCCTCTTGTATCAGGAGCAGCAAAGACTCCGACGATGACCACGGTGAGTACTGCACCTAGCACACAGGGGGTGGGGGAGGTAAAAGAGAGTGACACACACACGAAAAATGCAACACCCCCACCCTCACCCAAAACACTATACACACAAATACATGCAGCAACATTACATATACACCCCATCACTCCCTGGAAGAACGCAAGGACAAAAGGAAATGATTGTAACGAGTGTAATCATTGAAAAATCAGAGAGGCCAAATTAAAATATCAGTATATACAAATATGTACACCAACTAAACAAGTCTGGATATGAATGAAATCATTGTCCGTGGATCAGTGTCCCAAAATGTATGGGCGAAGCCCACATGAGATACCTGACTCGAAACGGAGAGAACACTGCAGGGGCATCAGATGGAAAATAAACAGGCACCTCGGGGGATTTGAAGGGGGGCAACTCAGCCGGATGAACGGACGACACCACTGCTCCACGAGGGGGCTTCATGCCCACAGATTGGTCCTGGGGAGTGCAAAGTCACAGTCTCTCAAGTCACTCCAGTGGGTAGTTTGCGTTCTGCTTTATCCTGGGGAGTGCAAAGCCAGAGTCTCTCATCTCTCCAGTGGGTGGTTTGCCCACTGCTTTATCCTGGGGAGTGCAAAGCCACAATCTCTCAAGTCTCTCAAGTGGGTGGGTTGCCCACTGCTTTATCCTGGGGAGTGCAAAGCCACAGTCTCTCAAGTATCTCCAGTGGGTGAATGCTCTACAAGGTGGTGCACCGCAGTCTACGCAAAGCAATTTATTTAATGAAAAGGAAAAAAAAATTCAATGTTCTGACAGTGCAAATGAACGGTCTTCTCCTTTTAATGTTTCATTACAAGTCCAAAAGATTGATTCTACACAGTGCCATAAGTAAAATAAATGAAAATCAAGAAAGGTGAAGTAGGTAGCCATGTGTTCTTGCAATTCACTGGACAATTGAGATGTACAGGATAAACAGCCAACGCGTTTCGCCCAACAAAAGGGCTTCTTCAGGGCTGTAACATAACCAGAAAAACATATATATACCATACTGTCCATTACATGAAAAATGTAACTATATAGGCAAGTATAAAGATACAAATCATGAAAATAAGTAGAGAGAGAACAGAGCCATGTACCAACACATTAATGAAGTAATAGGCCAGTGCAACACATGTGCAAAAACATGCAAACACAGAATTGTATTGTGAGTTGTATAAGACAAGTGATCCGGCAATGAGTTGAGTATCAATACAGTTAAGAAATTATTATGAAAATATATATATATATATATTTATATCTCAGTTGTTGTATAATTGTGATGAAAAGTGAAATCCCAAAGAAGGAGCGGGAAGGCATCCAAGTGTCGATAAAGCAATAAAGCAAACTGGTAAGAGACGATCAAAAAACATACCATGGGTAGTATCCAGTCAGTAATAGTAGTAACAAGTAATATTGATAAATCAAGAACCTAAAGGACGAGACCAAGGAGTAAAGAAGAAATTGGAATCAGGAACAAGAAAAAAATACCATAAAGAAAATAATTCACATGAGAAGTAAGCACTATGAATCATCCAAGTCAAAACCGTGCGTGTACATAGACACAAATGAGTAGCAATATAATGAAGGCGTCCATCCAGCTAACGCTACAAAGCTACAGTGAAAAGAGAGAGCTAGTCCACAATCCCTAATGATTCACCCCAAAAGAGAAAAAAGGGAGATTATATTAAATTGAATTGTAAATGGGGAGCCATTGAATCGCCCCATAAATCAAGTGCATAACCAAAGTGTAAAAAAAAATAGGACCAAACCTAAAAAGTAACATCATAGTGAATAGAAATAACAAAAAAGTAGATGATAATTATATGGAAGAATGAAAGGTAAATAACCAGCTCACTGCTCGTGAGTTGATGCGGCGTATCAACATTTGCAGAAACTTCAAAACCGCGGTCGAAACGAGTACGAGGAGTTGCAACGTGGCCAGCCCAGTAAGGAAGCCGGCCGCCAGGCGAGCAGACCTAGGAGCGCAAAGAGTTACAATGCAGCCAGCCCAGTTAGGAAGCCGGCTGCCACGGAAGCAGTCCTGGGAGGAAGACTCCGGTCCGGGTGAGTGAGCAGTAAACGCCCGGGAACCGGAAGCTAAAAGATAAAGCCTCCCATGACCAAAAATAAAGAAAGGACACAATTGGCCACCATATTGAGGCTGGTTGTGTAGAAACAGGGATACCAATAGATCATAAAAATAGAAATAGGACCAACGAAACCTTCCATATTGGGGTAATATTAAAGAAAAATATAAGAAGAACTAAATGTAAGAGATAAGAAAAATAAGAACAAAACAAGTGAAAACCACCATGTTCAGAGTAAGTTTCTAAAAGTAAAAACAAAGAGAGAAAAAATATAATAAAGAAGAATTAAAAGGCGAATTCACAAGGAACGCAAAATAAAGAAGATATAAACTATATGTAACTGACTATGGGGGTCGTTCCGACCCTGGCGGTTGCCTACCGCCAGGGCCGGGGACCGCGGATGCACCGCCAACAGGCTGGCGGTGCATCCATGGGCATTCTGACCGCGGCGGTACAGCCGCGGTCAGAAACGGGAAACCGGCGGTGTCCCGCCGGTTTCCCGCTGCCCAAGGGAATCCTCCATGGCGGCGCTGCAGGCAGCGCCGCCATGGGGATTCCGACCCCCTTACCGCCAGCCTGGTTCTGGTGGTTTTGACCGCCAGAACCTGGCTGGCGGTAACGGGTGTCGTGGGGCCCCTGGCAATGGCATGGGCACTGCAGGGGCCCCCTAACAGGGCCCCACCAAGATTTTCTGTGTCTGCCAAGCAGACACTGAAAATCGCGACGGGTGCAACTGCACCCGTCGCACCCCTTCCACTCCGCCGGCTCCATTCGGAGCCGGCATCCTCATGGAAGGGGGTTTCCCGCTGGGCTGGCGGGCGGCCTTCTGGCGGTCGCCCGCCAGCCCAGCGGGAAACTCAGAATTACCGCTGCGGTCTTCTGACCGCGCAGCGGTATTCTGACGGCGGGACTTTGGCGGGCAGCCTCCGCCGCCCGCCAAAGTCAGAATGACCGCCTATGTACCCCATAAAAAATTAATTGAAATAAAAACAAAGTGTATAATGAGAGGAGATAAACCATAAAATATTGACCATGACTATTAAAAGTAATAATAATTAGTATATCATGGAACAGTAAAAATAAGAAAGTAAAGGGAAGGGAGTGAGTAAACTAAGAAAGAACAGATAAGCCCGATGAGTTATGTGATAAGAACCAATCTAGTTAGCGTGAGGAAGGACAGATATATGTGGATGAGAACGATGTAAATACATTATGAAGAATGCATATAACGACAAATCCAATCAATTGACACATTATTAAAACAACTAAATGTACACAATAAGGTAAGATGAAAACACAATTCTGGAAAAAGCAAAAAAAATATATGCATCAAGACAAGCGATGCACATAATATAATTATATTACAAACAAATTACAAGATATTAACCACCCTCCAACAAATCAACAGTTATGGCAGAGGGCACATAATAACGCAACTCATACAAACATATTAAAGAAAATAGTGGAACTCGTGATCCTTATTGTGGCCCAGATCTACTGCTTGGAGGCAGCAGATCCAGGCCGCCTCTTTCTGGCGTAAGGTCCTCTCTCTATTACCCCCTCTGGATTGAATCTGAACATGTCCAATGCCATGAAACCAAATAGTTGGATCATTGGGATGAACAGATATCATGTGTGTTGCAAGTGCATAAGCAAAATCATGTTTTCTTATGCCTCATAGATGTTCCTGTATTCTATGTTTTAAGGGGTGTATTGTGCTGCCCACATAGACCTTGTTGCATGCGCAGCCCAAGATATAAACATTAAAAGGACAAGACCGTTCATTTGTACTGTCAGAACATTGAAAAATGTTTTCCTTTTCATGAAATAAATTGCTTTGCGTAGACCGCGGTGCACCACCTTGTAGAGCATTTACCCGTGGGGCTGTTACAGCCCTGTTTAGTTCCTTGGTTGCAGCAGGAACTATGGTGTAGTTGCACGCTTATCGTAACCTAATAACAGTACTATTGTTCCTTACTTGTCATTTATGATTGGGCATTATTAGGGATAGTGCGTTGTCTATGAGCTTGCTGCAATTCTTGTTTTGTTATCTCCAGTGGGTGGTTTGCCCACTGCTTTATCCTGGGGAGTGCAAAGCCACAGTCTCTCAAGTGGGTGGTTTGCCCACTGCTTTATCCTGGGGAGTGCAAAGTCACAGTCTCTCAAGTGGATGTGATTCACCACTGGTTCTGGAGGGGGCATTGTGCCCAGAGTGCTTCATCCTGCCAAGGACTGAGGTAGTGGATGTGATTCTCCACTGGTTCTGGAGGGGGCATTGTGCCCAGAGTGCTTCATCCTGCCAAGGACTGAGGTAGTGGATGTGATTCTTCACTGGATCTGGAAGGGGAATTGTACCCAGAGTGCTTCATCCTGCCAAGGACTGGGGTAGTGGATGTGATTCTCCACTGGTTCTGGAGGGGGCATTGTGCCCAGAGTGCTTCATCCTGCCATGGACTTGGGTAGTGGATGTGATCCTCCACTGGTTCTGGAGGGGGCATTGTGCCCAGAGTGCTTCAACCTGCAAAGGACTGAGGTAGTGGATGTGATTCTCCACTGGTTCTGGAGGGGGCATTGTGCCCAGAGTGCTTAACATGCAGTGTGGCAGGTCCCATTCCCTCACCTGGGTGTGTGTGCCATGAGATTGCCTGGGAACAGGTAGCATGATACTCCATGGAGGCAGAGACACACTTTACCCTGCTGCAACTTCGCCTGTCCCATGCAGGTACAAACAGTGCTGGGTGTCGTGCCTCATGTACGCTGTGCAGGGTCCATGACGTCTCATGCAGCCTCGGACGGCTGCCCACGGGGGATGATAGCCATGTCAGCTGTGGTGGCACTGTCTGAGCACATCGCAGGACTGGTGGCGGTGGTTGCAGCGGTGTCTGTGGCAGAGGTGCTGGCGGTGGTGCATGTGTCTGCACCTGTGTAGGGACACAGCAGGACGTCTCCTGCAGCCTCGGACGGCTGCCCACTAGTGATGCTGCTGGGGACAGTTGGTGAGACAGCAGACGTGCAGGTGGTGGTGCAGGTGGCCTTGCAGGTGGCGGTGCAGGTGGCGGTGCAGGTGGCGGAGCAGGTGGCGGTGTCCACCGCCGTACAGGTTGATGTTCTGGTTGACAGAAGGGGTGACTCTGGTCCCTCAACCGGATCCTCCGTGCCCTGTCCTGACATGTTCTTCGCCTTGTGTCCCTTCCCCAACTTTGAGGTCGCTGCTGGTCCCTTGGCACTGTCCCCTTTTGGCTTGGAGGAGCCCTTGCTTGGTGGTTGGTGCGGCTTTTCCCTCCGACATGTGGGCACCTTCTTCACCTGGGCAGGTGGCGGAATGACCTGCTCTGTGGCCTCACTAGGTGGCACACTGGCAGCCCTGATGGGTGCCACCCACGATGTGACCGGACTTGCTGAGACTACTGTGCTGGATGATTTGGTGGCTGAGGTGCTGGGCTGGGACCTGGACAGCCTGGCCCTAGGGGAAGGACGGGGGGAGGTGTAGGGAAGAGGTCAATGTTAGCCAGTAAGAGTTTCTTAGACACACTGGGACGGGAAGATGGAGGGGGTTTGGGAGTGGAGGAAGAGGTAGTGGTTGTGGGAGGGGGACGTCTGCTGAATTTGGGTGAAGGTGCATGGGCAAGAGGCTGTTGTGAGGTGGATGGCTGTTGGGTGGGTGTGTGCCTGCGTTTGTGTACTTTGGGAGGAGGGCTCACAGACACACTGGGAGAGGAGACAGGGGACGTGTGCATGGTAGCCGGGGTGGTGATTGCATGTGAGCAGTGTGTGGTGATGGGCGTGCTGGTGATGGAGGTAGTGGTTGAGAATGTAGTGCATGCAGGTGTGAGTGGAGACGAGACAGGGAGGGAGGTGGAGGACGTGGAGAAGGGGGACACAGTGGAGGCAGTGGATGTTGGTGTGTCTACATGGGGATGGTGCTTGTGTGAGTGCCTGTGGGATGTGTGGTGCTTATGTTTGCCATGTCCACTCTTGTGTGTTGATGAGTGTGCATGCTGGTCTGATGGTGTGCTTGGGATAGGCTGAGGTACAGGGGATTGTGTCCGGGTAGAGGAAGTTGTAGGGGGGAGGCTGGACACAGGGGCAATGGCTGCCATCAGTGCTGAGTCCAGAGCCTGAAATGCTCTCTGTTGGGCCGCCACGCCAGAACGAATGCCCTCCAGGTATGCATTTGTTTGCTGAAAATGCCTCTCAACACCTCCTGGATGGCATTCAGAATGGTTGATTGCCCAACAGTAAGGGATCTCAGGAGGTCAATAGCCTCCTCACTGAGGGTAGCAGGGCTGACTGGGGCAGGGCCTGAGGTGCTTGGGGCGAAGGAGATGCCCACCCCGCTGGGTGAGCGGGCACGGGAAACTCGATGAGGGGCTGCTGGGAGGGCGGTGCTGGAAGGGTGGGTGGTGGCTGTACCTGTTGTTGCGGTGGGCACAGAGGTGCCCGCCACCGCAAGAGAGCTCCCATCAGAGGAGGAGTCACTGTCGCTGGTATCTCCTCCTGTCCCCGTCGTGGAGCTCCCCTCAGTCCAACTGGAGCCTTCGGACTCCGTTACTTTACCCTCCAGGGCCATATGGGATGCAGCTCCCTCCTGCTCCAGTGCCACTGCTCCTCTGCCAGATGATGCTAATGCACACAAGGACAGGGTGGCAAAAAAAAAGGGGGGAAGACAGAGGAGACACATGGTCAATGCCTGCAACACCACTACCGTTGGCGGACACAACACACAGGGAGCAGCCCTATGCATTAAGCCATGCACTAGCAGGGCAGGGGAAAAGCACATGCCAATGGGGGACTCTGTCTAGACCCATTTTATGCACAGCTGGAAACCATAGGAGCCTGACTAGATGTAGAGGGCAAATACCACTTTTGGGTTTGGACTGGGAATGAGGCTGCAAATCAATGGATCTACCTTTGCGCGTCTGCCCTGGCCTAGGGGAACCCACAGCCCACCTCCCCCACCCAGACACCTCATTAAGCACGCAGAGTCAGCTGAATGAGAGTGTACTCACCCCCTTGTGGCTGCTGTGATGCCCTCAAGCACCCATCCAACTCAGGATATGCCACCGCCAGTATCCGGTACTTCAGGGGGCTCATGGTGCGACGGGCACCCCTTCCACGTTGGGAGGCCATCCCCAGCTGGGCCACCGCCGTCTTCTTGCTCCAGCGGCACAGGTCCTCCCATCTTTTCCGGCAGTGGGTGCTCTGTCTATGGTAGACCCCCAGGGTCCGCACTTCCTTGGCGATGGCACACCAAATACTCTTCTTCTGGTGAGCGTTGATCTAGAGGAATATTGAAGTAAAAATGTATGTTACTCCCCCGTACATTTCTTCTCACACATTGGCCACAAACCTCCCACCCTGGCGCAGAAAAACACACACACACCATCCTCACATGCTGGCCTGCCCCCGTCTCTTCCATCCACGACACTCCATACAATCATGTGCCATCCATCATGCACACAGATTACTCACCTGGTTGTCTGGAGGACCGTAGAGTTGCATGTACTGTGGGAGGACCCCATCCACCAGTTTCTCCAACTCCTCCACAGTGAAGGCAGGGGCCCTTTCCCCAGACACTGTAGCCATTGTCGCTTCCAGACGCAGGTCACAGCAGCACTTGCAGTGTAGGTCCTCTCCTGTTGAAGGTCAGGTATCAAGTGAGGGAACAGATAGAAAATAGGGGTCACCTCCGCTGCGGTGCATACCGTCACCGCCGGCGTACATCGTCATTGGCTCCTGGAACCCATAGCGTCCAATGACAACCAATGCTGAATTGCGCAGCGGTCTTCGACCGCCTAACGCAACGCTGCACAATGCCAGCGCAGTTACCTCATTTCCCCTTGTCCCACCTTACAGGTCAGGCAGCCGCCATTTCAGGGGGCCACATGGCAGGCCAACTAACTGCGTCACACCTATTTAGGCCAGGAATACGAACAGACAAAGGCACATAGAGAACATTTTACGATTGTGCTAAACAGCCATAGGGCACGTCCGCTGGGGCAGGTGATGAGATGGCGGCATCCTCCAGTGTACAGACCCCTGGTGGACCTGTTGACAATGGAAGACAGACACATCATTATCACTTACAGACTTGATCATGCAACAATCCAGGAACTGTGTGCCCAGTTGGAGCCAGACCTCATGTCAGCAATCCGCCATCCCACAGGAGTGCAGGTCCTGTCAGTGCTCCATTTCCTGGCAAGTGGGTCTTTTCAAACAACAGTAGCCATGGCATTAGGGATGTCACAGCCAATGTTCTCTAACATGTTGTCCAGAGTGTTATCTGCCCTGCTGAAACACATGCGCAGCTACATCGTTATCCCTCAGGTGGAGGATCTGCCCACAGTGAAAGGTGACTTTTATGCCTTGCGACATATCCCCAACATCATTGGTGCCATTGATGGTACACATGTGGCATTTGTTCCCCCCCGCAGGAATGAACAGGTGTATAGAAACCAGAAACGCTACTATTCAATGAATGTGCAGATGGTGTGTTTGGCAGACCAGTACATCTCCCATGTGAATGCCAAGTATCCAGGCTCTGTGCATGACGCTTACATTTTGAGGAATAGCAGCATCCCTTATGTGATGGGACAATTCCAGAGGCACCGTGTGTGGCTAATAGGTGAGCCCAAGGTCCCCACACAGCTTCATTTGCTGTCTGGGTATGGGAGATTTCCTAATGTTTGGAGGATGTCTAACAGTTGTCCCTCGATATTTGCAGGTGACTCTGGTTACCCCAACCTGTCATGGCTACGGACCCCAGTGAGGAATTCCAGGACAAGGGCAGAGGAACGCTACAATGAGGCACATGGGCGAACTAGGAGGAAAATAGAGCGCACCTTCAGCCTCCTGAAGGCCAGATTCCAGTTCCTCCATCTGACAGGTGGATCCCTATACTAATCACTGAAGAAGGTGTACCAGATTATCGTGGCCTGCTGTATGTTGCACAACCTGGCTTTGTGACGCCAGGTGCTTTTTCTGCAGGAGGATGGGCCTGATGGTGGTCTTGTGGAAGCTGTGGAGCCTGTGGACAGTGAAGAAGAGGAGGCAGAAGAAGAAGATTTAGACAATCGTAACAACATCATCATGCAATACTTCCAGTGAGACACAGGTAAGAGGATGGCACTGCTTCCCACATCGCATACTATTGTAGGACTAAGCATTAATCTACCTTTTTACCTCTGTGTATGGACCCTGGCTTGTCACTTTGGCTTTCCATTTCACAGATCTGGGTCCCACTTTGTGCCCCCTGCTATATTTACTGCTGGCCAACAACTGTGTAACATTGGTATGTGAACAAGTACATTGACATTGCTATATTTCAGAGAGGTTGCAATTACACATTTGTGAAAGCACAAATTGACTCCAGATTGATTTGTGATTCAAGGGTGTTTATTTCTGTGCTTATAAGTGGATGGGGGTTTGAAATGGCCTGGGGTGATGGTGGAGGAATGTCCATGGTAGTGTCCAGTCTCTTGGTCTCACAGGTGCATTGTCCAATGGGGCATAGGAAGGGGAGCAATGGCAGTTTAAGGTGGACAGGATGACAAAGTGGGACAGAAGGGTGACATTCAGGAGGGTCTTATTTCCTGGCGGGAGTCTTGGCAATGTTCTCTGTCTTGTTCCTGGATCTCAGGGACCGTTTGCGGGGTGGTTCTCCTTCTGCAGGGGGCGGGGTGCTGGTAGCCTGTTGTTCCTGTGACGGGGCTCCCTGTCCACTAGCGCCGGTGGAGGTGGAGGGCTGTTCATCGTCCAGGCTCGTGTCAGGGGCCCGTTTGTGTGCCACTGTGTCCCTCATGGTGTTGACAAGGTCTGCCAGCACCCCTGCAATGGTGACCAGGGTGGTGTTAATGGACTTCAAGTCCTCCCTGATCCCAAGATAGTTTTCCACCTGCAACCGCTGAGTCTCCTGAAACTTGGCCAGTACCATGCCCATGGTCTCCTGGGAATGGTGGTATGCTCCCATGATGTTGGAGAGTGCCTCGTGGAGTGTTGGTTCCCTGGGCCTGTCCTCCCCCTGTTGCACAGCAGTCCTCCCAGCTTCCCTGGTGTCCTGTGCCTCTGTCTCCTGCACCGTGTGCCCACTGCCACTGACCCTAGGTCCCTGATTGTCTTGGGTTGGTGGGTTTGCCTGGGTTCCCTGTAGTGGTGGACACACTGCTTATTGACGTGTCCTGGGGACAGTGGCATGGGCCCACTGGACGGGTTCTGTGCTGCTGTTTCCTGAGGGGGGAGGGTCTGTGGTCTCTTGTGACAGTGGCAGGGGAACTGACTGTCCAGAGGTCCCTGATGGGCCGGGCTGGTCACTTGATCCAGGCGTGAAGAACTGCTGTCATCACTGTGGGCCTTTTCTGTGGGGGGACTGGACACGTCTAGCACCTCCAGTCCGGTGACGTTGTGTTTGGGTCCTGTTGGGGTGTAAATGCATAGTGTTGGTATCTGTGTGTGCCATCTTGTGCATTGGGTGAGGTACCCTCTACTCCTGTGCTTGCATTATTGTATTTGCCCTTTTGTGATAGTTGGTTTGGGCTCTGTGTGGGTATCTGTACTGGACATGCTTTGGTGATGGGGGTCCATGCATAGGTGTTGCATGCAGGGCCTTGGTATTGGGATGTGTGGGTTGTATTAGTGGGGCATATGTGAGGTTTTGGAGTGATTGGAGTGAAGGTGAGGGTGGGGGTATGTGATGGCATGCAGGTGGGGTGGGGGGATTTGGTAAATAAGATATGACTTACCAGAGTCCAGTCCTCCTGTTACTCTTGCGAGGCCCTCAGGATGCAGTATTGCCAAGATTTGCTCCTCCCATGTTATTAGTTGTGGGGGAGGAGGCTGGGGTCCACCGCCAGTCCTCTGTACAGCAATCTGGTGTCTGGATACCACTGAACGCACCTTCCCCTGTAGGTCGTTTCACCTCTTCCTGATGTCATCCCGTGTTCTTGGATGCTGTCCCTCAGCATTGACCCTGTCGACGATTCTCCGCCATAGCTCCATCTTCCTAGCAATGGAGGTGTACTGCATCTGTGATCCGAAAAGATGTGGTTCTACCCGGATGATTTCCTCCACCATGACCCTGAGCTCCTCCTCTGAAAACCTGCGGTGTCTTTGAGGTGCCATGATGTTGTGTGGGTGATGTGTGAGGTGCTGTTTATTGTGCTGGATGATGTGTTGTGTTGGTGTGTGTTGTTTGTGGTGCGTGGATGTTGTATGAGTGATGGTGTTGTGTGCCTGTGGATGCTGGTGTTGTGTTTGCTATTCTCTCTCAGCTTTTTAATTTTTTTTTTGCTGTAAAGGTTTGTGGGTAATGTGGGTGTGTGTTTTATGGTGTTGTGAGTGTGTGGGTGTGGTGTGTGTATGTGTATCAGGTGTGTGTCTTTGTAATTGTCCAATGTGGTTGTGTTTTGTAAATGTGTGTGTATTTTGAGCGTGGCGGTGTGTACTGCCAATGGATTACCGCAGTTGTAAGTCTGCTGCATTGATTCGTGGGTCGTGATAGTGTGGGTGTATTCGTGTTGGCGTGACTGTGTAGGTTTTGGTATAGCCAGTTTATCACTGACCTTTGGTGTGGTGGGCTTGTGTGGGTGTCTGTATTGTGGCAGATTCCGAGATGTGGGTCGTAATACCTGTAGCGGAATTCCGCCGCCGCAACGGTATGTTGGTGGCCTTCAGCACAGCGGAAAGCAGGATTTACCGTCAGGGTTGTAATGAGGGCCTATGAGTTAACCCTATTATCCTCCACAACTATGAGGCTGTACAAATGAATAGCTGTACAACACACATACACACAAACACACCCACACACTTTAGCACACCATTTTGATTGTCGTTGGATGTCTGATGGTCATTAAACTACAGCAGAACACATTATCATGATCTTTCCAAACTGTGCCACATTGCTATATTTGTTTGGTCTTCCTAATGGACCAGATTGTTATCATGCACACATTTTTAGAATAACAACATGTTGTTCAGTGCTGTTTGTTACACATTGCTATTTACCTTTATTGTATGCCAATTACTAGCATGTGTGAGGTTTATTGTAACTCTGAAGTAAGATTGCTTACACATTGGTAAAGATTATTTGTTATTTTATTACACATTTTTTATGCAGTCCATACATTTGTGATCCCTTGATTTGGCTCATGCATCTGCAAAAGAAATTGTGCACAATTTGGGCTCCCTGCCGTGTCCCAGAAATTGATGATACATTTTGGTGTTCATCATCATCTTCCTCTTCATCCTTAGCCGGGCCTGCATGGTCCTCATTTTCCTCATCCCATGGGACATTGGTCCGCACATCCATGTAATGCAAAAAGCAGCAAACAAGTATGATCTTACATATCATGGGGGGAATAAAGCAATCTCCCCTCTGACATGTCAAGACAGCGAAAGCATGACTCAAGAACTCAAAAATCTTCTCCACTATGTTGTGGGTCCTACTAAGTTCATTGTTGTAGCTCTGCTGGGCATTCATCAGAGGATGTGCATATCGGGTCATGACCCATGGCTACAGACCATATCCTTGGTCAGCTGAAAAGACAAGAGGGGAACAATCAGTCAATGGTCATGATCGTTGATGTGCCCACGTTCATGTACATTCTGTTTGGTGTCCTGAATGACTCATACACTTTGAAACCAGTATGGTACATGTACTGACATTGGTTGACATACACACACTTTCATTTTTGGTATGACTGACACTGTACGACACATACAAGTATACTGTCCTATGTGATACACTTAATATTTGTAATCATTACTATTATGGAGAGTCATTATCTACTGCGGAGACACTTCTCTCACAAGCCTCCATTTTGCTTGTTTAGGACAACTATTAGCAGTTCTGTAGTGGTACATGTCACATTTTACAGTATTTAGCTTGGGCAGATGATATTGTCTTTCACCCATATTCATATGTGACAGTAGTAGTCCCTGTTGTTCATTAGCTACTGCCATGAAAAGATTAGTAATTGCATGTCATTGTGAGACATGAAAGTCTACACATGGCAGTGCCCTGTGACCACTATGTTGAAAGTAGACAAGGGAAGAAATATGTGGGGATCTTCAGCTGTACCGTGCAACTTTTAAACACACTTTGGCACTGGTACATAAGTGAAACATACCCAAAACACTTTGGCAAGGTCAACTATGCCATGAGGCTACCCTTGACCCTAGGGTAGGTCGCTCCCCCATCGCTGCAGCTCCACCTGCACTCCACCTCTGCGCTTGCCTCTAATTTGCCAGTACTCTCTTGGTGCCTCTCCCCGCTTTGGTCTTTCGCTCTTGTTGCCTTTTTTCCCCTGTGTCTTTCGCTCTTGTTGCCTTTTTCTTTAGCTCTTGTTGCCTTTTTCTTTAGCTCTTGTTGCCTTTTCTCTCCTGTGTCTTTAGCTCTTGTTGCCTTTTCTCCCCTGTGTCTTTCGCTCTTGTTGCCTTTTTCTTTAGCTCTTGTTGCCTTTTTCTCTAGCTCTTGTTGCCTTTTCTCTCCTGTGTCTTTAGCTCTTGTTGCCTTTTCTCCCCTGTGTCTTTTGCTCTTGTTGCCTTTTCTCTCTTTCTGCCTATTTTCTCTGGTTGCCTTTCCCTCCCGTTTTCCGCTCTCCCGCCTTCCCGCCCTCCCACCTCCCGCTTTCCCGCAGCTGCCCCAGTGCGGCCCCGCCCCGCTCCCATTCGTTGTCCCCCCTCCCGCCTCCCAGCTGACCCCTCCTCCCCCCTTCCCTCTTATGGCGGCCGCTGCGCACCGAAGGCGCGCCAAAGGCAAGCCCGTCTGCGCCCGTCCGCGCCTGGACTGCTCCCAGCGCCAGAACCCCTGGCCCCCAGCGCTCCCAAAACCCCCAGCTCAGATACGACACCGCTTCCCTCCACGCACTCAACCCTGGATGCACTACCACCTGCTTCCAAGCCAGCCCCAAACGCACCCAAGGACCCTTCACCTGCCAAACCTGCAAGTACACCTTCCACCGCACTTACAATCCGTCCACCGGCCCACGACCTAACAACCACCTCAAGTGCATCCTCCTCAACGCACGCTCTGTCCAACAGACACGCCATTGAACTATGGGACCTCCTGGACTCCACCGCACCCGACGTTGCCTTCATCACAGAAACCTGGATGAACGCCTCATCGGCTCCCGACATCGCCCTAGCCATAACCCAACGGCTACAAAATCGCCAGGAAAGACTGCAACAACCAAACCGGAGGAGGAATCGCCATCGTCTACAAAAGCTCCATCAACGTCACCACCTCCATCGAAGATACCCCCCTCGCCGCCGAACACATGCACTTCCAGATCCACACCGACCCCAGGACCACCCTCAGAGGCACTCTCGTCTACAGACCCCCTGGCCCACGCGCCCCATTCAGTGAATCCATCACAGACTTCATCACCCCACATGCCCTAGCCTCGCCTGACTACATTCTCCTCTGGGACCTGAACTTCCACCTGGAGAAGAACAACGACACCAACACCGCCACCTTGCTCGACAACCTCGCCAACCTCGGACTCAAGCAACTGGTGAACACCCCCACTCACACCGCCGGCCACACGCTCGACCCCATCTTCTCCGCCAGCAACCACGTAGCCTTCAACTACTCCTCCGAGATACACTGGACTGACCACAGATGTGTATACTTCACCTTCAGACGCAAGACCCACCACCTTCGCACACAACTAATCTCCTGCAGACCCTGGAACAAAATCTCCACAGAACAGCTACTTTCCACTCTCAACCATAACCGACCAGCCATCACCCCCGACGCCAACAACGCACCACTCGGCCTAACACAGTGGATCACCAACTGCGCCGACAACCTCGCCCCCCTCTGAAACCTCCCAAGGCAGACCGACATCAGGAAACCTCCTTGGTTCACAGACGCCCTCCAAGAATCCAAGAAAACCTGCTGCACCCTCGAAAAAACCTGGCGCAAAGAACACACCGCCGAGAACATGTCAGCCCTCAAGACCGCCACCCGCAAACACCACCAGCTGATCCGCTCCACCAAAAGGGCATCCTTCAAAGAGAGACTGGACAAGAACACCCACAACAGCAAAGAACTCTTCAACATCGTCAAAGAGCTCTCCAATCCCAACGCCAGCTCCAACACCATCACGCCCACACAAGACCTCTGCAACTCCCTCGCCACTTTTTTCCATCAAAAGATCACCGACCTACATGACAGCTTCGGACCCCAGATCCCGCCAACCACCACTGAACTCACAGCCCTGACCATCACCCTCAACGCTTGGAACCTCATCAGCCTGGAAGAGACAAGAACCACCATGAACTCCATCCACTCCGGTGCACCATCGGACCCATGCCCCCACCACATCTTCAACAAAGCCGACGCCATCATCGCCCCCTATCTCCAGAGCATCATCAACAGCTCTTGCCACGGCCACCTTCCCCGAAAGTTGGAAACACGCAGAAGTCAAGGTGCTCCTGAAGAAACTTACAGCGGACCCCAACGACCTGAAGAACTTCCGCCCCATCTTGCTCCTCCCCTTCCCGGGCAAGGTCATAGAGAAGGCCGTCAACAAGCAACTAACCAACTTCCTTGAAGACAACAACTTGCTCGACCCCTCCCAGTCTGGCTTTAGGGCCAACCACAGCACAGAAACCGCCCTCATCACTGTCACAGATGACATCAGAACCCTGATGGACAACGGAGAAACAACCGCTCTCATCCTCCTTGACCTCTCGGCCGCCTTCGACACCATCTGCCACCGCACCCTAATAACCCACCTCCGCTCCACTGGTACCCAAGGACAGGCCCTGAACTGGATCATCTCGTTCCTCTCGGACCGTACACAGAGAGTCTACCTCCCACCCTTCCGCTCAGAACCCACCAAGATCATCTGTGGCGTCCCACAGGGCTCCTCACTCAGCCCCACTCTTATCAACATCTACATGAGCCCCCTCACCAACATCGCTTGAAAACACAACATCAACATCATCTCCTACGCCGACGACACCCAGCTGATACTCTCCCTCACCAAAGACCCAGCCAACGCCAAAGCCAACCTACAGGATGGAATGAAAGACATCGCACAATGGATGAAGCTCAGCCGCCTGAAACTGAACTCAGCCAAAACAGAGGTCCTCATCCTCGGAAACTCCCCGTCTGCTTGGAACGACTCCTGGTGGCCCACGGCCCTGGGCACCGCACCTACCCCCTCAGACCACGCACGCAACCTCGGATTCATCCTGGACCCCCTTCTCACCATGACCAAGCAAGTCAACGCGTCTCATCCTCTTGCTTCCACACCCTTCGCATGCTTCGGAAGATCTTCCGCTGGATCCCCGCCAATAACAGAAAGACTGTTACCCACGCCCTCGTCACAAGCCGCCTGGACTACGGAAACACCCTATATGCAGGAACCACGGCAAAACTTCAGAAACGTCTTCAGTGCATACAAAACACCTCTGCACGCCTTATCCTTGACGTACCCCGCCACAGCCACATATCCGCCCACCTAAGACACCTGCACTGGCTCCCCGTCAACAAGAGGATCACCTTCAGGCTCCTCACCCACGCACACAAAGCCCTCCACAACAAGGGCCCCGAATACCTCAACAGTCGCCTCACCTTCTACACGCCCACCCGTCAACTTTGCTCTACCAACCTTGCTCTCGCCGCCGTCTCTCGCATCCGCAGAGCCACCGCCGGAGGTAAATCCTTCTCCTACCTGGCAGCCAAGACATGGAACTCCCTTCCTGTCCACCTCTGGACTACCCAGGACCACCTCGCCTTCAGGAAGCGCCTCAAGACCTGGCTCTTCGAGCAGCAGTAACCCCCGCCCCCTAGCACCTTGAGACCCTCACGGGTGAGTAGCGTGCTCTATAAATGCCTTGATTGATTGATTGATTGATTGATTGATCCTGCAGCTAGGGGCGCTGATAAGACCACCACTACCCCACATCACCCCCACCACTACTGCCATGGAGGCAGCACAGGAGAAGGGAGTAGACATAGCAGCAGAGGACTACCCTCATTGACCTCAGGGAGGAGAAGGTCATCACTTATTACAGGCTCAGGAGGGATTCTCTTGTCCAGCTCCTGCACCAGATTGCACTAAGGCTGCAGACAATATCCCAGAGGGGCTCTAACATCCCCCTCCAGGCCACGCTGATGGCAGTACTACACATGCTGGTGTCTGTCTCATTCCAAACCACCACAGCCAGCAGGTAGCAGGGCAGCTCAGCTCAGCCCAGCAAAGCAGAGAAGCATTTCCTCAGAACAGTCAGTCCAGGCAGAGTGTCAATCCTTACAGCAGTCTTTACCCCAGCAGAGTTCTTCCCATGTCCAGGAGTGTTCTGATTTGGTGTGGTCAGAGGCCCAGTTCTTATACCCAAATGTGCCTTTGAAGTGGAGGGTACTTCAAAGAAGCGTCTTTGAAGTGGACAGAGATTTCCTCTTCCTAGTCCTGGCTCCTGACAGCCAATAGGTGGCCCCTGTGTGTAGAGACAGGTACTTTCCTATTGAAGTGTAAGTGTTAGCTCCCCTTCACCCTTCCTGCTTAGGAAGGTCCATCAGAATGCAGATGCGTCCTTTGTCATACCCACCCTTCCTGTGTTTGTGGCTGTCTAAAAGGAATATTCAAAGTGTAGCTGTCAGATACCCAAGACGTGTATTAGAGACAGGCTGCAGGGCAACAAAATGATACAGCAAAAACGGGAAATGAAAGGTAAAAAGTCTGGGAGAAGACTACCCTAAAGCTGTCAGGTCTAACACTTTCATTGTTTGCCTTTTGTGTATTTTGGCTCAGCATTTTTACCTGTTTTCCTTTTTCATGAGTTTTGCAATAATAACATCAGAATACATTTATCATGATGACCATGTGGTTATATGTCAGTAAAAATATCAAACTACAAAAATATCACATGCATAATAAGAACCTTATCATAATATCCCACGGTAAGTACTAATTTAGCAATCTTAACTCCACATCTACTTACCCCCAGTTTCCTTGCAATATAGTTGTGAGATCACATTATGGATGAAGCATAATTGTTGATAGTTTAAACGCAATATATTGTTTGAGCACCTGATCATACATGTCCTAAACGAGAATTACCTTTTGCAATTATTCCTTTAAGTATGGTCGGCACAAAAAATGCACTGGGCGAAAAATATATAATGTGATTATCTGATTTATTGTGCAAAACGCAAATGGCAAACACTTTTTCCATGTTATTTATCACTTCATCTGGGCCTAATGTACAGATCCAAAGTGTCACAGCATGTATGGTACGAAGTGGGTCTCTCTGTCATCCTGTATTTCATTGTGGGTTCCCAATCCAAGATGGCACCGTTGGTTTGCTGTTCCCTGTTTCCTGTCTCACCACTGTAGAAAGAACATAAAAGCTGGAATCCATTTTGTCACAAAATGTTTGGAATACTTTTCATGTGGTTCAACACATCCATTATGGCCCTCATTATGACATTGGCGGTAAATCCCACTTACCTCAATGCTGGCTGCTGCCAACATACCGCCACCATGGCGGACATCGGTTCACCATATTATGACATACACACACCAATCCGTCACTGTTCAGCCACAGACACAAGTCCGACACACCAAAGGTCAGTGATAAACTGGCGGTATGCAAACCCACACCATTATGCCAACAGAACAACGCCCATCACATTATGACCCATGAATCATACACGGTACAAACCGCTGCGCTCAAAATGCACACACACAAACAAAACAACACCACATTGGACAATATATACAACACACACCTGACACCCATACACGCACCACAACCACACCACTATAAACACACACCCACATTACCCACAACCCTTTACGACTGCAAACCATTGGCACAAGACAGACACCACAACCACAGACAAACCAAAGCCACATACTACTCACACCCATACACCACTCACGTACCCCACATCACACACCCCTACACATCCTCACCTACACACCTCACACAACACCCGTGGCACCACAAAGCCATCCCCGATTCTCTGAAGAGGAGCTAACGGTCATGGTGGAGTAAATCATCAGGGTAAATCCTCAACTATTTGGAGCACAGGTGCAGCAGATATCCATTGCTAGGAGATAGAGCTATGGTGGAGAATCGTGGACAGGGTCAACGCAGTGGGACAGCACCCAAAAACTAGGGATGACATCAAGAAGAGGTGGAACGACCCACGTGGGAAGGTACGTTCCATTGCAGCAAGACACCAACTCGCTGTACAGAGGACTGGCGGTGGACCCCCACCTCCTCCCCCACAACTAACAGCATGGGAGGAACAAGTCCTGGCAATCATGCATCCTGGGACTGGACTCAGGTAAGTCAACTCTCTACTTCAATCACCCCCCTACCTGCATGCCATCACATACCCCCACCCTCACCCTCATTCCCATCACTCCACCACCCCCACACACCCCACCATCGCATCCCACTCATCCCAATGCCAAGCCATGCATGCCATACCAATGCATGAACATCACACACAGCCCTGTTTGGACACCTATCACTAAAGCATGCATACTAGAGAGAATCAGCTAGCCCACCACATACAAACTTACACAAGGGAAAGCTGCCAGGGCAAATACAACCAAAGAGGGCAAGCCACTGATGCACAATATGTCAGACACAGAAACAATAACACATAATTTACATCCCCGCAGGTATCCCAGCCAATGTCACCGGAGAAGAGGTGCCAGCAATATCCAGTCCCACAACTTAAGAGGCCCACAGTGATGACAGCAACTCTGGTCACCTGGATCTGAATGACAAGCCTGGCCCATCAGGGACCTCTGGACAGTTGGTTACCCAAGCCCAGTCACAGACAACCACAGAGCCTCCCCCATCTGGAAACACCACAGTAGCACCCACCCAGCATACCCACACCTCTGTCCCCAGGACACGTCAATCAGCAGTGTGTCCACCTCTAGAGGGACCCCAGGGCAGACCTCATACCCAAGACTATCAGGGACCTGGGGTCACTGGCAGTGGGCACACGGTTCAGGGGACAGAGGCACAGGACAACAGGGAAACTGGGAGGACTGCTGTGCACAAGGGGGAGGGCCGGCCCAGGGAACCGACTCTCCAGGAGGCACCTGCAGAGATCCTGGGAGCATACCAACATTCCCAGGCCACTGTGGGCCAGATCCTGGACAATGTGCAGGAGAACAGGCGGCTGCAGGAGAGACAGTAGTAGGGTATCTGGGAGGACTTACAGGCTATCAACACCACCCTGGTCTCCGTAGCAGGGGTTGCTGGCAGACATGGCCAATATTATGAGGGAGGCAGTATCACACCACCGGGCCCCTGCCACTAGCCAGACATCTGAACTGCCTTCCACCTTCGCTGCCGCTAGTGGCCAGGAGGCCCTGCCACAAGACTCACAGGCCACCAGCACCCCTCCCCCTGCAGAAGGAGAACCACCCTGCAAACGTTCCCCACGATCCAGTCAGAAGCCAGAGAGTATTGCCAAGACCCTTGCCAGGAAATGAGACTCTTGTGATTGTCACTCTTGTGTCCCACTCTGTCACCCTGTCCACCTTGAACTGCCACTGCTCCCCTTCCTATGTCCCCATGGACAATGCACCTGTACTACGGACTGGAACTATGCCCTGGAATTTCCTCCATCATCACCCCATCCCATTGCCTTTGCCCCTTAATATATGAGCACTTCAATAAACACCCTTGGAAAAAATAGAAGTATGGAGTATGTCACATTTTTTAAGTATGTATGCGTTTAACTATGTACAAACATTGCAATTCAACTGTACAGTAAATAATCACATATGAAAGACCTGTAGTTGGCTGCAGTGATCACACCAGGAGCTATTGTGAGGCACCAAAATCTGAAAATGAATTGCCAAAGGGTACAGTAAGTGGGCATAGAAGTGGGAAAACCCAGCATGCCAGTGTCAAAGAATTTCCAAATAATGACAAAGAAATGTGAAGTAACACTGTCCTACCTGTGTGTCATTGGAAATATTGTCTGATCACTGCTGTTCTGTTGTCCTTATCCTCATCCTTTGCCTCCTCATCCTCACTGTCAACAGGGTCCACTGCTGGCACACAGGCATCTCCAGCTTCCTCCTCCTGCAGAAAAGGCACATGGCGTCTCAGGGCAAGGTTGTGCAACATGCAGCATGCCACTATTACCTGGCAGACCTTCTTGGGTGAGTAGCACAGGGATTCACCTGTTAGATGGAGGCACCGAAACCTGGCCTTCAGGAGGCCAAAGGTTCTTTCTATGATTCTTCTGGTTCGCCCATGTGCCCCATTGTAACGTTCTTCTGCCCTTGTCCTGGCATTCCTCACAGGGGTCAGTAGCCATGATAGGTTGGGGTAACCAGTCACCTGGAAATATTGAGGGACAACATTTAGCCACACACTATCCCATATGGCCCACCCCATACCCATACACCTACATATACTGGGTGGGGACTAGGGCTCACCTATTAGCCACACCCTGGGCCATATTTATACTTTTTGACGAACAACTGCGCCAACGCAGTTGTGCGTCAAAACTGTTACCGCCGACTAACGCCATTCCAATGCGCCATTTAAGGAATGACGTTAGCCAGCGCTGCAGACTGGTCTGAGTAAAAAAAAAATACTCACACCAGACAGCGCCGGCATATGGGAAAATGGGGGTTGTGCGTCAAAAAATGGTGCAAGTCAGGTCTGAGGCAAAAATCAAACCGAACTTGCGCCATTCTTTTTGACGCACAACACCCACTGACATGACTCCTGTCTTAGCAAAGACAGAAGTCATGCCCCCTTGCCCAATGGCCATGCCCAGGGGACTTCTGTCCCCTGGGCATGGTCATTGGGCATAGTGGCATGTAGGGGGGCCCAAATTAGGCCCCCCTATGCCACTTTAAAAAAACTTTAAAAAATACTTACCTGAACTTATCTTTACTTACCTGGGATGGGTCCCCCCATTCATGGGTGTCCTCCAGGGGTGGGCGAGGGTGGCAGGGGTTGTCCCTGGGGGCAGGGGAGGGCACCTCTGGACTCCTTCCGAGCCCACAGATACCTTAACGCCTGCCTTGATCCAGGCATTAAAAACAGCGCACATCAGGCTGTGCACCGTTTTTTAAGGCCCACCCCCTCCTGTGCGTCAAAATGACGCTGGGGTATAAATAAGGCGCACAGGCCTTAAAGTCATTTTTTGGAAGGGAACGCCTACCTTGCATATCATTAACGCAAGGCAGTTTACCGCTTCCAAAAAATGACGCACGCAGTGGAATTTTGATGTCCACGGGTTAGGGCGTCAAAGTTTAAATATGGGGCAAGGTTTGTGCCGAATGTGCGTCAAAACTTTTGACGCACATTCAGCGCAAACAGAGTATAAATATGCCCCCCTCTGCCTCTGTAGTTGGGCCATCATATTTGGGATGCTGCTATTCCTCAGAACAAAGGCATCATGCACTGACCCATGATACTTAGCATTGACATGGGAGATGTACTGGTCCGCCAAGCACACCATTTAAACATTCATTGAGTGTTAACTCTTACGATTTCTGTACACCTGTTTATTTTGACAGGGGGACACGAATGCAATATGTGTTTGATCAATTGCCCCAATTATGTTGGGGATGTGTTCCATTGCATAGAAGTCAGCCTTCACTGTGGCCAAATCATCCACCTGGGGAAATACAATGTAGCTGCACATGTGTTTAATCAGAGCAGACAACACTCTGGTCAGCACTATGGAGAACATTGGCTGTGACATTCCTGCTGCCAAACCCACTGTCACTTGGAAAGAACCAGTTGCCAGGAAATGGGGCACAGATAGAACTTGCACAAGAGGGGGGGTCCCAGTGGGGTGACGGATAGCAGATATCAGGTCAGGCTCCAATTGGGCACACAGCTCTGTGATTGTGGCCCTGTCATGTCTAAAGGTGAGTAGTATGTATTATGTGCCAAGTCCACCAGGGGTGTGTCCACGGGGGTATGTCTCCATCTCCTATTCATCCGCAGCAGTAGCAATCTAACGGACAAAAGAGTGAGGAGCCAGTCACAAACTAAACAATGGGGCAACAACAGTACGATGCATGCTGTCAAATTGTAATGGGTCAGTGAGAATTGTCCTGTGTGTCCAAATTTAAACAGTGACACAGTAATTATCCAGGGCCTGCCCCCCCCCCCGAAATGGCATCCGCTTGTCCTGTGTGGAGGGACAGGAGGAAGTGAGGTAATTCCGCTGATGTTGTGCGCCATTGTGGGAGGCGGTTGGGAACCGCCGTGCAACTCCTCATCTGTTAACATTGGGCCCTAAGGGTTACAGTGGCCAATGGTGATGTACACCGGTGGTGATGGTATGCACCGCCGCAGACGTTACCACCATTTTCCATCTGATTCCTCACTTGCTACCTGAACTTCAACAGGAGAAGACCTACACTGCATGTACAGCTGTGACCTGTGTCTGGAACCTACCATGGCCTGTGTGACTGGGGAAAGGGCCCCTGCCTTCACTTCAGCAGAGTTGGAGAGACTGGTGGATGGGGTCCTACCCCAGTACAGACTGCTGAATGGGCCTCCAGACCAACAGGTGTGCACACTGTGGGCACGATCCATGTGGCATGAATGCATGGAGTGGTGTGTGAAGGCCTTGTGTAAGGGGGGTGGGTGGATGTCCCCTGGGCGGCGTACAGGTTGTGTGCTGGTTTGTGTGTGTGTAAATGGTGATGTGAAGGGGTATGGTGGGCCATAAGTCTAACAGGCAGGACTCTCTGACAAATTCTATTTTCCTGTGTGTATTGCCTCTGCAGGTCAGCGCCCATTAAAAGAAAGGTATATGGCGTGCCATCGCCAAGGACGTGGAGACCCTGGGGGTCTATGGCAGACAAAGCACCCACTGTCGGAAACGGTGAGAGGACCTGAGATGCTGGGTACTGATGACGGCAGAGGCCCACCTGGGGATGGCCTCCCAATGAGGAATGGGTGCCCATCGAACCCTGAATGCCCTGATGGCCCCCAAACAGGCGGTGGCCTATCCTGAGCTGAATGGGCACTTAGGGGCATCATAGCAGCCAGAAGGGGGTGAGTAGAGTGCCCATCATTACAACTTACCGATGGTAGGGTGGTATCCAGGTGGGCGATGTGTGTCAGTGGGAGCCCCTAGGCCAGGTCTGACATTACAGCATAGGTCCCCTGGTGGCAAGGGTCTGGAAGGGATAATCCTGTTTCCTAGCTTGTAGGCATCTACTACTGGTCAAGGTTGCGTGGGTCCCATGCCTTGGTGACTAGCAATATCTCTGGCAGTGCAATGCATAGTGCGTAGGCCTGTACCCTGTGTGTGAGGGTGGTGTGTACGCCAATGGTGGTGTTGGTGCAGCCATTGAACAAGTGTATCCTTTGTCTCTCCCCCCCTTTTTGTTTTGTCACCCTGTCATTATGTGCATTAGCATCATCTGGCAGAGGGACAGAGGCACCAGCGATGAAGGGAGCTGTATCCCACAGGACCCAGGAGGCAGAATCCACCGACGGTGAGTGCACCAGTGGGATGGAGGGCGAGGGGAGCACCACGGCGGAGACTGGAGGGGACAGTTCTGACACAGATACCTCCTCCGATGGAAGTTCCCTGGTGGTGGCAGACACCTTTGTGACTACCCCAGCTACAGGTACAGCTGCCACTCCTCGGACCAGCACCGCCCTCCCGGCAGCCCCTCAGCGAGTTGCCCATGCCCGTTCACCCAGAAGGGTGGGCATCTCCTTCGCCCCAGGCACTTCAGGCCCTGTCCCAATTAGCCCTGCTGCCCTGAGTGAGGAGGCTATTGACCTCCTGAGATCCATCACTGTAGGGCACTCAGCCATTGTGAATGCCATCCAAGGGATGGCAGCCCAGATGCACCAGACTAATGCATTTCTGGAGGGCATTCACACTGGCTTGGCAGCCCAACAGAGATCAACCCAGACTCTGGCCTCCTCTCTGAAGGCAGCCATTGTCCCTGTTTCCACCCTCTCCACTCCAACTTCCTTTTCCCAATCCCATTCCCCTCAATCCCAACCTATCCCAAGCACACAGGCAGATGAGCATGCACACAAGACCACACACAAGAGTGGCACAGGCAAACCCAAGTACCACCCATCATCCCACAAGCACTCACACAAACATCATCCAGATGCAGACATACCAACATCCACTTATTCCACTGTCTCCCCCTCCTCCCCCTCCTCCACTTCCCTCCCGGTTCTGTCTACACTCACACCTGCATGCACTACATCCTCATCCACTACCAGCATCACCACCACACCTAGCAGAACACACACCTCACTGGCAGACACCTCCACAACAGCCATGCACACGTCACCTGTGTACTCTCTCACTGTTTCTGTCCCCCCTCCTAAAGTATACAAATGCAAGCACTCAGACACCCAACAGCCATCCGCCTCACAACAGCATCTAGCCCATGCACCTGCACCCAAAATCAGCAGACAGACACCCTCTACAATCACTCCCTCTTCCTCCATTCCCAAACCTTCTCCCTCTTCCCACCCCAATGTCCCTAAAAAGCTTTTCCTATCCACCATTGACCTCTTCCCTACACCTCCCCCCATCCTGCACGTCTGGCCAGAGTGGCAAAAATCCCAGCCAAGCACATCAGAAACCCAGTCGACAGGCCCAGTAGTCACCACACCCACTCGTGGTGGGAAAGGATCCAAGGCACATGTCCTGAGGGTGAAGGAGCCTGCACCAGGCAGCCTCAAAGAAATGGAGCCAACCCCAGCTGCTGCAAGGAATACCAAGGAGCCTGCCCCAGCTGCTGCAATGAAGACCAAAGAGCCTGCCCCAGCTGCTACAAGGAAGACCAAGGAGCCAGCACCAGCTGCTGCAAGAAAAGAGCAAGGAGCCAGCAGCCAGGAAGGGCAAGGGCCCTGGGGTAGGAACTCTGACGGAGCCCTCACCACCAACCATGGTTGTGCAGCCATCCGAGGCTGCAGGGGATGGGCAGGAGCCTCCCCCCCACCAGCAGCACTGCCATCTCTAGTGGGCATCCATCCGAGGCTGCAGGGGGTGGGCAGGAGCCTCCCCACAGCAGCACCACCACCTCCAGTGGGCAGCCGTCCGAGGCTGCAGACGATGGGCAGGAGCCTCCCCCCACCAGCAGCACCTCCACCTACAGTGGGCAGCCTTCTGAGGCTCAAGGGGATGGCCAGGAGCCCCCCCCCCCCACCAGCGGTTGCAGCAGCACCACTACCACCACTGAGCAGCTGTCACTCCCGGCGGATGGTATATAGTCCTGCCTCCATGGGCTGCTGTGCGGCCTGCCCCCTGCAAGTCCAGAGGGCATGACACCCACCTGAGAGACTGTGACCTTGCACTCCCCAGGATCAAGAGCACAGGGCACGATGCCTCATCCAGAACCAGTGGGTAAGACACCCACCAACGCCAGCCTCCCCAGGATCAGGAGCACAGGGCACGATGTGCCCTCCAGAACCAGTGGGTAAGACACCCACCAACTCCAACCTCCCCAGGATCAAGAGCACAGAGCACAATGCCCCCTCCAGAACCAGTGGGTAAGACACCCACCAACCCCAGCCTCCCCAGGATCAAGAGTACAAGGCACGATGCCCCCTCCAGAACCAGTGGGGATGTCACCCACTCGAGAGACTGTGGCCTTGCTCTCCCCAGGACTAAGCACAGGGCATGTTGCCCCCTCCAGAATCAGTGGTCTAGTTTCATCTCCCAGCTGAGGTGCCCCCCAGACCCCCTGAGGTGCCTGCCTATTTACCAACTGATTCCCCAGCAGTGTTTTCTCCATGTTGATGCAGGTGACAAGTGGGGCCTTGGACTTTGGCCTGTGGCCATGTGGCCCACGCAACCTGTGGACTGGACAGTGTCCCTTGAACTGTACAATTGTATATATCTGAAATATTGGCTAAGTTATTTTGATAGTGTGTTGATATTATTACACTCACTTTAGTAAATTCATTTTGTCCTTGCATTATTCTGACGATTTAGGGGGAATAACTTGTTTTCTTGTGCATCTGGTTGTGTGTATGGTGTGTGTATGTCGGGTGTGTGTGGTGCGTGTGTGTGTCACTCTCTTTTTCCTCCCTCCCTTCCTTGTGTGCTAAGCGGCTGTACTCACCGTCGTCGTCTTCGCCGTCTTTGGTGTTCGTGGTGGAGCAGCATGTAGAAGATCATGGGGAAGACATGCAGCACAGACTCAATGGCGGCGTGGTTGTTCCCTGTGTCTCCAATGGTGAGTCTTTTCACTTCCATGCAGTGTTCCCGCCAGGCTTTTGATGTCGTTGGTACCACCCCGGAAAAGGTGGCGGATTGGCATGTCTTAATACGGTGGGTGGAACATTGACTTCCGGCTGGCTGTAGGCGGCTACCGCCATGGTACCTGTTGTTTCCGCCCTGGCGGTCAGTGTGGTAAAGTGGCTGTCTCTCTGAGATCGTTCCGCCATGGTCATAATTTGGCAGTAATTACCACCAGCCTGTTGGCAGTATTACCGCCACTTCAACACCGATCGCCAGGGTTGTAATGAGGTCCTATGTCTCTTCCATCTCTTTAGTATTATTAGGACCAGCCTTTTGTACTTGGGTTCAGAGAAGTCAAAGATCAATCCGTGAGGCTACTACTGTATCCAATGCTTAACTGGTTGCAACACAAATGACTTCAGTGCCTTCACATGGATATAAATCCAAATCTTGATATGGCAAGATACAATTAAGAACTATCTGTGACAGAGGCATTAGCAGCATGGTACAATAGATGTATCAGAATGACAATTAAGTGCAGATTTAGAAACACGTTTCATTACTTTTTTAAAACAAACCTGATGTGAGTATAGTTGTAGAATTTACAATACAACAAGCTGCTTGGTAACCAAATGCAATGTAAAGCTGCACAATTTTCTGCTGAGCATTACTGTGTGCTTAGAGGGGTAGTCAATGATTAATGCATGCATGCAACCACTAATGGGATTTGAGGAAAATCCCTATTTACAAAGAATTGAAGACAGCGATTTGCACCAAAATCCTATACCTTAAGGCAGGCATAATGAGGAGAACTGTTTTCATTTGTCCTCATTTTTCCCTTTTTGCATCTGTTTTGCATTCTGTAGCACAAAGTTGGAAAAACTTTAAAGCACAATTTTTGAACTGGAAGGGAACTTTTCCGGTGCAGAAACTATTCTTATCGGAATGCAGCTGCCCTTGCACTTTTGCAAAAGGGTGTAAATTATGCGAGGACACAAAGAGAGCTAAACCTCATCACATCTTAGTAGATTTAGGGGGTCATTCCAACCCTGGCGGTCAGTGTTAAAGCGGCAGCAAAACCGCCAACAGGCTGGCGGGAAAAAAAATGGAATTCCGACCCTGGCGGAAACTGCCAACAGAGACCGCCAGAGCAACACACCGCCCGCCACGGCGGTACAAACAAACAGCGCGGCGGTCACCGCCAACAGACAGGCGGGAGACAATGTACCGCCCACTGTATCACAACCTACCAATCAGAAACACATTTTCCGGGGCAGTAGCCCCGACGATAAAAACACGGCGGAAACAGCCATTTCGAAGGGAAAACGCTCACCTCCATACACCCCACGAGGAATCAGGACAGCATGGAACCCGAACTCCACATACTCCCAGCAATAGTCTTCCTGCTCCTCTACCAGGAGCACGAATGCCGGCGCAGAAGACAACGGTGAGTACTGCACTTACGACACAGGGGAGGGTGGAGTGGAAAATATTACGGGTACACACATACGCGACACACCCACCCTCACCCTCACCCACTACAACACACACATCAATGCATAGCAACACATCAGAGTGACACCCCCCAAACCCCCCGGAAGAATGCAAATACAAAAGGAAATGATTCTAAACATTGGAATATATTGTATTACTGCCCAAAAAATATATATACACATCAAAAACTCTTACATACATAAATGTACAAGTCCGAGCATTGTAGCAGGCATTGTTCGTGGACCACTGGGCCCAAATCACATGGGCAAAGCCCACACAGGATACCTGACTCCAACGGAGAGAACACTGCAGGGGCATCAGATAGCCAAACTACAGGCACCTCAGGGGGAAGGGAAGGGGGGGCACCTCAGCCAGATGAGTGCACGATGCCAGATCCACGAGGGGCCTCCATGGCCACTGTTACATCCTGGGGAGTGCAAAGCCACAGACTCTCAAGTCCAGACAGTGGGTGGGCTGCCCACTGTTACATCCTGGGGAGTGCAAAGTCACAGTCTCTCAAGTGGATAACAGTCTCCACTGGTTCTGGAGGGGGACTGGTGCCCCGAGTGCCCCGTGCAGCCCTGCCCGACACAGATGCGGGCCAGCCCCTGCCGCTCATGGGCCAGCGGTGCTTGAGATGAAGTGCCCAGTGCAGCAGTGCTTGAGATGAAGTGCCCAGTGCAGCGGTGCTTGAGACGGCGGTGCCCAGTGCAGCGGTGCATGAGATGAAGGGCCCTGTGCAGCGGTGCTTGAGATGAAGGGCCCAGTTCAGCGGTGCTTGAGACGGCGGTGCCCAGTGCAGCGGTGCTTGAGACGGCAGTGCCCAGTGCAGCGGTGCTTGAGACGGCGGTGCCCAGTGCAGCGGTGCTTGAGATGAAGGGCCCAGTTCAGCGGTGCTTGAGACGGCGGTGCCCAGTGCAGCGGTGCTTGAGATGAAGGGCCCAGTTCAGCGGTGCTTGAGACGGCGGTGCCCAGTGCAGGGGTGCTTGAAATGAAGTGCCCAGTTCAGCGGTGCTTGAGATGAAGGGCCCAGTGCAGCGGTGCTTGAGACGGCGGTGCCCAGTGCAGCGGTGCTTGAGATGAAGTGCCCAGTTCAGCGGTACCTGAGATGAAGGGCCCAGTTCAGCGGTGCTTGAGATGAAGGGCCCAGTGCAGCGGTGCTTGAGACGGCAGTGCCCAGTGCAGCGGTGCTTGAGATGAAGTGCCCAGTTCAGCGGTACCTGAGATGAAGGGCCCAGTTCAGTGGTGCTTGAGATGAAGGGCACAGTGCAGCGGTGCTTGAGATGAAGTACCCAGTTCAGCGGTACCTGAGATGAAGGGCCCAGTTCAGCGGTGCTTGAGATGAAGGGCCCAGTTCAGCGGTGCTTGAGACGGCGGTGCCCAGTGCAGCGGTGCTTGAGATGAAGTGCCCAGTTCAGCGGTTCCGGCCATGGCGGGGAGGTCATTTGCCACCTGTCCTGTGGCTGGCGGGGCCTTCCTGGCCATCTGTCCTGTGGCTGGCGGGGTCCTCCTGGGCAGCTGTGCCGGGCCTGTTGGTGGCCTCCTGCCCACCTGGGATGGGGCTGGCGGGCCCTCCTGGCCAGCTGGGCTGATGGCGGTGTTGTCGGGCGTGCTGCTCTTCCCAGCCTTCCCTGATCGCCTGTGGCCCTTCCCCACCTTGGGCGGTGTGCCAGCTGTCTCTACACTTCCTGCCGGAGCCATGGTAGGGGTTTTAGTCCCTGGTGTTTTCACCCTCTCGCGCCGGCCACTGCCTATCTTGGGATGTTTCTCCGGGGGTGGGCTGCCCGTGCCTTGGCTTCACACCAAACTCGCTGCCCTGGAGGGTGGGGCACTCCACAGTCCATGGCAGACTGTGATGACAGGGGCCAGTTTTGTCGTGGCTGAGGTGCTGACTGTAGTCCTATGACATGGACGGGGTGGGGGACTTGGTGGAAAGAGGTTGAGTTTAGACAGGAAAAGCTTTTTAGGAGCAGTGGGACGGGTAGGTGTAGTGGGTATGGGAGTGGAGGAAGAGGTTGTGGTTGTAGGAGTTGTAAGTCTGGTGTCTTTGGGTGCAGGTGCTTGGGCAGGAGGCTGTCGTGAGGTGGATGGCTGTTGGGTGGGTGGCTGCCTGCGTTTGTGTATCTTGGAAGAGGGGGTCCCAGACACACTGGGAGAGGACACAGGGGACGTGTAAATGGCAGTGGGGGTGGTGACTGCATGTGTGCGGGGGTTCTGGTGTGTGCTGCTGAGGGACGTAGTGGCTGAAGATGTTGTGCATGCAGGTGTGAGTGGAGACGTGACAGGGAGGGAGGAGGGAGACGAGGAGGAGGGGGATACAGTGGAGGCAGTGGGTGTTGGTATGTCTGTATGTGGATGTTGCTTGGGTGAATGCCTGTGTGATGTGTGGTGCTTATGTCTGGCTGAGCTTCCCTTGGTTGTTGAGGTGTGTGCAGGCTGGTCTGATGGTGTGTCTTGGATAGGCAGAGGTACAGGTGATAGGGTATGGGTGGAGGAAGTTGGAGGGGGGAGGCTAGAGACAGGGACAATGGCTGCCATCAGTGCTAAGGCCAGAGTCTGGAACGATTGCTGAAGGGCAGCCTGACCAGAATGAATGCCCTCCAGGTATGCATTACTCTGGTGCACCTCCCTTTCTACACCCTGGATGGCATTCAAAATGGTAGACTGCCCAACAGTGAGCCTCCTCAGGAGGTCAATGACCTCCTCACTGAGGGCAGCAGGGGTGACTGGGGCAGGGCCTGAGGTGCCTGGGGCGAAGGAGATGCCCACCTTCCTGGGTGAGCGGGCACGGGCCAAACGCTGAGGGGCTGCTGGGAGGGCGGTGCTGGTGCGGTGGGTGGCAGCTGTACCTGTTGTTGCGGGGGGCACAGATGTTGCCGCCACCACAAGGGAGCTCCCTTCAGAGGACGAGTCGTGTCACTGATGTCTGCCCAAGTCCCCGCTGTGGATCTCCCCTCGCCCTCCGTCCCACTGGTGAATTCGGAGTCCGTTGCATGGCCCTCCATGGCCATGTGGGATGCAGCTCCCTCGTGCTCCGATGCCACTTCTCCTCCGCCTGATGATGCTAATGCACACATGAACAGGAAGACCACAAAAAAGGGGGGGGAGAATAAAGACATGTTGAGTGCATGCATTGGCTACACCGTTGGCGGACAGGACAGACACAGAAGCCCCCTGCACTACGCCGCACACTTGGGGTCGACTACTCAATCCGTGGGACATGGCCTACAAGCCTATGGACGACATCTGCACACATAGATGACACAGGGCCATGAATAGCTGTACTTGGCACCCTACAGAGGTGGGGGGCGTGGGCACAGGGCCATGCCTTACGGAGGGGCCTAGCCTACAGAAATCGCCCTGGCCTAGGGATACCCACAGCCCTCCTCCCCCACCCAGACACCTCCACTGCACGCAAAGTCAACAGAATGAGAGTGTACTCACCCCCTTGTGTCTGCTGTGATGTCCTCACGCGCCCATCCAAATCGGGGTAGGCCACCGCCAGGATCCGGGACATCAGGGGGGTCAAAGTCCGACTGGCACCCCTCCCACGTTGGGAGGGCATCCCCAGCTGAGCCTCCGCCGTCTTCCTGCTCCAGCGGCAGATGTCCTCCCATCTCTTCCGGCAGTGGGTGCCCTGTCTGTGGTGGACCCCCAGGGTCCGGACGTCCTTGGCGATGGCACGCCAAATATCGATCTTCTGGTGGGCGCTGACCTATGTGAAATGTACAGGGGGAGAAGAATAGTCATCACCTTCTGCACCCTCAATGTGAGTTGCCCCCCATCCCTACCCTTGCCATGTGGCACATGCTCTCACCGTCGTTTGATGCATGCCTCAATCGCTCCCCTCCCCACCATCTTTCATCCACCCCACTCAACACAGGCATAGCCCATAAAGCATGCTCCCAGTGTATTTACCTGTTTGTCTGGAGGACCGTAGAGTAGCGCGTACTGGGGGACGACCCCATCCACAAGTTTATCCAACTCCTGAGCAGTGAAGGCAGGGGCCCTTTCCCCAGTCGCATGAGCCATTGTCTCTTCCAGACCGAGGTCACAGCAGCACTTGCAGTGTAGGTCCTCTCCTGTCGAAGATCAGGTATCGAGTAATTAAGCAGATCGAAAATCCCGCCCGCGGCGGTGCGTACCGCGACCGCCGGCGCACATCGTCATTGGCTCCTGAGACCCATAGGGTTCAATGTTAACCAATGCTGCTTTGCGTCGCGGTCTTCGACCGCCTACCGCCACGGTGTGCCATGCCAGCGCATTTACCTCACATCCCATTGTCACACTTCACAGGTCAGGCAGCCGCCATTTCAGGGGCCCACATGGCTTACTTTTTACTGCGTCACACATACCTAGGCCTTGCATCAACACTCATACAAACCATTCCATGGTTTGAGAATCGTGTTATGTGCAAGCTGTGGTTACATACCTGTGGGTTGATTGACTCTGTGCTCGCTGTTGTCCTTCATAGGCACCGTCCGCTGGGACATGCGAGGAGATGGAGGAATCCTCCGGTGTACAGACCGCTGGTGGACCTGTCGACAATGGAGGAAAGACATGTCATACTGACATACAGGCTTGACCGAGCCACTATACATGAACTGTGTGCCCAGCTGGAGCCCGACCTGATGTCACCAATCTGCCAACCCACAGGGATCCCCCCTCTAGTGCAGGTGCTGTCAGTGCTCCATTTCCTAGCAAGTGGGTCATTTCAAACAACAGTGGCCATAGCATCAGGGATGTCCCAGCCTATGTTTTCCAAGCTGTTGTCCAGAGTGTTGTCTGCCCTGCTGAAACACATGCGCTGCTACATCGTTTTTCCTGAGGTGGGGGATTTGCCTACAGTTAAGGGTGATTTCTATGCCCTTGGACATATCCCCAACATCATAGGTGCCATTGATGGGACCCATGTGGCTTTGGTTCCCCCCCACAGGAGTGAACAGGTGTACAGAAACAGGAAGAGTTATCATTCGATGAATGTGCAGATGGTGTGTTTGGCAGACCAGTATATCTCCCATGTTAATGCCAAGTTCCCTGGCTCAGTGCATGACGCGTACATCATGCGGAATAGCAGCATCCCTTACGTGATGACTCAACTCCAGAGGCATCGTGTGTGGCTAATTGGTGACTCAGGTTACCCCAACCTGTCATGGCTACTGACCCCAGTGAGGAATCCCAGGACAAGGGCAGAGGAACGCTACAATGAGGCCCATGGGCGAACTAGGAGGGTGATCGAGCGGACCTTCGGCCTCCTGAAGGCCAGGTTCCGCTGCCTACATATGACAGGTGGATCCCTATTCTACTCACCAAAGAAGGTGTGCCAGATCATCGTGGCCTGCTGTATGCTTCACAACCTGGCTTTGCCACGACAGGTGCCTTTTCTGCAGGAGGATGGTCCAGATGGTGGTGTTGTAGCAGCTGTGGAGAGTGAAGAGGAGGAAGCCGAAGAAGATGACATAGACAACAGGAACACAGTAATACAGCAGTATTTCCAATGACACACAGGTAAGAATAAACACCGGCATATTACATATACTTAAACACTACTACCTCTCTACTGTCTGTCCTTTTCACCCAGTGTATGGTAACTGAGTTGTGACTTTCCCTTCCGATTTCATAGATGTGGGCCCCACTGTGTGACATCTGCTTTGTTTCCCCATGGACTACAGCTGTGTGACATTGGTATGTGTGCATCACAATGTAAATAAGCATTTTGGCACGGTAATGTCTAATACATTTGTTCAAAATCACAGCCAGACTCCTGATTGTTTTGTGCAATAACTGTGTTTATTACAGTGCTCTATATTGGTGGGTGGATTGCAAATCGGTGAGGGGTGATGGTGGAGGAATGTCCATGGCAGAGTCCAGACTATTTGTATCACAGGTGCATTGTCCAAATGCTTGTGAAAGTGGAGCAGGGGCAGTTTAAGGATGGACAGGGTGACGATGTGGGACAGTGGGATGACAATCAGGGAGGTATCCTTTCCTGGCGGGGGTCTTGGCATCTTACTCTGTCTTCTTCCTGGATCTCAGGGACCGCTTGCGGGGTGGTTCTCCTTCTGCAGGGGGTGGGGTGCTGGTGGCCTGTTGGTCCTGTGGCGGCGCCTCCTGTCCACTAGCGCCGGCAGAGGTGGTAGGCAGTTCTTGGTCCATGCTAGTGTCAGGGGCCCTTTGTGGTTCCACAGTGTCCCGCAATGTGGTGACTACCAGATTCAGAGCCACTACAATGGTGCCCAGGGCGGAACTGATGGTTCGTAGTTCCTCCCTGAACCCCAAATACTGTTCCTCCTGCAGGAGCTGGATCTCCTGAAACCTGGCCAGTACCGTCGCCATCGTCTCCTGGGAATGATGGTAGGCTCCCATGATGGAGGAAAGGGCCTCATGGAGAGTGGGTTCCCTGGGCCTGTCCCCCCCCTGTCGCACAGCAGCCCTCCCAGTTCCCCTGTTTCCCTGGCCCTCTGTCCCCTGGACCGTGTGCCCACTACCACTGCCCCCAGGTCCCTGTTGTTGTTGGGGTGGTGGGTTAACCTGGGTGCCCTGTAGTGGTGGACACACCGCTGATTGACGTGTCCTGGGGACAGAGGGATGGGCCCGCTGGGTGGGTGCTGTGCTGGTGTTCCCAGAGGGGGGAAGCTCTGCTGTGGCCTGTGGCTGTCTGAGGGGAACCGACTGTCCCGAGGTCCCCGATGGGCCGGGCTGGTCATCTAGATCCAGGTCGACAGAGGTGCTGTCATCACTGTGGGCCTCTTCTGGGGGTGGAGTGGACATTTGTGGACCCTCCTGCGCGGTGACGTGGCGTTCGGGTCCTGCAGGGGTATAAAACCATGATTATTGCATCTGTGTGTGCCATAGTGTGCAATGGGTGGGTGCCCGTGTACCCCAGTGCTTGCATTCCTCTGTGGGGGCTTTTGTGACGGTGGTTTGGGGGGGGGATGGGTTTGTGCAGTGGGCATGCTTTGGTGATGGGTGTCCATGCTTTGTGGTCGCATGCAGGGCTTGGGGTTGGGATGGGTGGGTTGTGATGGTGAGACATTTGCAAGGAGTAGGTGTGATGGGGGTGAGGGTGAGGGTGGGGGTATGAGTTGGCATGCTGGTGGGGTGGGGGGGATGAAGTAGTGAAGATGAGACTTACCAGAGTCCATTCCTCCAGATACTCCTGCGAGGCCCTCAGGATGCAGGATCGCCAAGACCTGCTCCTCCCATGTTGTAAATTCTGGGGGAGGAGGTGGTGGTCTGCCGCCAGTCCGCTGAACCGCGATGTTGTACCTGGATACCGTTGTATGCACCTTCCCCCGTAGGTCATTCCACCGCTTCCTGATGTCATCCCTATTTCTTGGGTGCTGTCCCACCGCGTTGACCCTGTTGACTATTCTGCTCCATAGCTCCATCTTCCTGGCAATGGAGGTGTGCTGCACCTGTGTTCCGAAGAGCTGTGGCTCTACCCGTACGATTTCCTCCACCATGACCCTGAGTTCATCCTCAGAAAACCTGGGTTGTCTTTGCGGTGCCATGGGCTGGTGTGGGTGATGTGTGGGGTGGATTGTGTGGTGGTAAGTGTGGTGATGTGTATTGGTGTGTTGTGTGAAGTGCATGGTAATATTGCTGGGTGATGGTAATATGCGCGTCTGGGTGCTCGGATCTCTATTTCTCTGTGCGTGGTCCCGATTCTCTAGGAGTGGAGGTTTGTGGGTGATGTGGGTGTGTGTTTTATATTTAATTGGGTGTGTGGGAGTGGTGTGTGTATGTGTATCAGGTGTGTGTATTTCGAATTGTCCAATGTGGCTGTGTTTTGTATGTGTGTGTGTATTTTGAGCGTGGCGGTGTGTACCGCCAATAGTATACCGCGGTTGAAAGACCGCCCGTGTGGATTTGTGTGTCGTGATAGTGTGGGCGTATTTCTGTTGGTGTGACGGTGTCGGTTTGGTTATCGCCAGTTTCTCGCTGGCCTTTGGTGTGGCGGACTTTTGTGGATGTCTGTATTTTGGCGGTTTGTGTGTTTTGGGTCAGAATGACCGTGGCGGTTTACCGCGGCCGCGGCGGTATGTTGGCGGTCTTCTGACAGCGATATCCGCCTTTTAACACCAAGGTTGGAATGACCCCCTTAGTGCTCATCTACTCTCTCCAGTTCATGCAACGCAGTTCAGCAACTTTACTGGTCGCACTGTGTTGCATGACTTGTTTATTAAATCTAGGCCTTGATATTCATTTTATTTAACATATATATCATTATATTTTTTTATATAAAAATTTATGATACTTAAATTCAACCTAGATAGGAGCGAGCATATGTCAATTAAACATTTGCTTCTCATAGTATCACTGATGTCAGTTGACAACATATTTCATTTGTGCGCATAGTGAGGTAGCTAGCTTTGTTGGCAAAGTAATGAAATGTAAGGATTGTACTAATATGCTTATATATTAGCCTATACCAAAATGAATGTTTGTCATGCATGATCTTTTGAAAGATAGAGGTCCACATTATGAGTGGCCTGGTAACTGGTGTGACAGTTATCATATAGCAGAAGAGGGATTGCAATTAAATAGGAAACCTTCACCCAAAAATACTTTCAACATGTTTGTGATAGAGTACCCCATCTGTCAAACTGAAAAAATCCTAAAGTTTTTGTGAAAGGATTTTCCAAAGATAGGCAGTCATCTATTTATCTGCAGGTCTATTTTTATACCTGTTTGAAGACTTTTTGTTCATCTGGTGTATTTTTCACCATTAGGGAAAAGGTACAAGTTTATTTGACCTACGGTGTGCTTCTTGCTGGTTTATTGTCAAGGAGTCCAGATCCTCGGGTTTGCGCTTGTTCCCAATATGTCAACCTCTTGGCAGCTCCAAACTCTACTAGCCGTTATAGCACAGAGTTAAAGAATGGCCAAGTGGGGGATGGGGTTTTAGGTTTGGAACAGTGGGGAAGGAGACCTGTGGAAATAAAAGTTAAGACACAATAGCCAGATTATTCACATTGACTTTCATAAACTTTGTTCATAACATCTATATACTGATAACATGAATGATCAAGAGCTTTCCTATATCAAAACATTATTAACTCTGAGTACCTGGAAAATAAATAAGGATTATGCAAGTTTTCATATGAGAGTTTTTTGTAGAATTCAATCTTATGATCTGAACCTTGAACTGTCTTGAGTTATTTCTTTGAATAGAAATTACTGAATAACAGTGATCAATAAACACAGTAGCTTTTTCAGGAATAAACTGCGTTAGACTCATGAGTGATACTGTAAGGACACACTATAACAATAATCAATGAACACATTGGTTTTTAGGAATAAACTGAGATAAGCTCATGAATGATACTGCAAGGATACACTCTGTCTAGACGTTCAAGCTTATGAATTATTATACACTTTAAATATCAAACTGTGCATCAAGATTTCAATGTCTAGAAATGATTGCGCTGAAACACAAGGGTTAAATGCCAAGAATGACTCACGCACTCTATCATTGATTCAATCATCAGGATTTAATGTCAAAATACGATCTCGCACTCTGCCAATCTGAATTGCAAGTTTTAATTGCCAAGAATGAATCGCACACACTAATGCTGATTCGACCATCAAAGTTCAAATGTCAAAACGTGATCGCACACACTGCTGATCTGAACTTCAAGCGTTAAATGCCAAGAATGAATCGCGCACACTGCTGCTGATTCAACCATCAAGGTTTAAATGCCAGGATATGATCGCGCACACTGCCGATCCGAACTGCACGAGCTAAATGCCAAGAATGAATCGTGCACACTGTTGCCGATTCAACCATCAAGGTTTAAATGCCAAGATATGATCTCGCACTCTGCCGATCCGAACTGCAAGATTTAAATGCCAAGAAAACCATTGCACACGCAATTTAACCAAAAGGCCCAAAACTCGAGTATTTCTGAAAATGGAGTCGGGGGCTGTAACCGGGCATTCGTTGACGCCGGTATACACGTGCCGACGGAGGCCATGTCAACATATCACCAGGGCACTCGAGAGAGTCCCGGACTGGTAACGTCAGCCACAGAAGGCGTTCCAGGAGACAGTGAAAGGGAAGACGGACCACTGAAACGTCGTCGAGAGGAACAGGAAGAGTTCCGAGAGACACGGACTGCGGGGAAAGGAACGCCAGAGGCAGAGAACCTCGGAACAGATCACGCGACGATAGAAGAAATGCCAGAGATGAGAGGAAACCACGGGGCACCTCCCGTCCCTTCAGGAGAGAAGTCGGGAGATCGCGAAGGGGCCAGCCACGTCCCAGGAGGGGCGTGGCTCCCAGAGGTACGTTCATACCTAAGCTGGGGCTTCCGGCCAGCTTGGGTATGGGGAAAGAAAGCAAGGGAGGGGAAGACGGGTAGTAAGGAGGACAGATCGTGTAAGGAAGGGGAACCATACTGACCTTTTTCTCTCCCCCTTTAACCTCACTGTGAGGGGAGTCCTTCATAAGGAAGAGAGAACTACCAAAAGAGAGGGAGAGAGAGAAGAAACTAGGAGTTTCACAGGAAGGTGACAACCACAATTATATATGACTATTATCCCTCCACAACCCACACTTGCCTCCCCTCCCACCACCCTACTAACCCTACTTTGACCCCTGCCCTACCTCTACACTTACCTGTTTTTCCCGCTCTTCTTTTGTTTTGGGGAACCGGGTGCTGCTACCACGAGGGGAAAAGACCGGACCTCCTTCAATTCAGGAGCACGCTATACCGGAACCTCGTCTCAAACCTTGGCAGAGAGAGAAAAAGACCTGAATGAGTAAAGAGAAGCCGACCTCAGAGAAAAAAACTAAGAAGACAGTCTTAATGAATAATCACAAATAAATCACTTATCCCCTCCAACCTGCACCTATTGAGTCATTCCAATAACTCTCCCACGTGGGGGTAAAGAACCCATTAGAGGGGCATAACCCAACCTCCGCCTTACCGCCCTTCTTGAAGATCACCAAGGAAATGAAGACAGGGCCTGGAAATCCTAGGTAGGCCTTTGGAACAGGAGCTCAGGAAAATGCTGCTGCTGCTCTGCACCGTGAGCACGTGGAGCTGGGCTGAGTCCCTCAAATAGACACAGGCCCCGCCCATGTGCCACACCCAGCTAGGCTGCAGGAAAGGATTCTAGAAAGGCTTAGAATAGTGACCACACCCTAACCACACCCTGCAATCCTGCAGCAAAGTCTTGAAAATGAGCAATGCATTGCAAAAAGTATTAATGATGTTTCAATATGAATCTCTGCAATGCAAAAGGTTAACATACTGTATTAACACATAATGCATGAAATATTACATGACATCAGGATTGGCTTTTAGCATTACGTCGCCCGTAGAGCGCGCACTGTCCTGATGTTGACATTTACTAAATGAGTTTGCTCTATATTTGTTTAAAAAGTTGTTTGAAAGACATTTCTTTTGTTTTGCAGATGGATGTTTTCTCCCTCCACTGAAGGAATTGGCTCATTTATATGGCAATTAAGAATTTCAAACTGCCTTAGCTAACTAATCCAAACATCCTTGTGCATTTAAGAATGTGCAGGTAATGAGCATCCAAATTCTTCTCATACACTGTTAATACATTTATGTATTAAACCTACTCCTGTATTTGAGGACAGCCATCACTTTAGTGACTATATATCCCCTCTACCCCTTTTCAGAATCAATTTAGTGTGAGATTGCTGCAGGATTTCCTCCTACTCTGTATTTGAAAGGGGTTATGGGTGCCATAAGCTACTTTTGCTTTGCCTCTCATTTTTGTCCAATTCTACACACACACCAAGACATTGAACACTAGTAATGAAAAGGACAGGACACATTAGATGCTCCCACCTGGAATCTCCTGAAAGGCATCTCCTCCAAAGTTTTAACTGTCATCATTCTTGTACAATGCTAAGGTTTCTGTTGGATATTCTCTTTCCTCACTTTTATTTTATTGTATATTATTTGTTTCGTTTTTGTGGGTGTCCCAGTCCCAGAAGAGCTCAAGGGTGGCAAGGAAAACTTTCTTAGATACAGAGGTTGGTCAGATGATTGAGGGTTGGGAGTGGAGGTAGAGGGAGTGCTTGTCTGATGTGTTGGTGTGCTGTGCGTGGATGCTGGTGTGTGCAATGTGTGCATGTGTGTGGTGGGTGAATGTTGGGTGGGTGAGTGGGTACGTGTGCATTCATTGGGAGGAGGGAGTAGAGATGCAGGGAGAGGGAATGGGAGATGTGTGAGTGAATGTTGTGGTGGGAGGTGCAAGTGAGGTGGATGTGCTGCAGGTGGCAGGGACGGTAGTCGTGGTGAGTGTGGATGTGGTGTGTGGGGTGTGTGTCTGTCAGTTTGCTGTTGTGTTGATTGAGGGTATGACAGGAATTCTAGCAAGACCAGTGTGTGATGATGTAGTGATGGCAGGTGTGAGTGGAGATGTGACTGTAAGGCAGGAGGTGGAGGGGGAAGAGTCTGTTGTTGTGTCTGCAGATGTGTGTTGTAAGTGTGCATGCCTGTGTGAACGTTTGTGATGCCTCTGACTGTCTTTGTGCACCTTGTCTGCTGTAGTGGGTGTATGCTGGCATGTAGGTGTGCTTTGAAAGGGTGTAGGGAGAGGGGTTGTGGATCGGGACCAGGTAGCTGGAGAGGGGAGGTAAGATGAAGGGACACTGGCTACCATCAGCAAGGAGGCCAGAGCCTGAAACGATCTCTGTAGGCCAGATAAGTCACTGTGAATGCCTTCCAGGAACGCATTGGCCTGCTGCATCTGGGATGCCAGTCCCTGGATGGCATTCACGATGATTGTCTGCCCCACAGAGATGGGCCTCAGGTGATCTCATTGAGGGCAGCAGGGCTGACTGGGGCAGTGGCAGAGGTGCCTGCAGTGAAGGAGAAGCCCACCCTCCTGGGTGAGTGGGCACGGGCTACTGGGTGGGGTGCTACAAGGAGGGAGGTGCTGGTAAGAGGGGTGATGGACAAGGATGGTGCAGGAGTGGTGCCAGATGGGTCCGCCACTGCCAGAGAGTCACCATCAGAGAAGGAATCTGTATCAGCTGTGTTAGGTGTTTCAGTTTCCCCCGTGGTGCTCCCCTCGCCCTTTGTCCCACTGGTCCCCTCGGCTTCACTGGTGCCGGCCCGTGGGTCCCATGGGCTGCTGCATCCCCACTCACCAGTGTCCTTCCTCCTTCACCAGATGATGCTAATGCACACATAGAGAGAGGTGGAGAGAGAAGGAGGTTGGGAGAAACAGAAAGGGAGGAAATGGTGATAACCCACACATCCACTTCACATACAAACAATACATATTACAGCCCCTTGCGGGCAAACAAGAGACCATTTTGCAATCAATTACTTTCTTTATCAGCTTTATTTCGGCAAAACAATACCATAAAAGCATACTGACAAAATTCTTACATTTCTAAAAGGAATGAACACACTTTTGAAAAAGACGATAAAATCAGATCAAGACCAGAACTCCCTCAGGGCTATACAATACAAATAGGCAAGTTATGGATATGAATGTTATAAAAGTAAGCAATTGGTCAATAAAAACACTATAAAAAAATACCATACACATCATCATACAAATCACCATATAAATATTATAAAATACCTATAAATATAAATCATTGTACAAGAAACAGTTGAGATTGCTATCTCACTAATAGTAGCAATAACTATGTGCTAGCACAAATAGTGATCATTATAAAAATAGGGCGCATGCTTTTTGGAAGAATATTTGCCTCTAGCATCTCAAATTGCCTCTAAAAATCTTGGCAATGTGCATACCGTCATCACATAAGGGGTTGTTTAGCTAATTTTTAAGAGGTGATTGACAGTCCCTAGGGCCCAACGATTTCTTTCTTTCATGCGTGCCTATATTCATTTAGAAGCCATAAAAGGGGTACGATCAAGTAATACAAAAGGCACATTAATCCAACAACAACTAATATTCACTTAACTACTAAAAACTAGTTATCTGATGTTGGTCTTAAAAACGATAAATAAGAATCAATTACAGTATTTCATTTATAAAACCCATAAAATTTACCTCCTGTGCCATCAGGCACTTATTTGCTTAGGGGGGGATTTTTTAAAATCAAAGTAAATAAATAACTGGATCCAAGACTAGTTTCATAGGTGTCAAATGACCATTCTAGGTAACTTAAGAAACCTCCCAATGGCTACGGTCCTTGTGCCAGGGGGCAAAAAGAATATTATGATTCGAGTACTTCCCAGGCATTGTCAATGTCCCCTGGGCTAAATATAACCTTGGCTGATTGTATATCCCAAGGCCATTGGATTACAAAAGGTGACTCCCAATTATCAGTTAGGGGACCGTGGATTAACTATGGGAGTTTTGCCTGAGTTAAAGCGCCTATAGCCTCAGGCCTGCCTTGTCTCTGATGAATGAAATTGCTATTAGAAACCGGCTTAGACCGAGAACAACATATGGTATTGTGCTGGATCTCAAGAATCTTGCTGCTTCATTGCAGTTCCTGATTCCAACGTTCCTGCAAATAGGTCGGATCCATTTCCTCCTTGGTTTATCGTAGGCAATGCAGTTTAAAAGAACATGATGCATCGTTTCTGGAGTCTCCATATTACACAGCTCACAGGTCGCCTCATGACTACTCCCATTCAGGAGGCCCCATTTAAAGGTAAAAGCATTAACCTCAATCAATTACAATTCAGTCATGCAAGCGATACCCAAACTCATCAGCGATCACCTCAACCCTGCAGCCTAAACACCTGAATGAAGACCACTACATGCCTATCAACTGCTTAAATGACTTATCCAACAATCCAGCCTAGGAACATACCCAACCACATGTCATCCATTACAGGATGATACAAATCTGAGCTCAGAGGGACTGAGCACACTAACTAACTGACAGGAATGTGTGGAGTACATGTAGTACAGAGCTCCATTGATGTAGCAAGTGAAGCAATTGCAATGTTCACGTAACACGCCTGTCACTGCCTTTAAACAGTGCCAATATGACCATTTTGTACTACTACAGTACATACAGAGATGCAGAATGCAGCTAGTAACATGATAGCATATTTGAGCGGCCCATACGTACAGGTGAACGTGTGTCACAGTACTACCACTTGTTTTCCTGCATGGCTCAACTTAGCTAACGTGTCACACTCCTACATGATTGGTGTGAAAACCAGGACTGTACATTCCCTAAATATCATCTGACCATGTAAATTCCAAGCCCAGTGAGGGTCACAGTACACAGCCATGCAGAAGTCACCTAACAATCAACCCTTTCCCCCTTGTGGCTGCTGTGCTGCCTTCAAGCACCCGTTCAACTCTGGGAAGGCCACCGCCAGTATGAAGGCCATTAGGGGGATCAGGGTCCGACGGGCACTCCTCCCACATCGGGAGGCTCTCCCCAGCTGGGCCTCTACAGTCTTCTGGGCCCAGCATCTCAGGTCCTCCCACCGCTTCTTTCAGTGGGTGCTCACACAAAAAACACGGACCAAGCATACTACCAATATCCAACACATATCATCTGCATGCAAAACACCTGATCAGTCTTGACATGTCAATGTACACACACATATATCCAACATGTGGGAAAAAGGACGGTGTACTGACCTGTTGCCCTGGAGCACTGTACAACCGCCAATACAGGGGTAGGACCCCTTCCACAAGTTTCTCCAGTTCCTCTGTAGTGAAAGCTGGAGCCCTATCCCCGCTAGTGTGTGCCATTGTTGCTCCAAGATACAGGACACAGCAGCACATGAAGTGGAGCTCTGTCTTGCCTGTGTGCCAGGAGACAAGTGAGCTGGCCCATACAAAATGACGGTTTCGACCGGAGCGGTCATGACCATCACCGCCGGTGACCGTCATTGGCGCCAGTCTCCCATAGATGTCAATGTTAACCAAATAGGTGTTGCACGGCGGTTCAGACTGCCTTCCGCCATGATAACTTCCACCGGAGGAACAAGGTCACTTCCACCTGTCCAACGCATGTCTGACAGGCGGATGCTATTTTAGTCTGTAACATGGCTGTCCTGGGTTAACACTGCGTAATTGCCTGCATGTTGTCACAAATAGATACATTAGGTCACACATTGTGGATAATGACATATTTAGGTAGCGTGTGGTGACATCGGCACACTTGTCTCTACAGTTGTCAGCACATATGATCAGTACAGTGGAACACATGGAAGGTGTACGTGTACATGTCCTGTATACATCCATTGTCACAGGGGTTAAGTGCCATCATCTGGTCAGGAATGGAGTGTGCAGTAATGTGTCTTCTACAACATGACAGCCAAATTGAATGAACAAAACTTCAGGACTGTTGTATGTCATACTTGGTACCCTGCCTTGTGAGAGGTTACCAGGTTGCTGTTTGTGTCCCCACACAGATATCGCCACAATGGAGTGATGATGAATGCACCAGTTTACCAGCCACTCAGAGATCTTGATACCATGGAAGAGCGCCACATCATCTTGACCGATCAACTGAACCGTTTGTGCATCAGGGAACTGGTCGCCAAGTTGAAGCCAGACCTCCTGTCGGGTTTGAGAAATCCCCATGCCATTCCTCCAACAGTCCAGGTGTTGTCAGTCCTGCATTTTCTGGTGAGTGGCTCTTTTCAGGTAACTGTGGGACTGGCTGCAAGGTTTTCACAGCCCCATTTCAGTAAGGTGTTACAGGATGTGCTGGATGCTCTACTCAAGCATGTGCCCAGGTACATTAGGTTCCCACAACATCCTGAATTGCCCACTGTAAAAGCAGCCTTCTACAACATATCAAATGTCCCATATGTAATTGGGCCCATTGATGTTACTCACATTGCCCTAGTACAACCGAGGATCAATGAAGAGGTCTACAGAAATCGGAAGAGTACATATTTGCTCAATGTACAAGTGGTGTGTCTTGCAGATGAATACATAACACATGTAAATACAAAATTCCCAGGATCAGTACATGATTCCTACTTCCAAGGGAAAAGCAGTGTACCTGCAGTGATGTCAAAGCTACAGGTAGAAAGGGCCTGGCTCACAGTTATGTGTGCTGCTCTCCATGTCAGAGATGTGTACTCCTCCAAACATAGGCAGCAGTCTACCTAGCAATGTTACCTATAATTATGTTCCCTTTTCCAAACAGGTGACTCTGAATACCCCAACCTGCCCTGGCTCCTGACACCTGTGAGACATCCAACTACAGGAGGGGAGAGCAGGTACAATGAGGCACAGGGCCAGATGAGGCGAGTGACTGAGGGGACTTTCAGTCTCTTGAAAGCTAGATTTAGTTCCCTACATGTGTCCAGTGGTGTCCTATAGTACCGATCAGGGAAAGTCTGCAAGATCATTGTTGTATGCTGCATGCTCCATAATCTGGCCCTCAGAAAGCACATCCCACTGTTGGAGGAGGGGGACATTGATGCTGGAGCAGTGTTTGGGGCCGATGACTCTGATGCTGTGGGGGAGACAGACAAGGATGAGGCACATGACAACAGGACTGGCATGATTCGTCACTACTTTCAATGATGTACAGGTATATGTGAATTGTATGTCATCTGAACCTGGAAGCTGTATTGCTGAGGCCAGTCTGTAGCCAGTATTTGCATGCATCAAGGTGTGTGTGGCAACTACAGCATTCCACCTTGGTTTCTGACCCTGAAAGGTAGGTGACTTACCATGAGGGGTAGTGGAAATACACTGTTGCCAAGGACATGTGTGGAATGCTGGTGCCATTGCAGTACAGTCGTATAGCTGTATCAAAGGTTTAGGGTTCTCAGTCTGCCTGTCTGGGGAAATCTTAGAGGGACTTGTCAGTCTTGTGCTGCTGCGCAGGCATGTCATACTGCATTGTCAGCTGCTGTGTGGCAAGTACCTGTTCGTGACTACTCAGGGAGGTGAACAATAGAGGATGTTACCTATGTCACTTCTTTCCTGTCACACACATGTGTGAGTGCCTATGCAGGCCCTTACATATGTGGTATCATAGCTGCTGGGCCAGTCCTCCTGCATAAGTGTTTAAATGCTGTGGATGTATGACTTGGTTCACATACCTTACAAAATTGTGCCTGATTCCATTTAATTTTCCCTCTTCAGGTCACATCTCTGTCTGCAAGCTGATTACTGTATTGTCTGTTGCCATCATTGACACTGGATATAAATACAATGTGGATGTACTTACACACCTGCGGGGGTGTCTAACTGCATCTGTCACTTCAACATTGTTGTGGTGCCGACATGTGGATACATTTGCTGCTTGGAAATAGGCTTGCCACTACATACAATGACGAGACGTGCACAATGACCTGTGTTTATTAAGAGTATGACACCACAGTCCAGAGGAGTGGGGTAATGGTCTGGGTGCTGATCATAGTGGGTGGTACAGCTGTTTGTCTCACAGGTCCTGTATCCATTTGCCTAATATGATGTGAACTTGGTTTTCGACAGCCAACAGGGTATAACAGTGGCACACAAGGGTGGCAATTCAGAAGAGAGATCACTTCCTGGTGGGGGGATTGGTCTAGGCCTCAGGTCCTGCAGGATGTCTGGATGGGCGACCTCTTTTAAGCGGGGATCCCTCAGCTGCAAGGGTAGGGGTTCTGGTGGCCTGTGGGTCCTCCTGCTGGGCCTCCATTCCAGTAGCAGGTGCTGATGTTAATGGCAGCGGTGTTGCATGGCTACTGGATGGGGCCTGGGAGAAACAGGAAGGGAGGAAATGGTGATAACCCACACATCCACTTCACATACAAACAATACATATTACAGCCCCTTGCGGGCAAACAAGAGACCATTTTACAATCAATTACAATTCAGTCATGCAAGCGATACCCAAACTCATCAGCGATCACCTCAACCCTGCAGCCTAAACACCTGAATGAAGACCACTACATGCCTATCAACTGCCTAAATGACTTATCCAACACTCCAGCCCAGGAACATACCCAACCACATGTCATCCATTACAGGATGATACAAATCTGAGCTCAGAGGGACTGAGCACACTAACTAACTGACAGGAATGGGTGGAGTACATGTGGTACAGAGCTCCATTGATGTAGCAAGTGAAGCAATTGCAATGTTCACGTAACACGCCTGTCACTGCCTTTAAACAGTGCCAATATGACCATTTTGTACTACTACAGTACATACAGAGATGCAGAATGCAGCTAGTAACATGATAGCATATTTGAGCGGCCCATACGTACAGGTGAATGTGTGTCACAGTACCACCACTTGTTTTCCTGCATGGCTCAACTTAGCTAACGTGTCACACTCCTACATGATTGGTGTGAAAACCAGGACTGTACATTCCCTAAATATCATCTGACCATGTCAATTCCAAGTCCAGTGAGGGTCACAGTACACAGCCATGCAGAAGTCACCTAACAATCAACCCTTTCCCCCTTGTGGCTGCTGTGCTGCCTTCAAGCACCCATTCAACTCTGGGAAGGCCACCGCCAGTATGCAGGCCATTAGGGGGATCAGGGTCCGACGGGCACTCCTCCCACATCGGGAGGCTCTCCCCAGCTGGGCCTCTACAGTCTTCTGGGCCCAGCATCTCAGGTCCTCCCACCGCTTCTTTCAGTGGGTGCTCTGCTGACTATAGACCCCCAGGGTCCGCACTTCCTTGGCGATGGCTCTCCATAAATATTTTTTCTGGTGGGCGCTGACTTGCATGGGAAACATTCTGAAAATGGGGGACATGATGTAAATAATACCAATACAGCTGTAACCTTTGGGAACACACAAAAAACACGGACCAAGCATACTACCAATATCCAACACATATCATCTGCATGCAAAACACCTGATCAGTCATGTCATGTCAATGTACACACACATATATGCAACATGTGGGAAAAAGGACGGTGTACTGACCTGTTGCCCTGGAGCACTGTACAACCACCAATACAGGGGTAGGACCCCTTCCACAAGTTTCTCCAGTTCCTCTGTAGTGAAAGCTGGAGCCCTATCCCCTCTAGTGTGTGCCATTGTTGCTCCAAGATACAGGACACAGCAGCACATGAAGTGGAGGTCTGTCTTGCCTGTGTGCCAGGAGACAAGTGAGCTGGCCCATACAAAATGACGGTTTCGACCGGAGCGGTCATGACCATCACCGCCGGCGGTGACCGTCATTGGCGCCAGTCTCCCATAGATGTCAATGTTAACCAAATAGGTGTTGCACGGCGGTTCAGACTGCCTTCCGCCATGATAACTTCCACCGGAGGAACGAGGTCACTTCCACCTGTCCAACGCATGCCTGACAGGCGGATGCTATTTTAGTCTGTAATATGGCTGTCCTGGGTTAACACTGCGTAATTGCCTGCATGTTGTCACAAATAGATACATTAGGTCACACATTGTGGATAATGACACATTTAGGTAGCGTGTGGTGACATCGGCACACTTGTCACTACAGTTGTCAGCATATATGATCAGTACAGTGGAACACATGGAAGGTGTACGTGTACATGTCCTGTATACATCCATTGTCACAGGGGTTAAGTGCCATCATCTGGTCAGGAATGGAGTGTGCAGTAATGTGTCTTCTACAACATGACAGCCAAATTGAATGAACAAAACTTCAGGACTGTTGTATGTCATACTTGGTACCCTGCCTTGTGAGAGGTTACCAGGTTGCTGTTTGTGTCCCCACACAGATATCGCCACAATGGAGTGATGAGGAATGCACCAGTTTACCAGCCACTCAGAGATCTTGATACCATGGAAGAGCGCCACATCATCTTGACCGATCAACTGAACCATTTGTGCATCAGGGAACTGGTCGCCAAGTTGAAGCCAGACCTCCTGTCGGGTTTGAGAAATCCCCATGCCATTCCTCCAACAGTCCAGGTGTTGTCAGTCCTGCATTTTCTGGTGAGTGGCTCTTTTCAGGTAGCCGTGGGACTGGCTGCAAGGTTTTCACAGCCCCGATTTCAGTAAGGTGTTACAGGGTGTGCTGGATGCTCTACTCAAGCATGTGCCCAGGTACATTAGGTTCCCACAACATCCTGAATTGCCCACTGTAAAAGCAGCCTTCTACAACATATCAAATGTCCCATATGTAATTGGGCCCATTGATGTTACTCACATTGCCTTAGTACAACCGAGGATCAATGAAGAGGTCTACAGAAATCGGAAGAGTACATATTTGCTCAATGTACAAGTGGTGTGTCTTGCAGATGAATACATAACACATGTAAATACAAAATTCCCAGGATCAGTACATGATTCCTACTTCCAAGGGAAAAGCAGTGTCCCTGCAGTGATGTCAAACCTACAGGTAGAAAGGGCCTGGCTCCTAGTTATGTGTGCTGCTCTCCATGTCAGAGATGTGTACTCCTCCAAACATAGGCAGCAGTCTACCTAGCAATGTTACCTATAATTATGTTCCCTTTTCCAAACAGGTGACTCTGAATACCCCAACCTGCCCTGGCTCCTGACACCTGTGAGACATCCAGCTACAGGAGGGGAGAGCAGGTACAATGAGGCAAATGGCCAAATGAGGCGAGTGACTGAGGGGACTTTCAGTCTCTTGAAAGCTAGATTTAGTTCCCTACATGTGTCCAGTGGTGTCCGATAGTACCGATCAGGGAAAGTCTGCAAGATCATTGTTGTATGCTGCATGCTCCATAATCTGGCCCTCAGAAAGCACATCCCACTGTTGGAGGAGGGGGACATTGATGCTGGAGCAGTGTTTGGGGCCGATGACTCTGATGCTGTGGGGGAGACAGACAAGAATGAGGCACATGACAACAGGACTGGCATGATTCGTCGCTACTTTCAATGATGTACAGGTATGTGTGAATTGTATGTCATCTGAACCTGGAAGCTGTATTGCTGAGGCCAGTCTGTAGCCAGTATTTGCATGCATCAAGGTGTGTGTGGTGACTACAGCATTCCACCTTGGTTTCTGACCCTGAAAGGTAGGTGACTTACCATGAGGGGTAGTGGAAATACACTGTTGCCAAGGACATGTGTGGAATGCTGGTGCCATTGCAGTACAGTCGTATAGCTGTATCAAAGGTTTAGGGTTCTCAGTCTGCCTGTCTGGGGAAATCTTAGAGGGACTTGTCAGTCTTGTGCTGCTGCGCAGGCATGTCATACTGCATTGTCAGCTGCTGTGTGGCAAGTACCTGTTCGTGACTACTCAGGGAGGTGAACAATAGAGGATGTTACCTATGTCACTTCTTTCCTGTCACACACATGTGTGAGTGCCTATGCAGGCCCTTACATATGTGGTATCATAGCTGCTGGGCCAGTCCTGCTGCATAAGTGTTTAAATGCTGTGAATGTATGACTTGGTTCACATACCTTACAAAATTGTGCCTGATTCCATTTAATTTTCCCTCTTCAGGTCACATCTCTGTCTGCAAGCTGATTACTGTATTGTCTGTTGCCATCATTGACACTGGATATAAATACAATGTGGATGTACTTACACACCTGCGGGGGTGTCCCACTGCATCTGTCACTTCAACATTGTTGTGGTGCCGACATGTGGATACATTTGCTGCTTGGAAATAGGCTTGCCACTACATACAATGACGAGACGTGCACAATGACCTGTGTTTATTAAGAGTATAACACCACAGTCCAGAGGAGTGGGGTAATGGTCTGGGTGCTGATCATAGTGGGTGGTACAGCTGTTTGTCTCACAGGTCCTGTATCCATTTGCCTAATATGATGTGAACTTGGTTTTCGACAGCCAACAGGGTATAACAGTGGCACACAAGGGTGGCAATTCAGAAGAGAGATCACTTCCTGGTGGGGGGATTGGTCTAGGCCTCAGGTCCTGCAGGATGTCTGGATGGGCGACCTCTTTTAAGCGGGGATCCCTCAGCTGCAAGGGTAGGGGTTCTGGTGGCCTGTGGGTCCTCCTGCTGGGCCTCCATTCCAGTAGCAGGTGCTGATGTTAATGGCAGCGGTGTTGCATGGCTACTGGATGGGGCCTGGGAGAAACAGGAAGGGAGGAAATGGTGATAACCCACACATCCACTTCACATACAAACAATACATATTACAGCCCCTTGCGGGCAAACAAGAGACCATTTTACAATCAATTACAATTCAGTCATGCAAGCGATACCCAAACTCATCAGCGATCACCTCAACCCTGCAGCCTAAACACCTGAATGAAGACCACTACATGCCTATCAACTGCCTAAATGACTTATCCAACAATCCAGCCCAGGAACATACCCAACCACATGTCATCCATTACAGGATGATACAAATCTGAGCTCAGAGGGACTGAGCACACTAACTAACTGACAGGAATGGGTGGAGTACATGTGGTACAGAGCTCCATTGATGTAGCAAGTGAGGCAATTGCAATGTTCACGTAACACGCCTGTCACTGCCTTTAAACAGTGCCAATATGACCATTTTGTACTACTACAGTACATACAGAGATGCAGAATGCAGCTAGTAACATGATAGCATATTTGAGCGGCCCATACGTACAGGTGAATGTGTGTCACAGTACCACCACTTGTTTTCCTGCATGGCTCAACTTAGCTAACGTGTCACACTCCTACATGATTGGTGTGAAAACCAGGACTGTACATTCCCTAAATATCATCTGACCATGTCAATTCCAAGTCCAGTGAGGGTCACAGTACACAGCCATGCAGAAGTCACCTAACAATCAACCCTTTCCCCCTTGTGGCTGCTGTGCTGCCTTCAAGCACCCATTCAACTCTGGGAAGGCCACCGCCAGTATGCAGGCCATTAGGGGGATCAGGGTCTGACGGGCACTCCTCCCACATCGGGAGGCTCTCCCCAGCTGGGCCTCTACAGTCTTCTGGGCCCAGCATCTCAGGTCCTCCCACCGCTTCTTTCAGTGGGTGCTCTGCTGACTATAGACCCCCAGGGTCCGCACTTCCTTGGCGATGGCTCTCCATAACTATTTTTTCTGGTGGGCGCTGACTTGCATGGGAAACATTCTGAAAATGGGGGACATGATGTAAATAATACCAATACAGCTGTAACCTTTGGGAACACACAAAAAACACGGACCAAGCATACTACCAATATCCAACACATATCATCTGCATGCAAAACACCTGATCAGTCATGTCATGTCAATGTACACACACATATATGCAACATGTGGGAAAAAGGACGGTGTACTGACCTGTTGCCCTGGAGCACTGTACAACCGCCAATACAGGGGTAGGACCCCTTCCACAAGTTTCTCCAGTTCCTCTGTAGTGAAAGCTGGAGCCCTATCCCCTCTAGTGTGTGCTATTGTTGCTCCAAGATACAGGACACAGCAGCACATGAAGTGGAGGTCTGTCTTGCCTGTGTGCCAGGAGACAAGTGAGCTGGCCCATACAAAATGACGGTTTCGACCGGAGCGGTCATGACCATCACCGCCGGCGGTGACCGTCATTGGCGCCAGTCTCCCATAGATGTCAATGTTAACCAAATAGGTGTTGCACGGCGGTTCAGACTGCCTTCTGCCATGATAACTTCCACCGTAGGAATGAGGTCACTTCCACCTGTCCAACGCATGCCTGACAGGCGGATGCTATTTTAGTCTGTAATATGGCTGTCCTGGGTTAACACTGCGTAATTGCCTGCATGTTGTCACAAATAGATACATTAGGTCACACATTGTGGATAATGACACATTTAGGTAGCGTGTGGTGACATCGGCACACTTGTCACTACAGTTGTCAGCATATATGATCAGTACAGTGGAACACATGGAAGGTGTACGTGTACATGTCCTGTATACATCCATTGTCACAGGGGTTAAGTGCCATCATCTGGTCAGGAATGGAGTGTGCAGTAATGTGTCTTCTACAACATGACAGCCAAATTGAATGAACAAAACTTCAGGACTGTTGTATGTCATACTTGGTACCCTGCCTTGTGAGAGGTTACCAGGTTGCTGTTTGTGTCCCCACACAGATATCGCCACAATGGAGTGATGAGGAATGCACCAGTTTACCAGCCACTCAGAGATCTTGATACCATGGAAGAGCGCCACATCATCTTGACCGATCAACTGAACCATTTGTGCATCAGGGAACTGGTCGCCAAGTTGAAGCCAGACCTCCTGTCGGGTTTGAGAAATCCCCATGCCATTCCTCCAACAGTCCAGGTGTTGTCAGTCCTGCATTTTCTGGTGAGTGGCTCTTTTCAGGTAACTGTGGGACTGGCTGCAAGGTTTTCACAGCCCCATTTCAGTAAGGTGTTACAGGGTGTGCTGGATGCCCTACTCAAGCATGTGCCCAGGTACATTAGGTTCCCACAACATCCTGAATTGCCCACTGTAAAAGCAGCCTTCTACAACATATCAAATGTCCCATATGTAATTGGGCCCATTGATGTTACTCACATTGCCTTAGTACAACCGAGGATCAATGAAGAGGTCTACAGAAATCGGAAGAGTACATATTTGCTCAATGTACAAGTGGTGTGACTTGCAGATGAATACATAACACATGTAAATACAAAATTCCCAGGATCAGTACATGATTCCTACTTCCAAGGGAAAAGCAGTGTCCCTGCAGTGATGTCAAAGCTACAGGTAGAAAGGGCCTGGCTCCTAGTTATGTGTGCTGCTCTCCATGTCAGAGATGTGTTCTCCTCCAAACATAGGCAGCAGTCTACCTAGCAATGTTACCTATAATTATGTTCCCTTTTCCAAACAGGTGACTCTGAATACCCCAACCTGCCCTGGCTCCTGACACCTGTGAGAGATCCAGCTACAGGAGGGGAGAGCAGGTACAATGAGGCACATGGCCAGATGAGGCGAGTGACTGAGGGGACTTTCAGTCTCTTGAAAGCTAGATTTAGTTCCCTACATGTGTCCAGTGGTGTCCGATAGTACCGATCAGGGAAAGTCTGCAAGATCATTGTTGTATGCTGCATGCTCCATAATCTGGCCCTCAGAAAGCACATCCCACTGTTGGAGGAGGGGGACATTGATGCTGGAGCAGTGTTTGGGGCCGATGACTCTGATGCTGTGGGGGAGACAGACAAGGATGAGGCACATGACAACAGGACTGGCATGATTCGTCGCTACTTTCAATGATGTACAGGTATGTGTGAATTGTATGTCATCTGAACCTGGAAGCTGTATTGCTGAGGCCAGTCTGTAGCCAGTATTTGCATGCATCAAGGTGTGTGTGGTGACTACAGCATTCCACCTTGGTTTCTGACCCTGAAAGGTAGGTGACTTACCATGAGGGGTAGTGGAAATACACTGTTGCCAAGGACATGTGTGGAATGCTGGTGCCATTGCAGTACAGTCGTATAGCTGTATCAAAGGTTTAGGGTTCTCAGTCTGCCTGTCTGGGGAAATCTTAGAGGGACTTGTCAGTCTTGTGCTGCTGCGCAGGCATGTCATACTGCATTGTCAGCTGCTGTGTGGCAAGTACCTGTTCGTGACTACTCAGGGAGGTGAACAATAGAGGATGTTACCTATGTCACTTCTTTCCTGTCACACACATGTGTGAGTGCCTATGCAGGCCCTTACATATGTGGTATCATAGCTGCTGGGCCAGTCCTGCTGCATAAGTGTTTAAATGCTGTGAATGTATGACTTGGTTCACATACCTTACAAAATTGTGCCTGATTCCATTTCATTTTCCCTCTTCAGGTCATATCTCTGTCTGCAAGCTGATTACTGTATTGTCTGTTGCCATCATTGACACTGGATATAAATACAATGTGGATGTACTTACACACCTTCGGGGGTGTCCCACTGCATCTGTCACTTCAACATTGTTGTGGTGCCGACATGTGGATACATTTGCTGCTTGGAAATAGGCTTGCCACTACATACAATGACGAGACGTGCACAATGACCTGTGTTTATTAAGAGTATGACACCACAGTCCAGAGGAGTGGGGTAATGGTCTGGGTGCTGATCATAGTGGGTGGTACAGCTGTTTGTCTCACAGGTCCTGTATCCATTTGCCTAATATGATGTGAACTTGGTTTTCGACAGCCAACAGGGTATAACAGTGGCACACAAGGGTGGCAATTCAGAAGAGAGATCACTTCCTGGTGGGGGGATTGGTCTAGGCCTCAGGTCCTGCAGGATGTCTGGATGGGCGACCTTTTTTAAGCAGGGATCCCTCAGCTGCAAGGGTAGGGGTTCTGGTGGCCTGTGGGTCCTCCTGCTGGGCCTCCATTCCAGTAGCAGGTGCTGATGTTAATGGCAGCGGTGTTGCATGGCTACTGGATGGGGCCTGCTGTTGGGTGGAGAATGTCCGCAGGATATTGTTCAATTCCTTGAAATCCCCTAATATGGAGACCATGGTGGAATTGAGTGCCTGCCCCTGCTGCATGGCCTCCTGGTGGTATCCCTCCTGCAGCCTTTGGGTGACCTGCAAGCTGGTGAGTATCTGGCCCATCTTGTTCTGGGTTTGCTGGTAGGCTCCAATGACTCTGGAAACGGCCTCCTGGCCAGTGGTGTCCTGTACCTGCCTTATCCCTTGGCCCATGATTGCCCTCCCACTGGCCCTTTCTCCCTGTGGCTGTGCCCCTTTTGCAATTTCCCCCCTCCCACTGACACCAGGACTGTCATTGTCTTAGGTTTGCACCATCGACTCCTGCCTCTGTCCTGCGGGGTACACTGATGTTTGATGTGACCTTGGAACACTGGTATGGGAAGGTGGGCCCCCTCTGTACATTGGTTGCCACAGGGGTGTTTTCAGTTCTTGGCAGGACGAGGCTGGTGGTGGTGGACTGACTACTCATGACAGGTTTGTCGTCCATATCCAGACTTCCTGGGGAGTCCTCCCCTATTGGAATTGCTTTCAGGCCTGGGCTTTCTGTCACTGGGCTCCTCTGCTGTGTGGCAGTACTTGGGAGACCTGTGTAATGGGAGGTATTGTGCCAGATTATGGTATTGTAGCATTGACATGCATGGTTGTATGCCATCAATGACTGGATTTGCAGAGCAGTAATGACATTGACAGTTACCAGTCTACTGGTTGTGTTACCATCAGGGGAATGTTGCAATGGGCCTATTTTGGAGAATAGTTAATGTTTGTCTTGCTACTGTCATTGCTATGTACTAATGTGCAGTCCTTATAGTTATTGGTGAGTGACATGGTTTAATATGCAATTGCAGAGATGTGAAGTGGATGTAGCAGTCATGCAAGGATAGGGAGTGTTGCATTGTGGTAGTGGTGGTACTTGCTGTAGTGTGGAGTATCCATGCACTAGGTGGACCTGTGAGGTAATGGTGTCAGTAGGGGGCTGTGGCTTGCAAGGGTGGGTATTGGAGTACATGGTGGGCTTGTGCATGTTAGGGTGGTGTGAGTGGGGTGAAAGGGTGGTGGGGGTACATGTTGTGCACGGGGGCATGTTGGCCAGGGAGTACAGTTTACTTACCAGTGTCCAGTCCACTAAGGGGGTCATTCTGACCCTGGCGGTCTAAGACCGCCGGGGCCAGGGTCGGCGGGAGCACCGCCGATAGGCCGGCGGTGCCCCGCAGGGCATTCTGACCGCGGCGGTAAAGCCGCGGTCGGACCGGCAACACTGGCGGTCTCCCGCCAGTGTACCGCCGCCCTTTGGAATCCTCCAAGGCGGCGCAGCTAGCTGCGCCGCCGAGGGGATTCCGACCCCCCCTACCGCCATCCAGTTCCCGGCGGTCCGCCCGCCGGGAACCGGATGGCGGTAGGGGGGGTCGCGGGGCCCCTGGGGGCCCCTGCAGTGCCCATGCCACTGGCATGGGCACTGCAGGGGCCCCCGTAAGAGGGCCCCTACAAGTATTTCACTGTCTGCTTGGCAGACAGTGAAATACGTGACGGGTGCAACAGCACCCGTCGCACCTTCCCACTCCGCCGGCTCGATTATGAGCCGGCATCCTCGTGGGAAGGGAGTTTTTCCCTGGGCTGGCGGGCGGTCTTTTGGCGACCGCCCGCCAGCCCAGGGAAAAACTTAGAATACCCTCCGCGGTCTACTGACCGCGGTGCGGTATTTCGGAGGGGGGAACTCTGGCGGGCGGCCTCCGCCGCCCGCCAGAGTTAGAATGACCCCCTAAGTGTTCCCATCAGCCCTTCTGGATGTAGCATGGCCAGGACCTTCTCTTCCCACTGTGACAATTCTGGGGGAGGCGGTGTGGGCCCACCACCTGTCCTCGTGACAGCGATTTGGTGCCTGGAAGCCATGGTACGTACCTTTCGCCATAGGTCGTTCCAGCTCTTCCTAATGTCCTTCCTTCTGATGACTATCCTCTGTCATAAGTTGTTCTTCCGGGCTATGGATGTCTGCTGGACCTGTGCTCCAAACTGTCAGAGCTCCACTCAATTTCATCAACCATTACCCTCAGCTCCTCGTCAGTGAATCGTGGTTTTTTTTGTGGTGCCACGGTGGTTGTGTTGTGGGTGTATGGGTGTATGTTGTGCAGGGATATTGGGTGTGCTGTTTGTTGGTGTGAGTTTGGGTAGTGATATGTGCATGAGCTCTGTGGTGTTTGTGTGCAGTGGTGTGTTGTGTGATGTGTGCTCAGTGTGATGGTGCCTGTGATATCTAGGTGCAATGCCTCCTTTCTGTGTGCTCTTGCCTCGATCTCTTTCAGAGTTTCTGGTTGCAAAAGGGTATGGGTATGTGTGGGGGGGGTTTTGTAGTGCTGTGGACAGGTGTATGTATGTGTCTTAGTTGTTGGGTAATGGTATTGTCCAATGTGGTACAGTTTTCTGGTGGTGGTGCCTATTTCATCTGCGGCGATTCGGACCGCCAATGGATTCCTGCTGTGTTGGGACTGCAGTGCTGATTTGTGAATCGTTGTTTGGCAGGTGAGATGTTCTCGGCTTGGCGGTGCTGGTGGTGCAGCCGCCTCCTTCACGCCATTGTTTTGACCAACAGTGTCATTTTTTGGATGTATTTTGGGTGGTGTTCTGTGGGTGACTCGTAACGCGGCGGTCTTCACACCGCCATCACTGGTGGTCTTTCGGTGGCCACTTGCATGGCGGTCTTCGGTAATGACTGCCAAACTCGGAATGACCACCTGAGTCTCCAAGCACGTGTTGGCTGTTGGTTCTCTACATCTATGTGAGTTCTTAAACTCTACGAGCATTGGATATTCCTTGCTGTATATGTATGAATTGGACATTCTGTGGATCAAGTGAAAATGAAAAAACAAAACTGAAGTGCGTTCTTCCATGCCTCGTAATACTCAAGCTCCTGGGAGGGAGACAAGTCTTGGGGCATTTTTCATTATAATGCGGGGAGCACAAAGGCTCCCTGTAGCCCTAGGGTCTGTCACCTCCACAGGCTTTTCACTATACGTAAGGAGGGGCCACCCAGCCCCTCCGCAGCCCCTCCGCAGCCCTGGGACTGCCACCTCCCTGAGGCATTTGTTTATATGTATGTGGGGGGCCAGTTGGGCCCGCCACAGCCCCAGGGTCTACCACTTCATCGGGTCAAATAGTAAAAAATGTAAAGTACGTCAGTTTCTGATCCCAAGCCCTGGGGATTGCCACCTCGCCCGGGTGAATTCTACATTGGGAAAGGGCCATGCGGCTCCCCTCAAGGAGCTACTGAGGGCCCTGGGGACCCCACCGGGCCGGCTCCTGCTATGTCTCAAGGTGCCCACCCCTTGGACATAGCTGTTTGCTTCTTCTTGCTCCCACCAAGCAAAAGCAAACATAACTCCACTTTCTGACATCTGAATCTGTCAAACAGGTCCTGCTGTCAGAAAGCTGAGTTTTCATCTGTCTTCCTTGTGTGCAAATATGCAGGCAGCGAAGATAGATGAAAACATTGCTCCACCAAGCAGCGAGGTGCTATTAAAAGCAGCTCCTTGCTTGCTCGAGCAATGCCGACTCCTGCAGGAGGCCAGAGCCAGCTGGGACAGCAGGGGAGACCTTGAGGCTCCCTCTTGGTCCCAGAATGCCTGTACAGGGCAAAAAATGGGAAAAAAGTTTGCCTAATAGTTAAGGTCTCAGACCCTCACACTGAAAGTTGAGGGTTCTACTACAGGTGTGTCCATGATCATTTCCCTCCTTTAATTTCTTTTAAACGTCAAAAGTTGAAGGCTCATACTAAATGGTGATTTCACTCTTTTTAACTGAGAAATACATTTTTCTTTTCAATGTGTCCAGAAATATCTTGTTCCAAGTATATCATCCTTCAAAGCATCTTTATCACTCTCCCTGTCACTTTCTTTCTCCCTCTCTTTTCCTCTCTCTCTTTCAATATCTTTCTCCCACTCACATACCCATTCAGTCCCTTCTGCACCCACTCACAGACCCACTCACACACCCACTCACAGACCACTCAGACCCTGGTGCATCCACTCACAGCCCCACTCAGACCCTCAGGCACCCACGCACAGACCCACTCAGACACTCACACCCCCACTCACAGACCCTCTCACACACCCACTCACAGGCCCACTGACATCCTCATGCTCCCATTCACAGACCAGGACAGACACTGACTCACCCAGTAAGACACTAAAGCACACACTCTCACAACCAGACAGGCAATCTGACAGCCACTCTCACAGCAAGATACATGCTCTTACACCTATTCTCACAACCAGAGACAGGCTGTGGCAACCTCCCCCTGCACATGGCCAAAGGGTTGGGTGGTTAGTGGGGTTGGCCGCAGGGAAATGCTACAGGCCAGGCCTTGTGGGCAACCTATTATACACATGGGCAAAGGCTGTGCACAATGCAAGGTTGGGTGCTTACAGGGTGTTGGCCATGTGGCCAACTGCTGCCGCACAAGGCCGAAGCAGCATTGGTTAGATTAATGTATAGTAATCAAAATTACTATGGCCCTCATTACAACATTGGCAGTATTGACCGCCTACCGCCACGGCGACGGTCCCCAAAATACCGCCGCTGTGGCTACCAGTCATCTACGCCTATCATGACCGCTGACGGTATTCCGCCAGAATGCTGGTGGAACACCGCCGACGGTCATGGCGGCAGACGGTGGTAAGGCGGTGCTGCTGACCGCAGCACCGCCACGCCAGCAAAACACCGCCGACCGTATCATGAGCAATGATACAGCCTGGCTGCGTTTTGCTGGCAGACGCTGCTGCTGACAGCAGCGAAGCAGACCGTCTCCAGCCGGAGGACCCCCTGCAAGCAGGTAAGTCGGGTTGGTATGCGTACATGTGTGTGTGTGTCGCGTAGGATGCATCGGTGAATGAGTGAATGTGAGTGTTGTGTGTTGTGAATGCATGTGTGTGACAAGGTATGTTGGTGTGTGTTGCGGTGGGTATGCGTGTGTGCATGTGGGTATATGGGTGCGCAAGTGGGTGTGTATATGTGCGGGGGCGGGAGAGGGATGGGAGGGTAGAGGAGGACTCTGGGAAAGGGGGTAGGGTGGGGGAGACCCCTATCAGTATCAGGGAAGGGATTCCCTGGCACTGATAGTGCCTACTGCCATGGTTTTCGTGGTGGTAAGTTTGGCACAAAAACCATGGCGGTAGGCCGGGTCATAATCCCAAGGGTGGGATTGTGATGGCCGCCAGGCTGTGGACCAAAGTCTCCAGCCCAGCCGCCGTTACCACCCTGGTGGTCGGTGTGTTAAAGTGGCGGTCTTCGATGGCGGTAACAGCCATGGTCACAATCCCATTGGTTTTTTTTCCGCCGGCCTGTTGGCGGTATTTCCGCCGCTTTAACACCAACCGCCAGGGTTGTTATGAGGGCCTAAATGTTTAAAAAAACATAGAAATTCACTGAAAATAGAAAGATTAAAGGAATGTTCACTTTGGGGGCGCAAATTATAGTTACCTTAGGGTACGAGTTATAGTTATTTGCAATTATTCTAACTATAACAGATGAATTTCTATGGTTTTGTGCATTTAAAATGTGAGCCTAACTATAACATCCATGTAACCTTTGGTTCTTTCAATACATAAGTATATATATATATATATATATATATATATATATATATCTTTAGTCCCTGATCCTCCCAACTGGGAGGACCCTCCGATGGTGGGGCAATTCCGAGGTAGAAACCCACTCAAAATCCTACACCAATCTCCTTGCAAAAAGGATGACACTGATTCCAGTACAAAACAGAAGTAGTCAGATTCAGTTGAAAATCATTTTTATTCCACTGCAATGGTGATAGCCACAGAGCACCCAACATGTTCCTGCGCAGCCCACATGGCCTTGCTCACAGGTCACTTTCCCTCATTATCGGCACCATTAAGTTACGTGAAAGTGTCAACAACATAGACAAATGGTTGAGGGCACACAAAACCTGCATAAATATTTTAAAACACCCCTGTTTACATGCACAGTATTGGAAATCATGAAAGAAAGCATGGTAACAGCATCTCTGAAACCTCAAACCTTTACAGAATCACATACAATTAACACTGAGATAGTATGTGTGCAAATATGTAGGAGTCAGGCACATTCCAGCAAACAAAGTTTGGTATTGTCATACACTGTACTGGTTAGTTTTTCTAAAATCCTCAATATTGCAATTATCTAATAGTTTATAAAACAAGGTATAATAATTCCATAAAGCTCACACTGTTCATATGGACTATCATTGATGTTTGTAAAACAATATGCTGAACAGAAACTGGATTAAGATGTGCCTAATGTATTACGAAAGAGAAACTATGTCCAATGTAACAGATATCACAACCAAACTTAGAGGGTCATTATGACCCCAGCGGTGAGTGTGAATGTGGCTGTATAACCGCCAACAGGTTGGCGGTACATACCACCACATTACTAGATTGGCAGGTTGGGTGCAGCCAACCCACCACTTTTTCACTCATACCGCCATGGTGGTATGAGACGCCGGGCCGGAGATGTGTATCTCCAGCCTGGCAGCCGGCATAGTACCACTGCTGGCATTATGAGCCTGCCTACCACCATAGTTTTCGTGGCATTAGCAATGCCACGAAAACCATGTTGGTAGGCCCTATTGGTGACAGGGAATTCCTTACCTGTCACTGGTAGGTGGCTCCCCCGACCCACAACACTCACCTGACACCCCCACTGCCACACCATCCAAACACCCCCACCCCCTCCGATCCTCACACCCACCTCCCACCCCCTCTGATACTCAGACTCACAGCCCCCACCCCCTATGATCTTCACACACACACACACACCCCACCCCCCATACACGTACACACCCGCAGACACGCACCACACATACACCCAATCACTCACACTGGCATACATTCATTTATACACACACTGGCATACACACATTCATACACACATACATCCAGACATGCTCACACACATTCTTACAACAATCACACTGACATGCAGACACGCACTCATCTCACCATTGTTACACGCATTCACTCACACGCATACAACACAACACACACAGACACATTCACACACTCACTCACACATTCATGCACACACTCAGACACATACACACAACACCCTATACCCTCCCAACCCCTTCCCCTGTTGGAAGCTTGACAAACCTTGAGCGAAGAGGTCTTCCGGCAGGGAACGGGAAGGGGCACTGCTACCACCACCAGCGTCCCGCCAACAGAACACCGCCAGGCCGTATGAATTATCATAATACAGCTGGCGGTGTTCTACTGGTGTGGCAGTGCTGGTGGTAGCTGTGCCAGCTTACCACCGTCCACCACCATGAACAATGCTGGATTTCCACCCTTCTTGTGGCAGAAGTCTGGAAGTGCTCGTAACATTGCGGACGGATGGTAGCCGCAGTGGCGGTATTTTGGAGGCTGTCACCTTGGCAGTAGGCGATTTTTACCGCTGATGTCATAATGAGCACCTTAGTCTGTTTTGTACATCGTTTTTGCAAAGAGAGTAGAGTTGAATATATATTTATTTATATATATATATACATATATAAAAATATATAGTCCTTTTACCCATGTGCCCCTGATAATTATGTCCAATTGCCCAGTGACCTCTTTAAGTTAATTAAAAAAGTAAAATCGCTCAAAATCTACAGCCTGAAAGGGGACATCTGAGCTCAGAGACCAACTTCTCATCAGAAAGAATGATCACATTTATCAATCAATCATATTGAAACTTTACATTCTTTGTATGAATTAAGCCATCCTATGGACCCCAAAACTACTACTGCGACATAGACTTCTTTTGACCCTTTTAATCCAGGTTTGATTTCGACTCTATGAGATGAGTATGGTTTAACCAATGAATTTTCTGCAGATACTTTGATTAAACCAACTTCTACTATTTTACCACAAATGCCTAGAGACAACATTGACGTGTTTGGGGACCTGGCAGCCAAAGATCTGTTAGATATGTCTAATCAAGGAAAGAGACAATATAATTTGAAGCGGAGAAATGGGAAGCTGGTAAAAGCCTTCACAATGATGATAATATTGTAACAAGCCCTCTGATAAAGGAGTGAATGTTGTAATTATGGCAAGGGCTGATTACATTAGGAAGCCTCACGTGAATTGAGTAATGAGGATTGTTATAGCATGGTCAATATTGTGCATTTCTTGGAGATTAAGCAATTGATAATGTTGTGGGAGAAACAATTGTTAACTTGGGAAGAATTGCAGTTTCTTTAAAATTAAGTTCCTGTTTTACTAACCTTATATCTACTCCCAAAAATACATAAAAACAATAAAAACACGGGCAGATCCATCATCTCTTCTAAAAATAGTCAGTTTGAACATATTTCTATTATGTAGATCATTTTCTAATTCCATTTTGTTCAGAATTTAGCAGCATATTTGAAAGATACCAAATACTTCTAGAAGAGAGTCCACAATATTGGACTGTTGATATTGTTGAAAGCCTTTATTCTATCATTTAGCATGAAGTTAGATTGGCAGCATGCAAATATTTTTTGCGTGCTCGGGGGATCAACTTTTTAGCTCACACACATGCTCTTTAACATGATTGAAATCTGCTTGACTGAAGACAACTTTCTATCTGATGATGCGCTTTACAAGCAGACACAGGGAACGGCAATAGGTACCTGCTTTACCCCTAGTTACACCAATTTACTGCTGGGCTGGTGGGTGACGCAGGTGCTCTAGGATTCTGAAATGGCATACTGGACCAACCAAATTATTATTTGGTTACAGTTTATTGATAATGTTTTTTGTATTTGAAACAGGACTGAGCAAGATTTGGTTGAGTTTGTTGAGAAGATCATTATCAGTACTTTGAATTATAAATTCACCATGGCTCAAAGGAAAGAAATGGTTGAATTCTTGGATTTTAAAGTGAGTGTAGTAGAGAGATATTGACATACCGCCTTGTTCAGAAAGTATACTTCAGGGAATTCTATTCTACACGCTTGTAGTAGTAGTAGTCATCCCTCTAATGTCAAATGGAGTATACCTTATAGCAAATTCCTCTAGCCTAAATGGAATTGTAGCTCTGAGGAAAGCTATAATGACACTTATCAACAAATGATCAAGAGGTTTAGAGCTAGGGGATCCCAAAAAAGACATCTTGACATAGCTAAGAAGAGAGCAGATCAAATAAGCAAAAATCAGACCTTGTTTGACAAGGGCCCCATCAATACTGCAGTTTCCAATCAAAATTCTAGAAGAGTCATTACCAGATTTTCAGAAGGATCATAGGCATTGAAAAGAATTTGGAAGAAAAGGTGGGATATCTTGACACAAGATACTATTTCAGGTATACATATACTCAGAGTAAAACATATTTTCATCTGAAGTAGCATCAGTCCTTAACAAGCTGTTTTTCTTTGGCTGGTATAACAAGAACAACCTTTGTTCATTTGATTATTAATTCAACTCAATTCCTTTTTCAATTCTAATTGCATCCACATTTTCTGTCATTTTATATATTACATAACATACTTTCATGAACCTTAGTTCCATTTATCTGTCTACCATGCTCATTAATAACTTATTGCTTCTTAAAATACTGCCACATATCTGAAAACTTTTTCTTATTCCCCACTCTTTTAGCACATGCCTCCTCATAATTCTTTGTTGTTAGCATCTTATCCCACCAGTTTTGGATAGTAGGAATCGTTGGGGTCTGCCGTAACTGGAGTATTAATGATCGAGCTACTGCAGTAATAATTGCTATAAAGTATTGTTGGTACTTCGCTAGTTGTCGTGTTGTCTCAGAAACTCCAAACAGAACTAAATTTGGATCAAGCTCAATCCTAAAAATAGAAGTGTGGTTCATTACCACTTGTATTCCTGTCCAAAGAGTAGTTAGTTTGGGGCAGTTAAAAAAAATATGAAGCCAATCCCCTCCCGCCTCCTGATGGCAATGGAAGCATTGGTCAGAAATTGACGGAAACATTTTATGTATTTTTTCTGGAGTGTAATAGGCAATCCATCTAGAGAGAAAGGACATTCTTTTGTAATTAGCTGTTCTTAAGGATTTATATCCTACTTTGAAGATGATTCTCCACTCTTCATCTGATACTAAGCATTGTGTTGTGCGTAAAATATTTCCCCTTAATTCTGCAGTTATTGTCGAAGTAGACTGTTCAGCCAACAATCTGTGCCAAGTACTTACCAATTACTTCTCATTAATGCCCTCAATATTGGACGTTCTTGGGTACTTGCCTGGGGTATAGTGGCGTTCAGAAAATGAAAGATCTGGGAAAAGCTCAAAAAAAGTCTAGTTACCATGTCGCCAAGTCTGGTTTCAACCTCTACCCAAGTGATATATATATATTTCTCAATATAAAATTCCGTATCTCTTTAAACCCTTTACTTTTCTATTGGGCTATCGCGGTTTCTGGTAGATTTAAGCCAATGTATTTACACTCCTGTAATTGTGGATAACTATAACCTAAGAGCATTTGATATATTTTACGTAAAATTTCCAATCTTTTACTAAGGTCAAGTATATACTTATATCAAGTTTTTTCAGGAGTTTCGTTGTTCTTATAAATGCTGGGAGACTTTTGGCTGATTCTAACATCATTCTATTAATAAAGAACTTTTCCATAATCATTGCTATGGTTAAGTATCATGCCAGTAAATCCTGCAGTGCGGCCTTATTATAAACCTGAAAATTAGGAAGTGGCAAACCCCCTGGCTCTTATCTAACTAAATAATTGAAAGTCTAATCCTTGGCATCCGTTTTTTTCCATATAAAACCTTGTATCATAGTGTCTAGTTCATCGAAGTAGGACGTGTTTATTCTTATTGGAACATTATTGAATAAAAAAAGAAAAAGTGGGAGGATTGACATTTTAATTAATGATACCCTCCCTATCAAAGTCAATGGTAGAGCTGCCCATCTCTCGAGAAGCACTTGTACTTTTGCAAGCATCCAAACATAATTAAGATTAAACAAGGATCTATAGTTCGTTGTTACATAAATTCTTAAGTACCTAACAGGTTCAGATGAATTAACTTTTTGTTGCAAAACTTTAGGAAGATTCTCCATAACAGCATTAAAAGAGAATTTTGTTTTTATTTTCATTAATCTTGTACCCCCCTATTTGCATAAACTCATCAATCTTGTTGAAAGCTTTTTGTATATTCTCAATCCCTAGTTTTAGATATAGAATGACATCATCAGCAAAAAGCTTCATTTTTGGCATCTCCGGTAATGGCACAATGATTTCTCTCAAGCTGCGTATTACCTGTACTAGAGGCTCAATAAAAAAAGCAAAAAGTATAGGAGATAGGGGGCATCCCTGTCTAGTACCTCTTTTAATCTGAATCGTACCTCTAATTTTAGAATTTATTACGATTCTAGCCTGGGTGCCCTGATGCAACCGCCTTAGCATTGTAGTAAGTTGCAAAGGAAAACCAAATTTAGTTAGGCTATATAACACGACATCCCAATTAACTAGATCAAATGCCTTTTCGGCATCTAACATTATTGTTACTGCAGGGATTTTGTTGACTGTAAAATAATCTATTGCTTGTAGCAACATTTTTTTATTAGTTGTCATTGACCTACTGGTGACAAAGCCATTCTGATCTTTATGTATTAATTGCTGTGCAATCAGTGCAATCCTGGCAGCCCAGACTTTGGTAAAAAAATTCTAATCGGCATTGAGCAGACTAATCAGGCGATATGCATCTGGTTTCAATGGATTTTTATATTTTTTCAAAAAGCGAACTATTATTGCCTCTTTAAACGTTAATGGTATTTCCGCGCCCTCAATTATTGCGTTACATAATTCTGCCAAGAACGGTATAAGCTCTTTGAAAAAAGTTTTATAGAATTCTATTGGAAAGTGATTGCCACTACAAGTCTTTGCACTAGGTATTCTCTGTATAGCTCCCTTAATTTCCAGTGGTGTGATTCTCTGCACGACTTTGTTCTGAGTCTACAACAACATTTTAGGTAGCTGTGGAAACAAAACTTTATAGTCCATCTCGTAAATTCTGGAATAATTTGACATAAATACTCGAGTTATATCTTTGTCATCCTTAAAAATAGTACTTGTCCCGGGATCCTGAATTTGATGTATTGCCTGTTTTTCATGTTTCATACGAGCAGCCCAAGCTAAATGCTTACCTACCATTTGGCTTTCTTCGTAAACCTGCTGTTGATAGGCTCTTGAGTTAGCTGCTTCTTCCAGGATAAAAAATTATTTAAGCTGGTCTCGCTTTAGGTTAAAATGACACATTGCCAATTTTCTTTGACGTGTCTGAGCTACTTTAATAGAAATAATTTGGCCCCTAGCTGTTGCTTTGAATGCCTCCCATACATTAAACAAGGAAGCTGAATTTCGATTGAACTGGAAGAATTCATGTATGAATTTTCTCATATCCGAGACCCACTGCTGATTAGCTAAAAAAGATCTATAAAACTGCCACCTGGGTCTCTCTTTTTTAGTCAAATCCAATTCTAACGTCACTATGACCACAGAATGATCAGAAAAAGCATTTACCAAAATATCTGAATCTAGCTTGTTCAATGAGCAAGATACTAAAAAGAAATCTATCTGGGAGGTGGTTTGTTAACGATGTGAATAGCAAGTATATTGAGTAGCAACAGGATGTCCTTCACGCCAAGAGTCGATTATCTGAAAATCGCTTTTCACTCCATTTAAAAGCCCTTTGGTCTTAGGTTTAAGTTACTTCTTCGGTTGATTGGAGGTATCTAAAGTTATGTCTTGGAGATAATTAAAATCACCTCCCATGATAAAGGGGCCGGTGGCACACATTGCTATATTATAAAGTTGAATTAGTGGTTCTACTTCATCCACTACTGGTCCGTAGTAGTTCACCAAATTGAGTTGAACATCTGTTTATGTAACTTTGAGCCGGATCCACCTCCCCGGAGGGTCTTTAATGACGTCTTTTACTACCCAATCTAATCTGTTACTAAGATATATTGCCACCCCCCTGACTCCCAAACCAGATGACGCAAACCAAGCTGAAGAGAACTGTTTTGGAATATATATCTTGGGGTTATTACTTTTCAAATGAGTTTCTTGAAAGTAAAGAACATTAGGATTAAATGAACATAACCATTTTAGCATTGCCTTATATTTCTTACTATTAGAAATACCATTCACATTGCAGGTAATAACTTTGAGCTTAACAATTCAAATTGATTAATTTGTTAATCATCTTTCTCCAGCCAATGCCCATGCATGCTTCCTTTTGGAATACCCTGAATTTTCTCAACTTAAGGGACCCTGTCCCCTTTCCCTCCCCAAATCCCAAACTTCCTCCCTCCTCCCTGAACACTCTGACCTTAAAGCCTCCCCACCTGCGGATTCTCAGAGCGTTGCCCCCCTGAACAGACCCCGTACCATTCCCACAGTCTCCTTTCCATCCCTCCCCTTATATCTCTACATGGGTGCCCTGGCATGGCACGTAATTGTCAGTAGCACTAGAGGGTGAACAATATACATCAATTAAATGTGCTGTGTGCCTCTTTCGAGTCAACATGAAAACTCTAATTAGAAAATATTAGCCACTTCAACCCAGTCCTACCCCATTACTTATATCATGCAACAAGGTTCTGGCTGCATTAATTGTATGGATAATATTTGAGTGGCCCTTGAAAAAAACTTTTAACTTTGATTGCTGTCCGAGCCTGGTTGCGGCTCCTGCTTTTTGAAATACTGGAATCATTTATTTGAATTCCCTCCGCCTGCGCTCAGTGGCAGCTGACATGTTAGAGAAATTCTGAAAGTATAGTCGCCTGGAACCTGATGTACTCTAGTCTTAATCGCCTGCTGCAAGATACGTTCTTTAATCTGAAAATTGCCAAAGTTCACCAAAATTGTGCGAGCGTATTTAGCATTAGGTCTTAACACCGCTGGAACTCGATGAGCCTGCATAATGGAAAGATCTTGATTGCTATCTGCCAGTTCCGGAAGTATATACTGTTTAACCAAATCAGTAACCAGTTGGGTGATATTCTGGCCATCCTTGTTGCCTTCAGGGATCCCTATAAACCTTAAGTTCGATCTACGTCAATAGTTCTCTGCATCTTCCATCTTGATCTGTAACTGCAATAGATTGTCTTGACATTTGGAAATTTCAGGGGCAATGTGAACTTGCCCATCTTCCAAATCTGAGACACGTTGTTCGACCGCTCTGATTCAAGTACTAAGCTGCTGAATATTGGCATTTATCAAATTTAATTGTGTTTCTGTTCTTTGATTCACTTCTGTCTGTGAAATTATTAAAGACTTTAGCTCATTTAATATTTAATGGAGCAAGGATTGCAAATGAATAGTTTCTTCTTCTTCTTCAGACTGTTCTGTGCCAGGTTGTGCGTCTGCCTGGTGTCTCACGAGGCAGTTTATATCTTCTGTGTCTAGTTCAGAGCCCAAAAATGATCTCATGGAAGGGCATGTGGGTTCTACCAGATCTGAACCAGGCTGTACAGAGGGGGGTTAATATCTTGTGGTGAAACAACAATATGGCTGGGATCTGAATGGAGCCTCCTTAGCCCCGCTACTTGTCCCAACAAATAGCGGATAGAGTTGCTTAGGAGCTCCTTTGCTATCATGAAATTCATTGCTATGAGATACCAGGTTAGGGTTTATCTTCTGCTGTTTATCAACAGTATTTAAATTTGAATTTAAATTGTCTTGCACTATGTCCTGAGCCTGGTTGGGGCCTCTTTCCTTTGATGAACTCTCCCTGGGGAGAGGGAGGCCTGAATCGTCAGAGCCAGGAGATGTAGCTAATCAAGACCTGGATTCATTAATCACAGGTTGCTGGAGACCCCTGGTATTTATATTTAACTCTACATTTGCCATTGTATCCGAAGATAGAGGGTGCCTATTTTTTGTGTTCCGTGCTGTTCTGAGAATCTTCATCGAGGACCGGCCCTTATTCTGAAGATCGCGGGGGCGTCGCATATTGGAAGGAGATGGCCTCCCTTTTCTTGAACATCCACTACTGGGCAATGAATATAACATGGCGAGGGGAGGATCTGTCTCTATCTTCTCATAGTATTTGTAATATTTCAAAATAAAGTCTATTTCATCCCCCCATCTTATTGCACCTTGCTGTATTTAAACGTGCTTTTAGGCTTTTATTAATTTCTTTCTCTCACTCTTATGTTTATCAATATTCAGCTAGCATCTGAAGGTCTTTCCAAAAAAAAGAAATATCCACCATTGCCTGTGTCCTACTTATGCTCCTAATATTTGGTGGTTATATGGTGTGGGGGGGCTGTGTTTATGTGATTTCACTTCCGACAAATCTGAAAAAATAACAGAGAAAGGTGCCATATGAGCACAGGGGGTTATGTAACAAAAACATCTTGCCACCCCCTCACCCCCCAACCCTGCGTGCCTTGATACAGTCAACAAGTCCTCCTTACTTTCCTGGCCGCCTCCAGCCTCCAATGTAACACACACGCCGATGTTGATGCGGCATTTCAAAAATACTTAAAATATGAACATGCAGCAGTTTTCAATACCGCGTACCGTGTCCTGCTCTGATCCTCTCCCCCGAGCGGGCCCATGGTGTGGCGTGGCTGATGCGGTGACCGTGGCGCACACAGTGCAAACGTTGCAGCAGGTCGCGTCACCCTCGGCTGACTGACATTAAGCCGCTGAACATGGCGGGGCTCCTAAGCGGCTGCAGCACCTCCCCTCCTGCCGGACAATGAAGAGGGACTATAATAAATCCCATTCTTAAGGACAGATTAGGCAATCATCCGGCTATTACATTTCAGAAAAAGTGTTTCCCTGGGGGATATGCTAATTCATAGTTTTCTAAGACCCCAGATAAATGATTGGTTGAGTCAAGTGAAAGGGTTCAGAATTTGTGGTCATTGTAAAGCTTGTAATTCTAGCACAAAAGTGAAACAGGTAACTCTGGAAGGTTCTTGCAAACTTTGGAAAATCAACAACTGTATTTCATGTAGCACTGATTATGTGGTGTATGCGATTGTGTGCCCCTGTAATAAATGGCATGTTGGGTTCACAGTCTTCCCATTGAAGACCAGTACTTTGAAACATTGGTGAGCAATTCCAAATCAGAACTTTACATACAGTACTATCAAACACTTTTATGAGCACCATCTGTGCAATTGGAGAAATGTTTTGGCCTAGATACAGAACCCAAACATCAAGGGGAGGGAACACGTCTTTAATATTAAGAAGACTCGAATCTAGGCTGATTTTGGAAGTTGGCAGCATGACTACAAAGGGAATGAATCTGGGTGAAGAGTTGTCAGCCCATTTATGATGAACAGAATGGATTGTGGGATGGCAAATAAATTGTCTAGAATTATAATTTATGTTCCGTAGGGCCTACCTTTCTTTTTGTTTCTTTTTCCTCTTGAGAGTTGTTAAGGAACATTTTCGTCTGACAGTTATTTGTTTTAATTAAAAAACAGGGTATTTGTGATGCTTTATTTAGGTTTTCTTTTTCTTAACCCCCTTTTTTGCCATAGAACAGAAAGTAGATTATGGAGATCTTGTGGAAACCATTTTCAATGTCAGTTTTGTAGCATAATACTAAACTATTTTTATGAATCAAAAGTACTTATAAGCTGTGACTCGGATTGTGATCAATGCATCCTACTTTAGGTTTATTGAACATAAGGTTAATTATATGGGGAGTCCAAAAGTGGAAACTATAAATGTTTGATTGATGTTTTGAGTTTGATTTCATTTTATCACTGAAATAACATGTACTTAAAATGTTTCCTTGATTATATTATTTGTTTGTGATTAATATCTTTGTAAGGTACTAGACCAGAATTATGTATTTATCAATTGAAGGAAGGTTGTGAAATGAAATGTGGTAATCCTTTATTGTATTAATCCCCAAAATTATTTTTAGGAATTTATTGGGGTGAAATTAATGATCAAACAGTATTTTTTATAAATTATGATGTGAGTCTTTTTTCAGTGTCTATTAAGTGGCTTAGCACTTTACATTTTGATGTCTATTGTTGTTTTGGCCATGTGATCAAGACCAGGAGACGGTTGAAACGTGCTGTGTGTTACTGAATAAACGCTGAAACTGACTTCGCTGGGATGGCTCGTATTTCTGACAACTGACTGCTGTTCTGGAGCAGAGTGATATATATATCACGGCACCTGGGGGGCCGAGGAGCAGCCAGCACAGCCAAAGGGCAGGAGCCCTTTAAATTTCTGTTAGCGCTCCCGCTCGCGGAAGGGCAGGGCAGGGCAGGCCCGTCCTGTGCTCGTCGGAGACCGGAGGAGGCTGGGCTGGGCCCACCCTCTTTCGTCAGCAGTAAAGAGCCTAGCTGTCACCCAAGAAAATACAGATTACAAATTATACTGCACAGTTTAAACTGAGTAGCTCTGTTCATCATTACAGTTGCATTAACAACAGGCCCCTTTTACAAGCTTCTCTGCTGTTAGTGGTGGCTTCTACCCGGAGGGCCCTATTTAAACAAGTATTTAGCCGAAGAGCATGACGCTGCTACTTTCCGGAAGAGGCTTGGCAGGCAGGGCCAGTTACTTCAGTGGCAGGATATTCAATACACAAGTAAGAGAGTCATCTTTTTTCTTTTTTCTCTTGTATCTGTATTTATTGATTTTACGAGTGTTCTTTTATCAGGGGGAAAAGGAAGGCTGTAGATTTACCAGCGCAAACCAAGGGAACAAAAATAGCGAAAAATCGCCCAAATAGATCCCTGAATTTGGGCTCATCTAACAAGCCAAATCCACTTGACGAAATAGATCTCTTAGTTAAAGAAGTTGAGTCTATGCTAGGTACACAAACCATGGGGATAAATAATCCAAGGAAAGTCCCCCCCCAGGATAGAAAAATCTCTGAGATATTTAAAAAGAAGGGGAAGAGGATTCCTCCAGATGTAACCACAGAGGCTGACGGGGATGGGGCCCCGCACAATTGTAGGGACCCCACTCCAAAACCCATTTTCAGTATAGAGAGTCCCCTAGTATCCCAGGGGGGTTCCCCATATGTACCAAATACTCTGCCTTTCCTTCCGTTGAGCCCGTTGATTAGGGTGGTTCCAAGTCTATTGTGTACTAATCGCTTTGAACCACTGCTGGCAACAGAGGACCCGCCTGTGCCTGTGAGTGTGTTCAAGCCTGCAGTTGGAATATCTAATCCTAGTGTTATTCCATTGATCTCCCAGTCCGATCCGGAAGGTAATGAATCAGCAGCTTACAGAGGCAATCTGCCTAAAGTTCTCCAGAGAGTCGACGAAGTCAAGGGATTGGTTCTAGTATTAATAGATCTTTTGAAGAGTAATCTTGTGCACCAGCATGGGAATAACTGTGTTTGTGAAGGGATTTGCAGGGTTTGTGGAGAGGCTTGGGGGAGAGAAGTATTCCCCTCCTCTGCCCCAAACAAGGGGGCTGAGTTAAGGGTTAACTCTTGTCTCCCCGCTAGAGGGGGGACAATTTCAAAAGGGAGGGAAGATTACCGCCACAACCCTACCAAAGATAACTTGAGGCCCAAAGGGAGGGTTGAAAATGCACCCAGAAACAGGGACCGTCAAGGGAACTGGGCGAGTAATCCAACTAGTGGTAGAGCCAGAGGTAGGATCAACTGATCCGACCCCCCTGAAACTGTCCAAGGGGACAGTTCTACACAATCCCCTAACAGGCCATATAAAACCTTCTATAACAACAATTCCTCCCGTAACAATACTGAGAACACAGCTATCAAAGAACAGGATTTGTGTACAAGCTATGGAACAAATAAAATCTACTTGATCAATGTTCCAAAATTATTGCCAGGGTCAGTTGAGAGCCAAGCCCCTTTGATTAATAAAGTCACACACTGGATACGCTCCCGACGAAGTTGCCTCTCTGTCATTCGTTCTGATATAACATCGGCCGAGAGAAACAGCATCTCAGGGACCAATTTTAACATAATTACTATCCATTTTGAAGATGAGACTATGGTGACTCAACTAATGGATTTTGACTCTTGCACCTATTCGAATAGAGCAACAACTATGGAGGGGATAAGACTTATGTTAAACCCACACAATCGCGGACCAGATAGGGGACCGGATGGACCAGATGGCTCAACTAACTCCTGTGGAGGTGTTGTATGTAAGGTAGCTACTGATCTTGGGTCGCTGCCTGACTCTGTATGACTGACTTCTGAATCAGTGACTCATGCGATGGCCTGTTCCAAGGTCTCACATGCAAAGGGGAACAATAAAGTACCAACATTTGACATCTGTAGTACTGACCTGGGCCCAGGGGACGTTGGTTGCTCAACTGTGGTGATAAACAAAGGCAAATGTACATTAGAACTCATGTCTTGGAACATTGCTGGGTTGGCAAAGAAATTAGATGATAGCGAATGGACCTTTTTTATTAAGGATATAGATGTTTGTCTCTTTCAGGAAACTTGGGTAGAGGATGCTACTATTATAGATGGATTTCTTTCATTCAGTGTTCCTGCTATACCTTCAGAGAAGGGGTTGGGCCGGGCGAAAGGTGGGTTGTTACTACTTGTAAACAAAAACCTGCAGTGTGACTACAAGCTTTTGGAAATTGATTCTGTAGATATAAAAGCTATGTGTATTACGTTCAAAGGAACTTTATCAATTGTTATTGTTAATGTTTATATACGATCGGTCTAATGCAGCTCCAAGTCTCATACCTTGGCCATTTGGTCCGAATTTGTTGAAAGCCTTCACCCCTCAACTATTTTAATTGTAGCTGGAGATTTTAATTGTACCTTTGAACCTTCCACCCTTATTAGTGACCTAACTGACGAAGAGGATGAGCTGTGGGGGATCCCGCAACTATCTACTACTCTGCCCTGCAAAAAATCTCGGGTGGCCAAACAATTAGCTTCACTATGTTTAAAACACGGCCTTAGGGCCTGTAATGGTAGGACGCCATCTGATATGAACATTGCACCAACGTTCAAAAGGGGCAAGTCCACAAGCACTACTGATTATTTCTTTGTTGATGTTAGGTTGTGGCCCCACTTGGAAGACATGAAAGTAGTAGTGAGAAGCGATAGCGATCACTTTCCCTTGCTTCTTACCCTTTCCGGAGAAATGTTCAGGAGAACACACAATAATCATGTTACAATAATCCCGCCACCATGCTGGAATAATAAATTCACTAAGATTACTTGGCCAAAAGTGATGTCCAACCCATATCATATCAGAGCAATATACCAAATCTTTTTAAATAGCTTGGCCGAATATGAAGGGCAGACTGTGGGGAACATTCTGATTCTTAAAATGCATGATAGTATGGCCATTCAGCTACGGGGGTTCTTTTACCAAGCAAGGCGGTCAAAGCCATGTGAAGGAAAAGGGGCACGTAAGGGATGGTTCGATGAGAGGTGTTCAAAGGCTAAGTCTGGGTTAAAAGCAGTAGTAATGTCTGGTTCCCAGGGGGAGATCAAACAAGCTAGGTCTCTATATAAAGAAATCGTGTCTAATGCAAAAAAGCGGTGGGAGGATTGCTTGTGGCAGGAATTATTAACTGCCTCTAGAGAGAAGGATAACAAGCGTTTTTGGGAACTTCTGTCTAAAAGAGAAAATGGAGGTAAGAGTTGCCCCAGCAACCACATACAACCAGAAAGCTGGGTAGAACATTTTTCCACTCTTTATGCCCTACCAGAGGGCTCAACAGACACCAATGTAGTCTACTCCTCACCTATGCTATTGGATTTGAACCCCAGTACGCCAGTCCAAGTGGGGGCCCAGTGTATCCCTAAGGGTCATCTCATTTTTAAAGTAGAAGAAACCCTTGAGGCTATAAAAAGTCTGAAACTTGGCAAAGCACCCGGACAGGACAAACTTCCTGGAGATCTTTATAGATCGGAACCAAATATCTGGTCCTGGTATATCAATGCCATCTCAAATAGTGTAGCTGCAGGGGGACAAATCCCGGGCACATGGAAGGGGGCCAAAATTATACCCGTCTATAAAAAAGGAAATGCTAACCTTCCAGCCAACTACAGGCCAATTAGCCTTATAGACAACTTGCAAAAGATTTTTGCCAAGCAAATTCTGCAGAGGCTAACTAGCTGGGTTGAGGAGCACCAAATTCTTTCCCAACTACAGGCTGGGTTCCGTGCTAAAATTAGCATGGTAGACCAGGTCTTTCGATTGGCTATATTGTATTGGAAATATGTCCTTATCGTCAAGCAGTGTCTATACGTAGTATTTATAGACCTGCGATCTGCTTTTGATCTGGTTCCAAGAGCTAAATTGTGGGAAGTGCTGGGCAGACTGGGAGTTCCAGAGGACCTACTACTCCTGCTAAAACGATTACATGAAAATACTTATGCCCAAGTGAGGTGGGGCGAACAAGGCGAATTGACAGAACAGATCCCAATCAGAAGGGGAGTCCGCCAAGGTTGTGTGCTAGCCCCCTTATTATTCACTCTGTTTATTAATGAAGTAGTGAAGGCTGTGTCCACATGCCAGAATGACGCTCCCTCCTTGAATACACAAAAAATCCCTATCCTGCTTTTCGTGGACGATTCGCTCCCTATTTCCAAGACACCGATGGGGTTGCAAATCCTTGTTGATCGATTCAATTTATTTTGTAGCGATCACGGGTTGGAGGTTAACATTAATAAAACAAAACTAATGGTGTTATCCAAAGGGCCTAGTAAAAGATGTTCCATTTACATCGATGGTGTTCTCTTGAAGGAAGTTAGCTCTATAGACTATTTGGGAGTCAGGCTAACTAGTAAATTATCATGGGAAGAGCAGATCACAAAAAGCGCAGGGTTGTTACAACACAGAGCCTCATCCATACTGCGCTTCTATCAAGGTTCCTTTGCAAAAGCTGTTTCCCCAACATTAAAGATTTATATAGCCAAGGCACAAGGCGCAGCCCTGTATGGAGCGGAGGTATGGGGTTTCTCCAACTGCAATAAGATCTCAGTGGGAGAAAACAACTTTGCGAGGGCCTTGATAGCGGGTCCACGCTCCACACCCCTGCTTACAATATTTTTGGATCTGGGGTTAAGTCGAGCAGCAGATTTAGTTATTTTATGACCCCTCCTGTATTGGATCAGGTTATGGACTACCCCTGAACTAGATATATATAAGACCTCATTACTTGACCTATTAAAATGACGAAAATGCCAATACTCTCCCCTGGATCTGTCATGTGTCCCATTGGTTCCACTTGTTGGGCTTGGGTGATTATTGGGAAAATCCCCACAAACTAGAGAGACAGCATAAAAATGTTTTAAAGTGAACTTATTGGTCTTATGTTAGGGATAATAACATAACCTGTCAATCTCATGGTCGTTTAACTAACTCTTTTATTGATCCTAAATGGACTCCAAAGTTTGAAGCCTACTTGGACATTATACCGGATCTGCACGGCAAAAGCCTATATGCAAGGTTTTGTTTCAGCTCCTTGCCCCTGATGTCATTGATTCACAGGTGGGGGCCGATCAGTCTCCCTGATATATGCCCTGCTTGTGGCAGTACCTCCGAAACCATCGAACACTTTATGTTCTTCTGTCCAGCTTATGCGAATCCGCGATCAAAATGGATCCGCAACACTTGCAGGGCTATGGGATTTAGGAACTGTTCCTTGGCTCTACGTGTGTTAAAAAGTCATAATTCAGTTGATGTAATTCTTCCAGTGAGCAAGTATTTAGTGAAAGCCTGGCGCATACGCTGCCATCTTCAAAAAGCAACCTAAGGTTATTATCTTTTCTTAGAGCTTTATGTGTAATTTGAGCTTTTTATTGTTTTAATGTTTTAATGATTTCAAACTAATTTATTGATGTGTAGATGCTGTATTTTACTAAAAATTATTATTTATTCTTGTACCTTTGCTAGTTTTGTTTTATGTCGCTTTCATGGTCAATTGATCGAATAAAGCTGTGTTTAACTGGTATATAATATAACTTTTTTTATTAGTGTAAATATATATACATTTGTATATATATATATATATATGTATATATATATATATATATATACACACATATATATATATATATATATAATTTTTTCACTGAAAAAACAGAGGCTACAGGGACATTATAGTTAGAAAATAGAATTAAAAGACTTAGAAATTAAATAAAAACAAAGGTTACAGGGACATTATAGTTGGGTTCAGATTTTACATGCACAAAACCATAGAAATTCAGCTGTAATAGTTACCGTTATTTCAAGTTACTATAACCCGTGCCCTGAGGTAACTACAACTCGCACCCCCACCATGCACATTTCTCTTATCAATTATTTTACTTCAAATGTTGCAGTGATATTATCAATGATGTCATAGAAGATATCATGAGTGATAGAATATCTGGGGTTATTAGCAGTGCATGGTGAAGGCTCAAGTTATAGTTACCTCAGGGCATGAGTTATAGTTACTGTTTAATATTGTTTGCTTTTAAACTAGCATGGATCTTCTGCATTTTCTGTATTTTCTCCAGCTTCTCCGATCTGCTTTAATTGTCCACTTTAACCATGCATACCTGCCTCCAAGTGTTTTCATTTATATTCTCACAGTTTCAGCAGCTGATATCTTGCTGCCTTTAGCTTCCTTCTCCTGCCTTTTTTAACAACATTCTGCTCACTCAATCAATTACAGACTTGAAGAGGAGCAAAAAAACTGAAGATTGTTGCTAAAATAGTGAAGATCACAACAAGTAAATTGACAGAAGACGTTATTGATCAAATAGACCATAGGACAGATACACAGATGGTCATCATGGACCCCAACAGGATGTCATGTTATTTAAGCCTGCATGATGTCATGACATCGCAACGTAGCAGGATTCCAATACCACAGTCCTTTCCATTCCCTCCCAGTTTCTGATCCTTTCAAAGGTTTGTCACAAAATTATGAAAAACATCCTACATAGTGTAAAATGTTTGGCTACTTGGTACATTAATCTTTAGATAGAGAGATAACCTAACATCAGTGATGTAATTCTTTTGTAAGTTGTGCAAAATATTGTGATGGTTACAGGTATCTAAATATGTGCATTATGGTTTTGTCTAGGTCCTTTCTCAATGAGAACTACAGCATTTGTTAAGGTATTCCTTCTTTTCTTCCAAGTCCTCTTAGCAAACCTTCTAAAATATTCAGTATTCTATGTTTCTGTCCCATGCCCAGTACCCACTCGCCCACAACTTACCCTATTCTTTCTGTCCCATCTAGCCCATGAATTGCAGTCCTGTCTCTGCATTTGACACATTCCCCCAGTTTGTGTCTAAGTTACTTCCTTCATGGCTTCTGTTAGACCTGGCATCCTGGGGATGGCTTCCCCTAGCTTTTTGCCGTCTGACCTCCTGTTTTTCTGATTTCATTTTTGCTGGATTTAGGATTCTGTGCACTTTACCAGTGCTGATCAGTGTTAAAGTGCAGGTACTCTGTACTCTAAGCCTGGTAACATTGGCTTATTACAATTGGCATATTTCATTTGGTTGTAGGTCCATAGCAAAGGGTACTATATGTGCCCAGAGCCTGTATATTAAATGCTACTATTGGGCTTGCATCACTGATTGTGCCCCCCCCCCACTACAATAGCCTTTTAAACATGTCTCTGGCCTACCACTGTGGAGCCTGTATGTGCAGTTTAAAGCTGCCATTTTGACCTGGTAATTGTACCCACTTGCCATGCCCAAACCTTCCTGTTTATTACATGTGAATCTCCCCTAAGTTAGGTCCTAGTTAGCCCCAAAGGCAGGGTGTAGTTTATTTAAAACGTTGGACATGTACTTTTTAGTTTAACATCCTGGTAGTGAAAAACTGTTACAATCATTTTTCACTACTACAAGGCCTATCTCTCCCATAGGTTAACATTGAGGTTACCTTGGAGCAAACTTTAAGTGTAACTTCCAATTTTAACCAGATAGAAATTTGGAGTTTGGTGTCTCCGGACTCACTATTTAAAATCACAATTTATGGTGAAGTGGGAGTTTAAAAAGTAAGTCTGAAAAGGTCACTTTTAGAAAGTTGGTATTCTGGCCCTCTGCCTGTCTCTAAATAGACGTCTGGGTTAAGTGACAGCTGGTCTTTGTGCATTTCCTCTAGACAGTCACACACAAAGGGAGCTCGGCTATGACATTTGCATCCTGATGGCCATCATCAGGCTGATGGGCCTTCCTGGGCTAGATGGGAGTGAGGAGCTGACACTTACACCTGAATAGGGCTGTGTCTCTTCCCACACAAAGGGCTGCATAACCCCCTGTGGAGTGTCTGGAGACTGGGAAGGGAAAGAAGGGACTTTGTACACTTCAGAGGCCTCTATTTTAAGTCTCGCCCACTTCAAAGGCTCAACTGGATTTAAGTATTGGACCCCAAACCCCACCAAATCAGTGCACTTCTGGATCTGAAGGACATTTCGCCAGGAAGAAGAACTGCTGTTTTGCCACGAGAAACTGCCACTCTGCTCAACTGCATTGCTGCGTTGGCCTCCTGCATCTTGTCTGGGGTGAGAAGGACTGGACTTTGCTCTTTACATCCTCAAAGGAACCAAGTGGCTCCATGGGCTTGCTGGCTTGCCCCTTGTTCTTTCAGTCTCAGGGACATGAAAGACTGCCTGGACTCTGCCATCTGTGAGTCCTACCCTTGCTGAGGTGTCAATCCAGTCCTGGGCCTTAGATGTGGGTTTTGCAGCTGTTTCCCTGCACAAATTGACACATGTGAGCCGTTGCACGGATCAAATCTGACACAGTGCCCTCCAACGCTGAGCATGTTGCAGACCAGTTATAAGAGAAGATATTCTCTATACAAGGTGCCTGAGTAACCCCAGCAGACATCATGATACAAAAGGACTGAAACTAAGATCTCATTCACAGACAGAAGGTTTAATCTTCCTTGAGTTAAGATCCTGGCCTGCCTTAGCACCGCAAATAAGATTAAAGCTACATGACCCTATTGAGATCCAGCCACAAAATGTTATTAGGAACCCCAATTCTTTAATTGTCCCAGACATTTTGTATGGTCCTAAGGGTCACCTAGACAACCTGCAGGCCACTGATTGAAAACAAGGAAGCATATGTAACTTAGGGATTCCTTCTCTAAACTCCGGAGAAGGTTAGATACAACATTAGGGACATACACCCAAAGTCAAGGTAAAACCTCTTTGAGAGTAACTTTGAACCTCCAGTCAGCTAGGACTAGTCAAGTAAGATTGGAGGACCAGTCTAACGATTGGTATTACTAATATATGGGTGAAGGCATTGGAGGTAGAAGATTGTGTAAGGCTTCTTTCATGGAATGTTGTTATGATAAGGGCTAAGCTCTCAGATCCAGAATGGGGGAGTTTTGTTGACTCATACCATATTATAGTTCTGCAGGAAGCTTGGGCGCTTGAGCCAGTCTTCAGGTCAAGATTTCTGTCCTACACTAAAAGTGCCATTCCTTCAGCTGCAGGAAGTGATTCAGGTAGCCTATTGATTTGGTTACAATTTGATCTCTTCCCTAAAGTAAATGTTGTTCCCATAAAGGGTAACGATTTACTGGGACCAGAAAATAGGATTTCCATACAACAAGGAATTATGTATATTGTAGTACCGAAAATATATAAGGTCTCTCTCTAAATACTACCACGGTGGATGAACTGTTTGACATGATAGATAAAATGCATAAGGATGCCCTAAAAATTATAGTGGGGGATTGTAGCACATAATCAGCCCAGAGGATGGGTGAGATCGATTTGTTTGCTTCAATGTATGGTTCTGGTCCCTCAGCTGTAGGTGGGAAATAAAAAATTAACATTGCATTACAGTCATCCGATTTGGTTATGGCCTACAACATGAAAATAGTTAATGGAAACACAAAATCAGATTCTCCTCCTCACTTTACTTTGAAAAAGGGATTGATACCCAGCAATAGAGATTATATTTCTTTGGATCAACTGCTATGGCCACGCTTAATAGATATGGAGATTATGCCAAGAGTGGATAGTTACTAACTGAGTGCTACATTGGAGCCCTGTGTCTTCAGGTTTTCAAATCAGAAGTCAAGTACTAGCATTAATAAGTTTCAGGTATCCACTGATACAAGGAGTCTCAAGTGGCCAGTAGTTATGAATGACTTTGAGAAATTACTCAAATTTACAGTCTCTTTTAGAATATGCCCTCCCCTGCAAAGAATGACAAAGTAGATACAATTAATTTTGACAATCTCTATACTCAAGTAATGAATCGAATAAGCATATTTTTTATAAAAACATTACCTAGTTGGTATACTAAAACATGCCAAGAATAATCTAGAAGCTGTTACAATGGGGTTAGAGGCTCAAATAGGAAAAGGAAAATTTATAAAGCCTCCCTGATGTAAGCAAAAAAACTATGGGAAACTGCTCAGTGGGCAGAACTAGCACAGGTCCACCAGTTTGGCGATGCAAAAACATTTCAGAAAATCATTGTGGAAGGAACATGTACTATTGACAACCATTTAGTGCCAGTACTTCCTCCAGAAAAATGGATGGGTCACTTTGAAAGTTTTTATAAAGAATGGGCCAACATAAGGTACAATGTGAAGATATCTGACAGCGATCCATATACCAACCGAGATGACTTAATAAGTTTAACTTATACTTCCGGTGATAGACTGCAGTGGAATGAGGTTTTCCATTCTTGAAAGCTAATGCATTAAAACAGATGAAAAGAGAGAGAGCAGCTGGATTAGATGGAGTTCCTGGTGATCTGTATCTCTCTGAGTCTGAAGAATGGGTCCCTTTTCTTACTGCCCTATGCTATCTTGAGAGGAGAGGGTATCCCTCCTTCCTTGTTAGGAGCAGCTATAATATTTCTATAAAATGGGGAGTAGAGATGATCCAGACAATTATAGGCCTAAAAGCCTAATAGATACTAGCCAGAACATCTTTTGTAGACAGGTACTGGTTAGACTTCAATCTTGGCTTGATGAAAACTCAATGCTTGGCTTTAGGGACAAAGGCAGTGCAATTGGCCAGGTCTTCCGGTTTATGACCATCTGTATATTTCTTTGAAGCAGGATCACTTATATGTTGCATTTTTAGATCTCTGAGCAGCTTCAAGCAGCTTTTGATTTAGTGCCAAGAGATAACATGTGGAGGGTTTTAGAGGATTATGGCATTCCAGGAGATCTTTTGTGGATCCTGAGATCATTACATTAAGATACCTATGCCAAAGTGATCTTGAATAGAGGCTGGGATCTTACTCCTAGGACTTGTATAAATAGAGGAGTGAGACAAAGTTGGGTGCTTGCGCCTACATTTTTTATTATGTATATAAATGGTGCAGTGAAAAGGTTATTGCAGTGTAGGCATTATGCACCAAAAATTGCTGGAAAGTCTGTCCCACTCCTTATGTTTGCGGATGACACACTTTTAATATCTAGAACTCCTATGGGGTTACAATGTGAGTTGGACACTTTTGCTGCTTTTTGTATTGAAAGGGGACTAGAGAAACCCATCTTAGTCTAAATTCATGGCCATTAATCCTCATTGATCCTTTAGAAGCAAAGTGACAAATAATGATGTTCCGCTTGAACAAGTAAAGCATTTTGATTACTTAGGAACAAGGTTGGCCGATCATATGCATCGAAGCCCGCAAATAGAAAAAAGTAAGACTACTCTCTACCAGAGGGCAATGGCCATAGTGAGGAGGTAAAATATAATGGGTGGGGGAGCTGTATCACTTGCTTTAAATGTATACAAAGCCACGGCCATGACAGCAGCTATGTATAAGGCCAAGGTTTGGGGTTTTGCTAATGTGAAGATGCTAATGCAGATGGAAAATAAGTTTGTTAGGACTTTGTTTAATCTTCCAACAAGGACACCCCTTTTACCATTGATGCATGATTCATCTTTAAACTACATTCATTATTTGATCCCCATAAAACCTTTTCTTTTCTGGGTAAGGGTATGGGCTTTTGGTGAATTTTCCCCTTTTAGGAAATCACTAGTAGAGTTGGTCCCATTAACACCTTGGTCAAACCATATAAAATATCTGAGTAATGTGATAAATATGGGAAAAGTATGGAGTTGACCAGGGTCACGGGGAAAGATGTTATCCAAAAATTGAAAAAAGGAGTACTGTCACCGTGTTACACTAATGGTTTGGAATGATCAGACGGAAAGGAGTATCATCTCAGTTCTTGATGTATAAATATATTCCCAAATTGTAATCTTATTTTGACAGAATTTTCCCATTTCATGCAAAACGTTTCTATGTAATCTTTAGGTGTGGGGTTCTACCACCACAAACGTTCACAGCAAAATGTGACAAAACAGCTTGTGCATCTAACTATTGTGCTTATTGCCTCCTGATTAGAGAGACAGAGGCCCAGTTTTTTATTTTTTTCCTTTTTACGCCCAAGCGTGGAAGACATTGATTTTGCCACTATGCAAACCTATGGGTATGAGACATTACTGGGAAGTATTACGTATTTTAAAGAGCAAGACGCAGAAAGTATTTGCATTCATTATCTCATGGTACTTGCAGTGAATATGGAGGCTCAGATTGAGAAATTGTATTTTTAAAGGTTTGTAATTGGATGTGATGAAGGTTGCCATGATATATTGGAAGGGTTTTGTTTCAGTATTTTATAGTGGGTGTAAAACGCTCTGTGCTTATCTGTGCTGCTATTTAATACATTTAAGTGCATTATCTTAATGTGAGATCTTAAATTTTGTATGTGATTTTATGATGTTTTATTTGCTGTCATGCACTTTTATGGCTTATGGCCAAAATAAAGTATATACATATAATAGTCATCTCAACAACATCTTACTCTGAGAAACTGCAACCTTCTGTTCTGCTCCTACTTCCAGAAGATCTGCTGCTGACTGTGTCTCTTGTTGTCAACTTTCCTGGGATAATTTGAATTGCGGATGAAGCAATTCAATTTCATATTTACTGCTCTCCATGACTGCACTCACCGTGCCAATAAGTATGGCAATAGGTTTTGGTGGCAGTGGTGCCACTAATAAAGGAGAGATCTTCTTAGCCTCTTTTTGCCCAGAGGAAGGTGCAGCAGGTAGGTAATGTTTCCTGAAAAAGGATGCCAGTGCTGGTCATGGCAACCAACTTCCTCTCCTCCCCACTGGCCACTTTGTCTACAGGAGCTGCCTTCTTTGGGGCTTATTTCTTAGCACTTAGCAATAGGAGCAGAAGCATTTAGAGCATTTAACAGAAGAAGACTCAGGTGACACTGTCAGCTGATTCCTTCACATTCCTCTTTCCATGTGAGTACCATGTGTAATGTTTTTTTAACCTGCACGCTAAGCAACAAAACTAAAAAGGTCAGTGAAACATGGGCAAACAGAATCTAGTCAATGAAGTCATCATCCTCCTCCTCATCATTATAAATGCGTAATGATGGTGTACTCAAAACATGAATAAACTAATTTCTCACATGACAACATTATACAGAATAGGCTAGTTTGTGTTTCTCCAGAGCCAGGGGACCCCTAGTGGAGGAAGGGACGCAGAAAAAATATAATACCTCTATTAAATAATTGCTGGTGCCCCACAAGGAACAAAGGAGATTCTATGGAGGGCAGGCAAAAGGTTAGAAAAATACATTAAATAATTTCTGCTGCCTCTCCAAGGCACATTTGGACCCTCTGGGATGCTTGGGGAGGCAGTCAAAAAGTCATATAAATACATTAAATAAGAGCTGGTGCCCCTCCAGTGCCCATGGTAACTCTGTGGGAGGCAAAGGGAGGTAGGCAAAAAAAATATATATATATAATACAAATAACATACTGTAATACAATCAGGCAGAAGCACAAATATTTATTTAAAGAAAAATATGAACAACAATGACATAGGCCTTTTCTATCAATTGTCCTGGAAAATGTTGTTTGTAAATGGAATAAAGGGACTGAAGCACACATTAACTGCACAAAATGGCAGAAGCTAGCCAATCCACTGCATGGCCGCTGAAGAAGGAGGCATGGAAAACAAATCAGAAATGGCCACCAAGCACACACACATACACACACACACTTACTCATTCCACAAAATGACAGCTGTGGAATAGGCAGAAAAGAAGGAAGCATGGAGAACAAAGACAAAATGGTCACAGCTACACAAAATGACCGCTGCAGTGTGGCCTACAAAGAAGGAGGCATGAAGAGTAAAGAACACATGTAAGTCTATGGCAAACACACACACTGGCAGAAATAAAAAAATAAACTAATTGCTGGTGTCCCATCAGGGTTCATGAAGACTCTCTGGGAGGCATAAATCAAAGGAAAATACATTAAATATTAGCTGTTGCTCCACAAGGGACTATGGGGACTCCATGGGAGGGAAGTAAAAATTGAAAAAATGAATAAAAACAAAAACATTGTCCTACAACCACCCACAAGCAAAATAAATATGTCAGAAAAAAGAAATCAAATCCTAAAAATGTCATAGGCCTCTTCTCTCAATATTCCTTGAAAATGGGTTTTAAAAGTAGCATAAAGGGATTGAAGCACATGCTTGCTGCACAAATGGTGGAAGCTAGCCATTCCACAACATGGCTACTAAAGAAAGTTGCATGGAAATGAAGAAAAAATGCCCACCAAACACACACACACTAACAGGCTCCCAAAGATGGTGGTCACTGCATGGCCATCAAGAAGGAGACATAGAGTACAAAGACAAATTGGGAACCATACACACACACACACACATATACAACACAAAATGGCCACAACTGCTTTGCGTGGAAAGAAGAGGCATGGAGAACAAAGAACACATGGCCGCCTATGGCACACACACATGATGTCTACACAAAATTGTCACTGCCACATGGGCAGTAAAAAAGGAGGCATGGAGAACACAGAAGACAGTTGCCCTGTCCTGCCTAGAGCACCATCTCCCCCCTCGAAAAAAACATATTGTAGCTTTGCAGGGAAAAGATCACAAATATATTATTTACCTAATGTGCCTGGGCTCACACTTGCAACTGTCCTTTCCAACTAACATTAAATGACAATGCCAAAAACAAAAATTAACTTAAGTTTAAAAATTCCCCATGTACAATACCAACCATGTCACAGATACACAAACTCACAAAAAAGTAGTGGGCAAGAAGAAGGTAGCTAAGACTAAAGGAAGACATCTAGCTACATGGGCCAGGACTTCAGGAGTCCCCCAACTCTGGCCAGCACTAGGCACATGAACACAACGCTTAACGTTTTACTTTTAACTCAAAGTCATCCACAAAGCTGCAAATTTTTTAGAATGCATAGCATATAGCGCAGCAGCAGTGAGAATGCATCAAAAATACACTCAAGGCCTTGTACAAGGCAGAGTAGGCCTAAACAGTAAAACAACATCACAGTGGAATGATAAATCAGTACATATTTCACACTAAAAACCCACAAGAAAATTGAGAAAATTTATATTTAACCCTAGCCCTCCACCATTAAAAACAATGCAAGCATTTCCCCCTTTAAAGGAGTTAACCACACTTGCCCCCCTAGTCCAGCACAAACCCCTTGGCCACTCACCAACAAAGATAGCAAATAAAATTAAAAAAACAGAAAAGAACCAGAAATACTGGTATGTAGTCTCCCTCAAGCAATGATCTATTTCGGAAGTGCTGAATTGAACTTACTTGATTTTTCCCAAAAAGGTAAGAACCCAATGGTGTTGATACAACAGAGATTGCAGACAAATAGAGAGAGATGCTTTGCCTCGGAATTCCAAATCCAAAGTGGTAAGGGCAGGCCAAAGCTCAGGGAGGGGTCTCTAGGAAAGGAAGAGGAAGTTGCTACTGTACGTACAGTGTTTCGCGTGTGTTTGTGCTATTGTGTTGTTTCAGAGCTTCTTATGGTCCAATTTTCCATGAAAAGGAGATTCAGTTACGCAATGTGCTGTTTTGGAAGTGAAATATTTAACAAGAGTGATGGGAATGGCCCTTTTCTGCAGGGTCATCCCCAGACTTTTTGCCTTCCTCTCCTCTTTTTCTGACCCTGCTTTTGTTGGCTTTATGACTGTGCATTTTTTTACTGCTGACCAGTGGTGAAGTGCATGTACTCTGTGTTTAAAACATGGTAATACTGGGTTCTCCATGACTGGCATATTTGATTTACTAGTGAGTCCCTAGTGTGCCCAGGGCCTCTAGGTCAATGCGACTAGTGGGCCTGCAGCACTGCTTGTGCCTCCCACTACGGAAGCTTTTCAAACATGTCTCAGGCCTGCCATTACAGAGCCTTTGCATGCAGTTTAAACTGCCATTTCGACCTGGCAAGTGTACCCACTTTGCCAGGCCCACACCTTCTTTTTTATTACATGTAAATCACCCCTAAGGTAGACCCTGGTTAGCCCCACGGGTAGGGAACAGTATATTTAAAAAGTTGGACATGTATTTAGTTTAACCTGTTCAGGTAGTGAAAGACTCTTAAATTCATTGTTTTACTATTGCAAAGACAATCTCTCCCATAGGTTAACTTTGGGGTTACCTAGGAACATCTTCTGATGGTAATTTCCAATTGGGAAATGATAGATAAATGGAGGTTGGTGTCTGTGGACTCACAATTAAAAAAAATCATCTTTTGGTAAAGTCGGTTTCTAAATTGCAGGTCTGAAAATGTCATTTTTAGAAAAATGGCATTGTCTTATTTTAACCATTATGTGCCTTAGCCTGTCTCTGAATACAAGTCCGGGATTAGGCAACAGCTACATTTGTGCATTCTCTCCAGACAGCCATAAACAGGTAGGGCTGGGCGTGACACGAGCTACATCTGCATACTGATAGTCACCCTGGGCAAGGAGGAGCATTTCACACTTACATCCAAATAGGCTGTGTCCTGCCCTCACACAAAGGGCTGATTAACCTCTACTAGTAGTCTGGAGCCAGGGCTGAGTTGAAAGGGAACATAGTGCAATTCAGAGAATTATTTTGAAGTTTCACTACATTTAAGGCCATTTTGGGAATAAGTACTGGGCCTCTGACACCATTCACCTCTGGACTGAGGACATTCTATCAGGAAGAAGGACCACTGTGCTGTCAGAATGGTCTGCCATTTTGCTGTTTGCTCTGCTGTGTTGGCATGCTGCCTGTTAATTATTTCCTGGGAGTGAGAAGACTGGATCTAACACTCTACATCCTGCAATCTAAAGTTTATCCAAAGCCTGACTGAGCTTGCCTCCTGTTTCTGAAGTCTCATGGATATCAAAGACTTTCACTGAGGGATACAAGAATGAATCTCCATAGAACACAAAGAGAACGGTCCCTGTGGGTCTGATAAAGCTGGAACAAGATCCCTCACTCACCAGTTGCTAACATGTTTCCTCATTGGGCTTTTGCTCCTCGTCAGGCCGGTGCTGCAATGCCTGATGGACCCCTCATGGGGGCTCTTTGCCAGAGATCTTTCGATATAGAATTGCCGGTTGATGATTGCTAGAATGCCGGTTGATGATTGCTAGAATGTGAGATTGGCACAAAAAAACATGCAGTTAAAAATGACTAGAGGTATAAAGAATTAAGTATTTAATGGAAGTTAAACCTCTGTCATGATTAAAAATAGTGATATGGGGGAAAAATGTAGTTACAATGCCTATTCGACCCCAATCAATGAAATGTCTGTCTTTGCCGGAGACAGTTCTCTTTGTGTTCTTTGGGTATTCATTATTGTATCCCTCAGTGGAACTGTATATGTTTTTTGTGTTGTGATTTATATGGGAGTACCGTACACAGGACCAGCTTTTTAGTTTCAATTCTCCCGTCACTCTAGCCCTTTTTGTTGATTTTTGATATCAAAGACTTACCTGCATCTTGCTATCAGCACCTAGGCTCCTCTGCTGTGAGTAGTGGTCTGGCTAGTGGTGCCAAATCTAGTCCTTGGCCATTGGAGGTGAGTGTGATGCTGCAACACAAGAACTGAAGCAACAACACTGGCACGTCACTTGAAACCGATGCATCACACTGCAGAAATGCTGCTTTGTCGCTGCCTGCACCAAAGCCAGGGACACCCCTTCGCTATCTGTGCAAAGCAACAATCCCGACATAGAACGCAGCCCTGGCGTGGCCAACGCAGCACCGACACATCGTCAAACCGGTACTCAGCGCTTTTTGACATTGATACATCAATGACGTTGCCCGATCAGGAAAGGATGCATCCCTTGCAAGCGCGACACATCCACAGAACTCCCACATTACTCTGAATACTCCAGTGCAATTAAAATTATGAACAGGCCTAGTGATTAACAGTGCATTTTGTACTCAATGTATAGCTTCTGGAAAGATGCAATATTAAAACACGTCTTACATTTATTATCACAATTTTTGCAATTTCAGAATGCTGTGATTAGCAGTGGATTTTTTACTGACTAGATAGATCCCAGAAGGATGAAAGGCTGAGTTAGCCCTCCCATGATTTGACCCTATATTAGGCAAGTTGCACACATGTCTTCAGCAGCTGCTCAGCTCACTTAGCTATCTTGCCAGTTGGGAGAATACAGGAAGGTCCAGAGCAGAGGTTTTTTAAGCTCCATCAGCCTTTCAGAAACATCAGCTTGTTGAACAATCTCTGTTACCTTGCAGTGTTGCATCGTAAAGATTCAGGACAGCTTGGTAGCCACTGACTTATCATATCATAACCTTCCAGCCATCAGACACACATGCCTCTTAGTACCTCTCCACACTTAGGCAGTCTGACTGGAGTGACCGGTGTGTGGAACAAAGAGAAAAGTAAAGAGCAGTTCAAAAACATTTCACAAAAGTGAAAACCGTATCAGAATAGTAGGCACCCCAATCATGGCCAATAATAAATTAACACTTTCACTCAGAGAAGCGTCCCTGAGAAACAGAGGACCCCATTTGAGTGGATGCTGATGTAGAAGGCAAAAGAGACAGAAATATGGGTATCATGAATATTTGTGTAGCGCACACTCAAAGGCATCACATTATTGATCCCCTGAAGGATATTAGGCTGAAGTGGCCCCCGCAGCCTATGAACCCAAAAGCCACTGGTTACAAATAGATATCTGGAGTATGACCTCAGCCCACTGAACTAACTCACCAGAGCACTCACAATAACACCTACCCAAGGAAGATTGCACCAACTTGTTGGCCTCCTTCAGCGTTGTCCTTACCTGCAGCCGCATGTATTTGCCAGCCAATCAGTTAATAATTTCTACTCTTTTGCCAGTGGCTGAGTAAATAGCAAAGAAAATTGACCATTTACCTGGTGGCCGGCTAAATAGCTGCAAGAGAACGAACCCTCCAGTACTCCTAGATAGGCAAAGGCTTTATTGGGCTACCATCAACATATTCAAATATTCAGGGCCATGTTTATACTTTTTGACGCAAAACTGCACAGACGCAGTTTTGCGTCAAAAAGTTTAATGCCGGCTAACGCCATTTCTTAGCATCACCCAGGCATCAAATTTATACTTTGACGATCCGTGGCGCAAACCACGGGTTAGAGTCATTTTTTTTTACTCAAACCATTGCGCCACGTCATGAAGAAAAATGACGTCAATGCGGTGAAAATGACTTTTATCTGTTTTACGACTGCGTAAACCGGATACGCACCTTTTTTGCCGCAATAGCGTCAAAAATCAGCACAAACACAGCAAAATGTGCAAAGGAGCCTCACAATGGATCCCAGAAGCCATGAGAGACCCCAGGAAGACTACAACCTACCAGGAACCAGCCAGGAGGACCCAGGCAAGACCCAGGAGAGGGAGAAGAAGAAAAGGAAGTGCCGGTTCAGTGCAGAGGAGCAGGAAATACTGGTGAAAGAGGTGACGGAACACCAGCATCAACTTTTTGTCACCTCTAAATTGCCAATTGGGAGGAGAGATGCAATTTGGCAACAAATTGTTCATAAGATCAACAGTGTGGCAGAAGTACAGAGAACAGTCACTGAGTGCAAAAAACAAAGGCATGACTGCAAGCACAGGACCAAGGAAAAGATGGCAAGGAACAGGAAGGCAGCACTGCAGACTGGAGGTGGGAGTCCAGTACCGCAGGAGGCCCTGGACTGTAGGAGGCTGGACTGGCTTGTAGTGAGTACCAAGGGGTACTTACACCTTGCACCAGGTCCAGGTATCCCTTATTAGTGTAGAGGGGTGTCTAGCAGCTTAGGCTGATAGAAAAGGTAGCTTAGCAGAGCAGCTTAGGCTGAACTAGGAGACGAGTGAAGCTCCTACAGTACCACTAGTGTCATATGCACAATATCATAAGAAAACACAATACACAGATACACTAAAAATAAAGGTACTTTATTTTTATGACAATATGCCAAAAGTATCTCAGTGAGTACCCTCAGTATGAGGATAGCAAATATACACAAGATATATGTACACAATACCAAAATATGCAATAATAGCAAAAGAAAACAGTGCAAACAATGTATAGTCACAATAGAATACAATGGGGCACATAGGGATAGGGGCAACACAAACCATATACTCTAGAAGTGGAATGCGAACCACGAATGGACCCCAAACCTATGTGACCTTGTAGAGGGTCGCTGGGACTGTAAGAAAACAGTGAGGGTTAGAAAAATAGCCCACCCGAAGACCCTGAAAAGTGGGTGCAAAGTGCACCTAAGTTCCCCAAAGAGCACAGAAGTCGTGATAGGGGAATTCTGCAGGAAAGACCAACACCAGCAATGCAACAACGATGGATTTCCAGACGAGAGTACCTGTGGAACAAGGGGACCAAGTCCAAAAGTCACGATCAAGTCGGAAGTGGGCAGATGCCCAGGAAATGCCAGCTGTGGGTGCAAAGAAGCTGCCACTGGATGGTAGAAGCTGTGGATTCTGCACGAACGACAAGGGCTAGAAACTTCCCCTTTGGAGGATGGATGTCCCACGTCATAAAGAGTTGTGCAGAGGTGTTTTCGTGCAGAAAGACCACCAACAAGACTTGCTAGCTGCAAAGGTTGTGGTTAGAGTTTTTGGATGCTGCTGTGGCCCAGGAGGGACCAGGATGTCGCCAATTGCGTGAGGAGACAGAGGGGGCGTCCAGCAAGACAAAGAGCCCACTCAAAAGCAAGCAGCACCCGCAGAAGTGCCGGAACAGGCACTACAAAGTGGAGTGAACCGGAGCTCACCCGAAGTCACAAATGAGAGTCCCACGACGCCGGAGGACAACTCAGGAGGTCGTGCACTGCAGGTTAGAGTGCCGGGGACCCAGGCTTGGCTGTGCACAAAGGAAATCCTGGAAGAGTGCACAGGAGCCGGAGTAGCTGCAAAACACGCAGTTCCCAGCAATGCAGTCTAGCGTGGGGAGGCAAGGACTTACCTCCACCAAACTTGGACTGAAGAGTCACTGGACTGTGGGAGTCACTTGGTCAGAGATGCTGAGTTCAAGGGACCTCGCTCGTTGTGCTGAGAGGAGACCCAGAGGACCGGTGATGCAGTTCTTTGGTGCCTGCGGTTGCAGGGGGAAGATTCCGTCTACCCACAGGAGATTTCTTCGGAGCTTCTAGTGCAGAGAGGAGGCAGACTACCCCCACAGCATGTACCACCAGGAAAACAGTTGAGAAGGCGGCAGGATCAGCGTTACAAGGTCGCAGTAGTCGTCTTTGCTACTTTGTTGCAGTTTTGCAGGCTTCCAGCACGGTCAGCAGTCGATTCCTTGGCAGAAGGATGAAGAGAGAGATGCAGAGGAACTCTGATGAGCTCTTGCATTCGTTATCTAAGGAATTCCCCAAAGCAGAGACCCTAAATAGCCAGAAACGGAGGTTTGGCTACTTAGGAGAGAGGATAGGCTAGCAACACCTGAAGGAGCCTATCAGAAGGAGTCTCTGACGTCACCTGGCCACTCAGAGCAGTCCAGTGTGCCAGCAGAACCTCTGTTTCCAAGATGGCAGAGGTCTGGAGCACACTGGAGGAGCTCTGGGCACCTACCAGGGGAGGTGCAGGTCAGGGGAGTGGTCACTCTCCTTTCCTTTGTCCAGTTTCGCGCCAGAGCAGGGCTGAGGGATCCCTGAACCGGTGCAGACTGGCTTATGCAGAGATGGGCACCATCTGTGCCCATCAAAGCATTTACAGAGGCTGGGGGAGGCTACTCCTCCCCAGCCCTGACACCTTTTTCCAAAGGGAGAGGGTGTAACACCCTCTCTCTGAGGAAGTCCTTTGTTCTGCCTTCCTGGGCCAGGCATGGCTGGACCCCAGGAGGGCAGAAACCTGTCTGAGGGGTTGGCAGCAGCAGCAGCTGCAGTGAAACCCCGGGAAAGGTAGTTTGGCAGTACCCGGGTCTGGGCTAGGGACTCGGGGGATCATGGAATTGTCTCCCCAATGCCAGAATGGCATTGGGGTGACAATTCCATGATCTTAGACATGTTACATGGCCATGTTCGGAGTTACCATTGTGACGCTATACATATGTCGTGACATATGTATAGTGCACGCGTGTAATGGTGTCCCCGCACTCACAAGGTCCGGGGAATTTGCCCTGAACAATGTGGGAGCACCTTGGCTAGTGCCAGGGTGCCCACACACTAAGTAACTTAGCACCCAAACTTTACCAGGTAAAGGTTAGACATATAGGTGACTTATAAGTTACTTAAGTGCAGTGGTAGATGGCTGTGAAATAACGTGGATGTTATTTCACTCAGGCTGCAAGGGCAGGCCTGTGTAAGAATTGTCAGAGCTCCCTATGGGTGGCAAAAGAAATGCTGCAGCCCATAGGGATCTCCTGGAACCACAATACCCTGGGTACCTCAGTACCATATACTAGGGAATTATAAGGGTGTTCTAGTATGCCAATGTAAATTGGTGAAATTGGTCACTAGCCTGTTAGTGACAATTTGGAAAGAAAATGAGAGAGCATAACCACTGAGGTTCTGGATAGCAGAGCCTCAGTGAGACAGTTAGTCATAACACAGGTAACACATACAGGGAACACTTATGAGCACTGGGGCCCTGGCTGGCAGGGTCCCACTGACACATACAACTAAAACAACATATATACAGTGAAATATGGGGGTAACATGCCAGGCAAGATGGTAGTTTCCTACCACCCCCCCCCCCCAAACGAAGGACAATAAGACTAGCCATGACCTGATGAGCCTTCATTGTCTAAGTGGAAATATCTGGAGAGTCCATCTGCATTGGAGTGGGTACTCCCAGGTCTATGTTCCACTGTATAGTTCATTCCCTGTAGGGATATGGACCACCTCAACAATTTAGGGTTTTCACCTTTCATTTGTTTTAGCCAAAGTAGAGGTTTGTGGTCTGTCTGAACAATGAAGTGAGTGCCAAACAGGTATGGCCTCAACTTCTTCAGTGCCCAGACCACAGCAAAGGCCTCCCTCTCTATGGCAGACCAACGCTTTTCTCTAGGGGTCAACCTCCTGCTGATAAAAGCAACAGGTTGATCCTGGCCCTCAGAATTGAGTTGTGATAAGACTGCCCCTACCCCTAATTCAGATGCATCACTTTGGACAATTAATTTTTTGGAGTAACAGGGGCTTTTCAGGACAGGTGCAGAGCACATGGCCTGCTTCAGCTCCTCAAAAGCTTTCTGACAGTTTGCTGTCCATAATACCTTTTTAGGCATTTTCTTAGATGTGAGGTCATTAAGAGGGGCTGCAATGGAGCCATAGTTCTTTATGAACCTCCTGTAGTGCCCAGTGAGGCCTAAAAAGGCTCTCACCTGAGTCTGAGTTGTAGGGGGAACCCAATCTATAATAGTTTGGATTTTCCCCTGAAGTGGTGCAATCTGTTCTCCACCTACCAGGTGTCCCAGATAAACCACTTTGCCCTGCCCTATCTGGCACTTTGAAGCCTTGATAGTGAGGCCTGCCTTCTGCAGGGCCTCCAAAACTTTCCATAGGTGGACCAGGTGATCATCCCAGCTGGAGCTAAAGACAGCCATATCATCTAGATATGCTGCACTAAAGGCTTCCAGCCCTTGCAGGACTGTATTCACCAACCTCTGAAAAGTGGCAGGTGCATTTTTCAATCCAAAAGGCATTACTGTGAATTGGTAATGGCCTCCAATGGTTGAAAATGCAGTTTTTGCTTTTGCATCCTCTGATAACTTGATCTGCCAATACCCTGCAGTCAAATCAAAGGTGCTTAGATACTTGGCAGATGCCAGTGTATCTATTAGCTCATCTGCCCTGGGTATAGGGTGAGCATCAGTTTTGGTTACCTGGTTGAGACCTCTGTAGTCAACACAAAATCTCATTTCCTTTTTACCATCTTTGGAATGAGGTTTTGGTACAAGTACCACAGGAGAGGCCCATGGACTTTCAGAGTGCTCAACCACTCCCAGTTCAAGCATTTTCTGCACTTCTTGCTTTATGCAGTATCTGACATGGTCAGGCTGCCTATAGATCTTACTTTTGATAGGCAAGCAGTCTCCAGTATCTATAGTGTGCTCACACCAAGAAGTGGTGCCTGGCACAGTAGAGAAGAGTTCAGAAAACTGACCCAGGAGATTTATGCAGTGGTCTTTCTGCTCAGCAGTAAGACAATCTGCCAGTACTACACCTTCCACTAGAGCATCTTGTTCTGTGGAAGAGAAGAGATCAGGGAGAGGGTCACTCTCTTCTTCCTGTCCCTCATCTGTTGCCATGAGCAGGGTGAGATCAGCCCTGTCATAGTAGGGTTTCAGGCGATTGACATGGAGCACCCTAAGGGGACTCCTGGCAGTGCCTAAGTCAACTAAGTAGGTGACTTCACCCTTCTTCTCAACAATAATGTGGGGTCCACTCCATTTGTCTTGGAGTGTTCTTGGTGCCACAGGCTCCAAGACCCACACTTTCTGCCCTGGTTGGTACTGAACCAAAACAGCCTTCTGGTCATGCCATTGCTTTTGGAGCTCTTGGCTGGCCTGAAGGTTTTTACTGGCCTTTTTCATGTACTCAGCCATCCTAGATCTTAGGCCAAGTTCATAGTCCACTATGTCTTGCTTTGGAGCTTTTAAAGGTTGTTCCCAACCCTCCTTCACAAGTGTTAGGGGACCTCTTACAGGGTGTCCAAATAAGAGTTCAAAGGGGCTGAAGCCCACTCCTTTTTGGGGTACCTCCCTGTCAGCAAAAAGTAGGCAAGGTAACAGGATATCCCATCTCCTGCGGAGTTTTTCAGGGAGTCCCATTATCATACCTTTGAGAGTTAAATCTCTCCACCAGTCCATTTGTTTGTGGATGATAGGGTGTGGTGAACTTGCATGTCACACCACATTCCTTCCACATGGCCTTTAAGTAAGCAGACATGAAATTGCTTCCCCTGTCTGATACCACCTCTTTTGGGAAGCCCACCCTGGAAAAGATTCCCAGGAGGGCCTTTGCCACTGCAGGAGCTGTAGTGGTCCTTAGAGGGATTGCTTCAGGATATCTGGTGGCATGGTCCACTACCACCAAGATAAACCTATTGCCTGAAGCAGTAGGAGGGTCAAGGGGGCCAACTATGTCAACCCCTACCCTTTCAAAGGGAACCCCAACCACAGGCAGTGGAATAAGGGGTGCCTTTGGGGTGCCACCTGTCTTGCCACAGGCTTGACAGGTTTCACAGGACTTACAAAATTCCTTTGTGTCCTCTGACATTCTATGCCAATGAAACAAGGGAACAAGCCTGTCCCAAGTTTTCATTTGCCCCAAATGTCCAGCTAAGGGAATGTCGTGGGCTAGAGTTAGGAGGAACTTTCTGTATTCCGGAGGAATCACCAATCTCCTGGCAGCTCCAGGTTTTGGATCCCTTGCTTCAGTATACAAAAGGTTGTCCTCCCAGTAAACTCTGTGAGAGTCACTGACATCCCCATTTGCTTGTTTGACAGCTTGCTGCCTTAGACCCTCTAGTGTGGGACAGGTATGCTGTGCCACACTCAGCTCCTCTCTGGCAGGCCCCCCTTCACCCAAAAGCTCAGCAGTGTCTGCTTCCAGCTCCTCTGGTGTAGGTTCTGCACAGGGTGGAAATTCTTCTTCCTCAGAAGTTGAATCCACTGTAGAGGGAGGGATAGTAGGTAGTGTTTTACCTTTACTAACCCTAGCTTTAGGGAGCACTTGGTCCATTCTTCCAGGATCCAAGTCACCCTGTCCTTTTTGCTTTTTGGCCTGAGCCCTTGTCAAAGCAAAAATATGCCCTGGAATGTCCAGCATTGCTGCATGAGCCTCCAACTCCACTTCTGCCCAAGCTGATGTCTCTAAATCGTTCCCTAGTAGACAGTCTACAGGTAAATCTGAGGCAACCACAACTTTCTTTGGACCAGTAACCCCCCCCCCCCCCAGTTGAGATTCACAACAGCCATGGGGTGGCTAAGAGTGCTGTTATGAGCATCAGTCACTTGGTACTGGTGACTAAGTAGGTGTTGTTCAGGGTGGACCAGTTTCTCTATTACCATGGTAACACTGGCACCTGTATCCCTGTAGGCCTGAACCTCAACACCATTTATTAGGGGTAGTTGCTTGTACTGATCCATGTTAAGGGGACAAGCAACTAAGGTGGCTAAATCAATAGCCCCCTCAGAGACTAACACAGCCTCTGTGGTCTCCCTAATCAGACCAACCCCAACTAAATTACCAAAAGTGAGCCCAGCTACTCCCTTGGATTGGCTATTAGTAGGTTTGCTCCCACCACCACTGCTATTACTAGGGGCACTAGGTGTAGCAGCAGGGTTTGTAGTGGTAGGAGGCTTGGTGCTTTTCTTTGGACAACTGGGATCTGTTGTCCAATGGCCTTTTATTTTACATAAATAGCACCATGGTTTATTTTCTTTGTTTTGATTTGAAGAGGATTTGGGCCCACCACCCCCACCAGAGTGTTTTTGTGGGCCTGATGAAGACTCGTTTTTAGATTTGTCCCCACCCTTGTCAAAAGATTTACCATCCTTCTTCTTGCCATCCTTGTCACCCCCTGTATGAACTTTTCTGTTCACCCTTGTTCTGACCCATTTGTCTGCCTTCTTTCCCAATTCTTGGGGAGAGGTGAGATCAGAGTCTACCAGGTACTGGTGTAACAAATCAGACACACAATTATTAAGAATATGCTCTCTCAGGATTAAGTTATACAGGCTTTCATAGTCAGAAACTTTACTGCCATGTAACCACCCCTCCAAGGCCTTCACTGAATGGTCAACAAAGTCTACCCAGTCTTGTGAAGACTCCTTTTTGGTTTCTCTGAACTTCATCCTGTACTGTTCAGTGGTTAAGCCATAACCATCTAGGAGTGCATTCTTAAGAACTGTAAAATTATTGGCATCACTTTCTTTAACAGTAAGGAGCCTATCCCTACCCTTTCCACTGAAAGATAGCCATAGGATAGCAGCCCACTGCCTTTGAGGTACCTCCTGTACAACACAGGCCCTCTCAAGTGCAGCAAATCACTTGTTAATGTCACCCCCCTCCTTGTAAGGGGGAACTATCTTGTGCAGATTCCTCGAATCATGCTCTTTTGCAGGATGACTATTTGGAATACTGCTGCTGCCACCATGGGGTCCTAACCCCAACCTCTGTCTTTCTTTTTCTAAATCAAAGGACTGCCTATCTAAATCCAGCTGTTGCTTCTTGAGCTTCAGCCTGGATTGTTCCACTCTCAATCTATTGAGCTCCCTTTCTAACATTCTGTCTTCAGGGAGGGTGGGTTGGGCATGCCTTGACACAGAAGAATGGTGAGAATGAACAGAGGGAGACCTGGCCCTAACAGATGGCACACTAACATTCTGGCCTACAGAAGTAACACTCCTACTGTGATGAGAAGCAATACTATTAATGTGATGTGAATTCACATCAGTACCAGCTATGCTAGGTGGCCTGCTAAGGGGCAGGTTGGGAAGGTTCCCTTCTAAATCGTTTGCTAGGGGTGCCCCAGGATCAGATTGAGAACCATCAGCTAATTTCTCACCAGAAGTGCCACCTAAGGTCTTATCTTGTTCAATGAGCATATTAACTAACAGTTGTCTTGAGGGATTCTTCCCTACCCCTAAACCTCTATCTATGCAGAGACTCCTTGCTTCCTTCCAGCTAAGGTTGTCATAAGCTATGCTGGCCAGATCAAGAGTTTGGCCTGTACCAGACATGATAGAAAAGGTTTAAGGGACAGAAAAAGAGAGAAAATGTTTTCAGAACTTTTGAAAGGACAGAAAAAAACTTTTACAACTTTTTAAGAACTTTTTGAAAGTTTTAGAGGTACCTTTCAGCACTTAGTAAAGAAGTGAGAGAAGAAAAGCAAAACTTTTTGGTTAGGTGTACATACACTGAACTTGTTTTGTATATTTTTCTCTTATGAAAAGTACAATATGACAAAGTGGTAAGTAGTTGCAAAGTACTTATCCCACCGCTGCACAACCAATGTAGGAGGCTGGACTGGCTTGTAGTGAGTACCAAGGGGTACTTACACCTTGCACCAGGCCCAGGTATCCCTTATTAGTGTAGAGGGGTGTCTAGCAGCTTAGGATGATAGAAAAGGTAGCTTAGCAGAGCAGCTTAGGCTGAACTAGGAGACGAGTGAAGCTCCTACAGTACCACTAGTGTCATATGCACAATATCATAAGAAAACACAATACACAGATATACTAAAAATAAAGGTACTTTATTTTTATGACAATATGCCAAAAGTATCTCAGTGAGTACCCTCAGTATGAGGATAGCAAATATACACAAGATATATGTACACAATAGCAAAATATGCAGTAATAGCAATAGAAAACAGTGCAAACAATGTATAGTCACAATAGAATACAATGGGGGCACATAGGGATAGGGGCAACACAAACCATATACTCTAGAAGTGGAATGCGAACCACGAATGGACCCCAAACCTATGTGACCTTGTAGAGGGTCGCTGGGACCGTAAGAAAACAGTGAGGGTTAGAAAAATAGCCCACCCGAAGACCCTGAAAAGTGGGTGCAAAGTGCACCTAAGTTCCCCAAAGAGCACAGAAGTCGTGATAGGGGAATTCTGCAGGAAAGACCAACACCAGCAATGCAACAACGATGCATTTCCAGACGAGAGTACCTGTGGAACAAGGGGACCAAGTCCAAAAGTCACGATCAAGTCGGGAGTGGGCAGATGCCCAGGAAATGCCAGCTGTGGGTGCAAAGAAGCTGACACCGGATGGTAGATGCTGTGGATTCTGCACGAACGACAAGGGCTAGAAACTTCCCCTTTGGAGGATGGATGTCCCACGTCGTGAAGAGTCGTGCAGAGGTGTTTTCGTGCAGAAAGACCGCCAACAAGCCTTGCTAGCTGCAAAGGTCGCGTTAGGGTTTTTGGATGCTGCTGTGGCCCAGGAGGGACCAGGATGTTGCCAATTGCGTGAGGAGACAGGGGGCGTCCAGCAAGACAAAGAGCCCACTCAGAAGCAAGCAGCACCCGCAGAAGTGCCAGAACAGGCACTACGAAGTGGAGTGAACCGGAGCTCACCCGAAGTCACAAATGAGAGTCCCACGACGCCGGAGGACAACTCAGGAGGTGGTGCACTGCAGGTTAGAGTGCCGGGGACCCAGGCTTGGCTGTGTACAAAGGAAATCCTGGAAGAGTGCACAGGAGCCGGAGTAGCTGCAAAACACGCGGTTCCCAGCAATGCAGTCTAGCGTGGGGAGGCAAGGACTTACCTCCACCAAACTTGGACTGAAGAGTCACTGGACTGTGGGAGGCACTTGGACAGAGTTGCTGAGTTCAAGGGACCTCACCCGTTTTGCTGAGAGGAGACCTTGAGGACCGGTGATGCAGTTCTTAGGTGCCTGCGGTTGCAGGGGGAAGATTCCGTCGACCCACAGAGATTTCTTTGGAGCTTCTAGTGCAAAGAGGAGGCAGTCTACCCCCACAGCATGCACCACCAGGAAAACAGTAGAGAAGGCGGCAGGATCAGCGTTACAAGGTCGCAGTAGTCGTCTTTGCTACTTTGTTGCAGTTTTGCAGGCTTCCAGCACAGTCAGCAGTCCATTCCTTGGCAGAAGGTGATGAGAGAGATGCAGAGGAACTCTGATGAGCTCTTGCATTCGTTATCTAAGGAATTCCCCAAAGCAGAGACCCTAAATAGCCAGAAAAGGAGGTTTGGCTACTTAGGAGAGAGGATAGGCTAGCAACACCTGAAGGAGCCTATCAGAAGGAGTCTCTGACGTCACCTGCTGGCACTGGCCACTCAGAGCAGTCCAGTGTGCCAGCAGCACCTCTGTTTCCAAGATGGCAGAGGTCTGGAGCACACTGGAGGAGCTCTGGGCACCTCCCAGGGGAGGTGCAGGTCAGGGGAGTGGTCACTCCCCTTTCCTTTGTCCAGTTTCACGCCAGAGCAGGGCTGAGGGATCCCTGAATCAGTGCAGACTGGCTTATGCAGAGATGGGCACCATCTGTGCCCATCAAAGCATTTCCAGAGGCTGGGGGATGCTACTCCTCCCCATCCCTGACACCTTTTTCCAAAGGGAGAGGGTGTAACACCCTCTCTCTGAGGAAGTCCTTTGTTCTGCCTTCCTGGGCCAGGCCTGGCTGGACCCCAGGAGGGCAGAAACCTGTCTGAGGGGTTGGCAGCAGCAGCAGCTGCAGTGAAACCCCGGGAAAGGTAGTTTGGCAGTACCCGGGTCTGGGCTAGAGACTCAGGGGATCATGGAATTGTCTCCCCAATGCCAGAATGGCATTGGGGTGACAATTCCATGATCTTAGACATGTTACATGGCCATGTTCGGAGTTACCATTGTGACGCTATACATATGTTGTGACATACGTATAGTGCACGCGTGTAATGGTGTTCCCGCACTCACAAGGTCCGGGGAATTTGCCCTGAACAATGTGGGAGCACCTTGGCTAGTGCCAGGGTGCCCACACACTAAGTAACTTAGCACCCAACCTTTACCAGGTAAAGCTTAGACATATAGGTGACGTATAAGTTACTTAAGTGCAGTGGTAAATGGCTGTGAAATAACGTGGACGTTATTTCACTCAGGCTGCAAGGGCAGGCCTGTGTAAGAATTGTCAGAGCTCCCTATGGGTGGCAAAAGAAATGCTGCAGCCCATAGGGATCTCCTGGAACCACAATACCCTGGGTACCTCAGTACCATATACTAGGGAATTATAAGGGTGTTCCAGTATGCCAATGTAAATTGGTGAAATTGGTCACTAGCCTGTTAGTGACAATTTGGAAAGAAAATGAGAGAGCATAACCACAGAGGTTCTGGATAGCAGAGCCTCAGTGAGACAGTTAGTCATAACACCGGTAACACATACAGGGCACACTTATGAGCACTGGGCCCCTGGCTGGCAGTGACACATACAACTAAAACAACATATATACAGTGAAATATGGGGGTAACATGCCAGGCAAGATAGTACTTTCCTACATGGACCACATGGAGGAGATGGTGGCAGCCATCATCCCAGCGGAGATCGTCACAGGGATTCAAGGACAGGACAGCACAGACTACCAGAAAACCACATAGATGTAGGGTAAGTTGCATGGGGGACAAAAATAGCCTACATGTTAACTGCAAGCACGGGGAGGTACATATCTACTATACAATGCATGTCAGCCATGATTATCAGATAGTGGAAAGGGCAAAAGGGCACGGCACGGGTGCATGGGCTGTGCAGAGGAAACCTGGGGCATAGCACAACACTACAGCAACAACCTTTGCATTGGGGTACTCTGCCATGCCAAGGCTGTTGGAAAGACAAAGGCAGTCCAGGAGGGTAGGGTAGAAAGTAAAATTGTCCTCTTGTCACACGACAGCTGGTATTGTTGCTACATGAACTAGGGCTCAATTACCAGTCTCAGGCCATATCCGCAAGTGGTATTTACCATTGACAACAGTTGCCACTACCACCTGTGCTGAGTGCGCAGGTCAAGTAGCCAATGGCAGTTATGTGCCCATGGATCAAACACACCCAAAATAGATGGTTCAGGTTGACGACGTTATCAATCCCCTGTAATTACTAACAATGTGCAAATCCTGTCAAATGCTCATGTCTATAGGCGCTATAAACATCAGGTATTGTTAGTAACATTATGAGGTACACCGCAGTAATGTCATACCCATGCTGCACATTTCAGGGTCTACCCTGTGCCTGTGTTACAATAGCTGCAATGCCACCATGCAACACCTCAAGTGTCACAGTGCTAAGACAACAGCATTGAGGGGGAGGAAATATGTGTCTAGCAAGTGAAACACACCCACAAATGGAACACTGCTAGGGCCATCAGTGCAATACAATGTAGCACACATTCCCCAGCATCAGCAGTACACACTACCCATGATGACACCTGTATAGTGCCATGCCAATGCTATACGTAGTGTGTGCTAGGTCTCAGCAACATATAGGTAGATGTGAAATGTCAGAGACTGGGTCAGTTCCAGATTGTGAAGTGTGGTGCAAGTGCCATCAGAACACCCACAGCCAGTGCAAGTTGAAGATCAATGTGTCCAACATTCCTTTCAAGACAATCTTTATGTATGTGACATCTGACTATAAACTTTCATCACACACACACCATACAGAAGGAATGGATGTGTACGAGTCTATGGACAATTATGTAACCTGGGAGTACAATGTAAAAAATGATAGGTGTGAGTTATGTATACAATACTACATAAGATTATAACATCATTCAGCTTATCAGGGTTCACATGAACATCAGGCTGCAGGCAGACGTACCACAGTGCCCAAGATTCCAAATCAGGTCTCAAACGATGACAGATTTAAAAACACAGCCAAACTTCACAACACATTGGGAACCACAGTAACCTTAAGTGGTGGGTGCAATGGATAGTAGATGCATTGAGAAGCAGCTTTGGTGTAGCTGCCAATGTGACTGCACATTAGGAATTGTGAATGACCATGTCAATAATGGGATTCGGATGGAGGATGGAACACAAATGCAAATACTAAATTGACACTGTTCACCCATGCCAAGGCCCTGATCCCCAAGCGTAGGACACATACTGTAAAGGAGTACCTAAATATTTATTCAACAGTAAATAAGGATAATAAATCTAGTGGAAACACCTTAACAAACCTAACCTATCCTAACTACACATTACCCACAAGGGGCCCTAACTACCCTAATCTAAACTTACCTATCACATTTAATTAAAAACTCTAAACATCAACCCCCCACTCTCCTTATCTGATGGGACACATGCAGGACAACATATACTAACCCAAACACATACTATCTTATCCTACACAAATATATATATTTTTGGTATTTATTTTTTTATATTTTTATATATATATATTTTTATTTTTTATTTTTTTATACACATAAAGCCCACCATCATCCCCCATCCTCACAAAAAAACGCATGTAAAAATATAACCCCCTCCACCCCAACCCACTTACACTAACTAAACTAACAGCCTACTCTAACCTAACACTAAGCCCCCTAAACCCACTACAGAAAAGAACCAGGAAAGAGGAGGGAGGGGAGGGAATCATGGCTGAGGGTCCAAAAGTCATAGATTTGCACTCTGCAGGATCTTCTTTATAACCCGCAGTCTCCTGCTATTGCAGGGCACCTCCTGCTGCAGCCTGTCCATCCTGCGCAACATCCGTTGCATGTAACGTCTCATAGACTGAAATTTGGCCTTGTCTATCACTTGAGCTGGGGTTGTCTGTATGCCACTAGTGGATGGCACTGCTGGTGCCTGTGCCGTGCTTGGAGGGGGAGGTGCAGGAGCTGCTGTCTGTGGGCCTGGAGCTGATGAGGTTGACGGACCTGCAACAGTGGCTGTCATCCTTTGGGTGACTGTGGTCTGAGCGGTTGTGCTGGTGGTGGTGGCTGTTGTGGGCAAGGATGGCCCCCCATGGGCAAATGCCCTCCAGACCCCTGTGGCTCTCTCATGGTGATAACGCCATGCCATATTGCGGAACCCAGACTCCACATCTAGTATGTGGCAGTAAAGCGTCGCCCTCCTCTGGTATTCCCTGATCTCATGGGCATTCATGTTGGCAGCTGTAAAAATAGAGAAAGCCAAACATTAGTGACATCATTGTGTGATACATCTACAGATGATATTCTAACACTTCCTCAAAATTAGCTGACACAGTCCAAATCACAGTACAGATCATAGAATGTCCCTGAGGAATGACAGGCCACCGCAGTCTACACATCTACTATCTAACAGCACAGCAATGCTCAAAAAGTTGTGTACCTACTTAAATGATCTGTGCATCATTGTACTGCAATTAGTCACATCACAAATGCTGCAAGTTCTCCACCTGTGACAGGCCAATTAATGATTATCTGCTGGATGACAATCAAGGCCCACAAGATCTGTGATTTGTAAATGGAATTTCCTGGAAGGTATGCAGTTGCTAATCATGAGGGGGTATCCTAGGTTGGAACAAATGAATGTTGGAATTACATGTCTGTCTTCTACACTGGGATCTTCACACCTAGGTACACATATTTCATAACCCTAACCCTGTGCCTCAGGGGGTGATGGACATGCAAAACATACTTTCAAACATCAAAGACAGCCAGCAAGCTTTGGCCAGCTGTCAATGGGTTTAGTCAGTCCACCACAGGTAAGGAGGGCTGCCAACTAGGATTGACTCAAACATTGGACCATCACATCCACATTTATGTTCCTAATTGCAGACAACTGTCAACATCTATTGATCTCACTAATACCTTTCCAAAAACAAGCACATGGGTGCAAGCACCCATCTGGGCTTGAGCTGCATGCAAACCTATGACATTCTACTCAAGTGCCACATAAACGTAGCACAACATGTGTAGCTAGAGGCTGCTAGGAAGTCAAACATACAGTCCTAGTTAGTCATTAGTTAACAGGGAGGCTCAAGTCTGTGGGTAATACTTCTGTATCACTGGTCTGTGTGAATCAGGGTATGGCTTTCTGAATAAATCATGACAATGGCCACCTCCAATTTATCATTGGCATAAATGTGGCAACACATATCACCCTGTTCACCTGCCCATGCCTATAGCGCAGCACTAGAATCCTAAACTAGACTCTCTGCCACTGACTGTCCAACTCAAACATGGAACAAAATGTCAACCTCCAGGCAGGTCACATATCAGATCATGTGCCAGAACATCATACCTTGCAATGTGTCCAACACACAGGGGTCAATCACACAACAGCTGCAAACACAACACGAACTAACATATCAACACTTACAAGATATGTCTGAGTCTGCAAATCGAGCCACTTCTCCAATTGGGTAGGGGGCTGGTTCACATGTAAAACATGGAAGGGTGAAATGTGCTCAATGTCTGCTCACTGTACAAATCTTGGAACAACAAATCACTGTGTGTGGCATTTTATATGATAGAGCAGCACCTCAGGCATGTACACACTCCAACAGACATACTACTGCAAACATGTATTGACCCTGTCACTCCAGTGAGTGATGCACACATGCACTGGCCCTAACAATCATGTGGTGCCAAACATGATTACTTAATTTTGTGTAGAATTATTTCTAGAGGGTACTCCATTTCTACATTTGTTGCTATGAGAGACATGCAAAGCCACATTCCTGGTGCACTGCAATACCAGTCATGCAGGTATTATGGCTTGTGCATCAAGGGACAATGAGTTACTGTGTGATGCTCATGTAGGTTGAGTTTACTTCAGGAATTATTGTGCTTTCCATGGTTCATTATATGTGTGCCTGTGTTGTATGTAAGTTACATATGCCACATTGGCAGTGTACCCAGAGCCGTGTATGACCCCTATGACACCATGATGGCAAGGATCCTATGTGTTTCTTGATGACAATGTTACGATAAACATGGATTGGCCATTTATCTAAATCAAAACAACAACAAAATATATGCTGACAGTGTCTAATTTGATCATCCGTGACAGAATGCATGGACACAGGTGTAGTCATTGCACCTGAAATGTGTTACTCAGGTCCCTATGTACCTATATCAGGTATTGTAGATTACAGTTAGCCACATTCATTATCTTACAATTGCCAAGTTGGGTGATCAGTGGTTATACAATGAACTGACACTGTCCCCTAATTGAAACATGGTTTAGCAAATGTCCTACTTTGGCAATCTTGATGAGGTAGGTCTCAATTTGTATGCATCTTGGGAATGGCAGCACTCACAGGAATACTGGTCTGCTGATCTTAGCATACACCCAAGTCTGTGATAGCATTCATGCTGAGAACTTAACAATTGTACATATGCTGCAATAGATCAGCAGGGGTGTACCTAACGTAAACTAGCAAACTATTTTGTCACTTTAAATGTATGATGGAAGCAGTCAGGGGTCCCTTGCACAACATCATGCAAATAAATAATTTGTGACAATGCATTCACAAAGTTCAGGGATGCCATGATGACCCATTAACTTCTGAAAAATGCTTGGCTATAAAGTGACACAGATGGCAAATGCATCAGCTCTGTCCCAGCCATTGTGCCCAAGGCAAAATAAAACACATAGGAACAATGAACATAGGCCCAGATCTTTTTTTTTTAATGTGTAGCATTTGCTTCATTTTTTTACGCCACAGCTATGGAAAGTAGCACCAAACACTTAGATATTATCAAGTGTGCATTACTTTGGCATCCATAATTAATTTAAATGCTACACAAACCAAGTCAAAATATCAGCCTAAGATATTACCAGAGGTTAGGAAGATGTTTGTATGTATGGCCATGAATACAGTTCAGACATGTATTCAAAATAATTGGGGACTACATTCGTTCCTTGCATTAGCATGTGAAATACATCTCATTCCTTCTACACACACAGGCCATGAATAATATTTTTGTTTGTGCCGCATTACCATCATCTATTGACATCAAAGCAGCACTAATTTACAAGATCAAGTTGTCTTTTGTAAGTTTGTGCAGCTTTTGCGTCAACAAATTATGGTAATGCGCAGCAAAGATTGTATAAATCAGGGCCACTGTATGTTCAACTTGCATTCCACATGTCCACAAATATTGCATGCAGCATGTCACCAAATCTGCTACTGTCACTACAGAGCATTTTACTGTACAAATTAGTCTGATTTGTACTCACCAAAAGGGCCAGCACTCACCACACCCAGGTGGTCCAGCAGGTCTTGCTCTCTGGCCACAAGGTCAGCCCAGCGATGTTTAAGTTGGTGGTCGTTATGCTTGCTGTTGAACAATCTCTTTAGGTGGAACAGCACCTTGGACCACCTGAGCCTCCTTGCCTCGGAGTGATACCCCTGTATCACCCTGCCACCAGCCTCTAACATCAGGGGGAGGAAGTGGCACACCAGCCAAATGAAAGCCCCTAGCTTCTCTTTACCCATTCTCCCCAGACGTGGCCTTCCCAACATCACAATAATAATAGGGATAGGAAAGGGAAAACAGGGAAATACAGGGAAAGGAGGTATGAAAATGAAACTTAAAGAACCCACAAACAGCCCACAATACCCCAACTAACAATACCCACTACACACTTCCAACAGTGCAAATACAAAATTAGACACAAAAAATGACAAAAACACACTTACACTGATTTATAGAGACAATTACAAACACACAACAGATGACAATTGAAATGGCACACAGGAGACAAAAGACCAATTTTGACAGACACAACTCTCTACACAACCACACAGTCTAGAAGTATCACAGACTGCAAAGTGAAAGTGAAAGTACACCCACTGTACCATTTCTGTAAACAGGATATCCTATTACATCACTTCCTGTCTCAAATGTGGTGCGTTTTTATTATGATGCGTGTAATTTTATGACGCTTACGTGTTTTGCGTCAATATTTCTTCATGCATATACTTAAAAATTTCCCTCCATTCAAGGATCAATATATTTTTCATGGATAACCAATTTCATGGGGTGCAGTGTTGGAATTAACGCTAGGTACCAATTGATGTATAGTGGCTGTGAGCGTCATTTTTCAGCACATATGTGGCATATTTTGATGCATATGCGTCTTTTTTTACGCTTTTGCGTCAAAATATCTGTCTTTAACTGTGTTTGTGTCATTTTTCTCATTTTTTACATACTTGAAGGCTATAACTATACAAAGATAGGCTGTTAGGGCCTGCTGTGTGTGTTCCAGTGTTTGGGCACATGTGGCAGACCACACTACTGCGGACCATAATACTGATGTTATTGTGCCGGACTAGCACTCTTAACTGACGCAACCCAAACATTTGGAATTAAAATTGGTATTCCCTAGTTTGAGCAGGTGGTGCATCAATAGAGGATAGCAAGGTTACGCAACTTACAAAATTCACTCATGGCCTGTGTGTTTATGTCTGTGAATTGGCTATTTCAATTGTTGTTGGGCCTCTGTGTGAACGTCACAAGACGTGTTTTGCATAATGTGCTTGTATGAATGTGTTGCAATTTTGGATAACCATCAGATGCCATTCATTGAGGTACATCAGTCATGATATCTGTTTGTCATATCTGTTGCGTCTTATACTGTGTGAACTTCCCTGACCTTGGGGACAAAACATCTCCCATGACAAACTACACACAGGATAGATAGAGGACGGTTGATAATGGCAATGTTACAAATGTAAGCCATCACATGTAATGGAATGTTGGATACCACTTCATGGTCACTTGTGTGTATACCACCCATGAGTCAGGCATTTGAACATGCTAGGTATGTACAGTGTTTGTGACACAGAGTCCCAAATCTAATCCAAAAAAGTTGTGGTACACCACATTTTGAGTCATGTAAATGACCTATGTTTCTCCTGTGGCTGTGGAGGACCAGCAGACCATGCTGCATGTGTTCACATATTTCCAGTGGTTCAGTACACAAAGGTGTCCAGTTCAAGTGTGTGGCCATGTTTACCCTGTGTCAGTATTGGCCTCCATGTTGTCACAGTTACGTGCAGGTCTAGTCATGAGTCTGTGGAGCCATTTCTTGAATTAACACTATCCTTCAAAGCAGATTTGAACTAAAGCCAAAGAACAACTAACGACACACATGGGGATAGTCCAGCTATGGCACTGCAGAACTCTAATCAGGCTGACGACAGGGTAACCTTGGTGTGCTTAAACACTTTATGGATCAGTAATAGGAAACAGGCAGCTTTCATCACAACATTTGTACACAGGGTGGCCTCTAAAATTCCCACTGCAACAGGGAACATCAGTGCCTCTGTGCTGATTAATGTCACAGCTTTTCACCACGCAAGCACCATCAAAAGGTAGAGGCAGAAGTGAATCTGTGTGTGGACCGTCACGGCACAAACATGTTTGTCCTTACATATACATTGGCAACCCTTGTTTATGTGCTGGAGGCACCGTACCGAATCCATGCATACAGCCATAGCACACTGTCACTGTTCGGCACTAATGAATACATGCAAAACCAGACAAGGGATAGGGGCTGGATTAGGCAATTTGAATACATGTCCCAGAACAGAATACGATAAGGAAACTGATTAAACTATACTATATATTTGAGGATTCATCGTAGACCTACCAGACACAATACTCCAGGAGGAAAGAGAGGGCATGGAAAGCAACTATGAGACAAATGTAGCCACAGGGAACATCTATGGTCAACGCAAACACAGGAACCAGTCAGGCTAACAGGATGCAGGCTCTGTCAGGAACTAACATGAAGATGACAAATACACAGGGAGCAGACTCTGACTGGGAAAAGCTGGAACAACACTGCGGGAATTAAAAACTGTGTTTGTGCTGTGGTCTGCAACGTTACACAGTCCCCCAAGGGCTCTGTTACACAAGTGATTTGTGCACCTATGCACAACAAGGAGATTCCGAAAATGGCAGCTTCTAAGCAGTTCCAGGCAGCAGCAATGGCAGGGCAGGTTCAATGTGGCTTGTCTGCATGGAAGTGCTCACAGGTGTGTGCAGCTTCAGTCTCTCAAAAGTCCTTGAGTTTAGAATCAAGTTCAAAGGACCAACTGGACATTTCACATGGGAAGCAATGGACAGCTGATTACAGGTCCTACCGACTACCAGGCAGTGCATTATCGGACCTTAAGTCCATACAGACTAATGAACTATGACTATGACATGCCATACTGAAGAGAGAAGCACACAGGAGTCAGAATGGGAGTCTGGGTGTGTGTAGATGAAGATTCTCAGGGTACAGATAGTCCATTTACAGGGCCCCCTTGAGAAGGGTGGGCAGAGACTGAAAACATGGCAGTGGCAGGACTTATTACCTGGGATGAACTGGGCAGGGCACGTCTTGTGAGCAACGCTTGTCATATCTGGGGCGCTCGTGCTATCCATTTTCTGCTTAGATGGACTCCCTGTCACACATGCTCCTTGCAAAGATAGCTGATGTCACACTTACTGCTGTCAAGGGTCTGGTCATACATTCCTGTTACCAATGCAATAGCACATCCACTGCCTCATGTATGAGACACTTTTTTTCCTTATGATTGATGGTGTTTTAGTTGTGTGTCATGTGCTGCAATGGACCATGTAGGCAACATGGATGTGTGTCATAGCTGTGGTCCTCTGATATTGCCCTTCACATGTGAAATAGACAGGAAATTTGTCATTTACACTGTGTGTGATGTTGGTTGTACATTCATACCCATCAAATGTGATATGGCTTTTTCAGTATCCTAAACTTTATTTCTGCAATGCTCAATGAGGCTAATCTCTGATTATGATTCCTAGGGATCATGTGATGCATAACAATTACCTAGAGTATGATTGAGTGACGAAGGTAGGTGTTTAATGACATATGATAACAAAGTGGCGATGGTGACTATAGTTAGAAGAAGTTTTGTACAAAGTGTTGTCTCCGACGCAATCCTGCTGCAGTGTTTGGATGGTCCCCTTCATTTTCACGAACAGCATCCTCCTCTTCCTCCTCTTCAGGAATTTGTGGGTATGGTTCATAGAGGGAAATGTTCCTCCTTACACAAATGTTGTGCAGGATGGCACAGGTCAAAATGTTCTTGCAGACCATTTCAGGTAAATATAGGAGGCTGCCTTCGGTGATGTCGAGGCACCGGAATCTGGACTTCAGGATGCCAAAAGTCCCCTCTACTATGGTGCGTGTCCTCCGATGTGCCTCATTATAGGCACGCTCTGATGCTGTGCTTGGGTTGGCAAATAGGGTCATGATCCATGGCTGGATCCCGTAACCCTGATCTGCTGAAAGAGAAAATTAGTGTAATATTTGGATGTTGCTTGCACCTTGATTATCACTTTGCATGGCAGTTGTTATCTTGTGTCATCTGTGACTCATCTGTGTTTGTGTTATTGTGTGGGATCCTAGGTTTCTAGGATGTTCTTTCTGCATTGGGTTGTTTAATCAGCAAAACTGGTGTTTGGCTGATTGACCTGATATCAGCGGTATACAGTATTTGTAAACGTGCAGTTCATTGTGAATCTCCCATGCATTATGTCATGTGAAAGAAGTGTCCAGCTGCCTTCACTGGAGGTGACATGATACTTCCACACACACAATCGATTCCACTGTGGTGGTAACACAGTTGCATTATATGGCCTGACCATCCCATCCAATTCAACATATGTAATAGCATGTGAAAAACAACAGTGTGGCCCTTTGATTTGGCTAGGTGACAATGTACAACACATCTCCATAAGTTGGCAGCACTGAAGTGTTCACAACTGACAATGCACAAACATCCCATGTGTGACAAGTTCTATGCAAACCTATTTTTGTGACCTCGCCGAGTTGGCTCGTGTGCAAATGTGTACCTACACTACTGAACCTGCTCCAGGTAAGCTGGCTAACTTGGTTGTGGGGGTGAAAGTTTAAGTGTCAGAAGGTCCATGTGCCTGTACATCTGTTATGTATATGTGCAATTGTCTCAATCCGTATGTGTAGCAGTGGGCACTTTGCATTATTGTCACATCAATATGTTCTCATAGCACAGTACACTTCTTTATTTCTAGTGGGCAATGTCACCCCAGGAGTGATGTGAGTTGTCGGTACTGCCTCAATGATTCCATGTCACCTTCATTGGAGTCAGCATCATCATGCTATGTGTCTCATGGTGTTTGACCTGCAGCGAAACACATTACACACCCCTTTGTATTGCTTGGAAGGGTGTGTGATTGAGTGTTATTGATGTGATATTGGAAGATTCATCTTCCAAGTTGTACTGCCAATTAAGGCCAAGTCATTGTCACTGTGTGGTTTTAAATTGGTCCCTTGTGGCTCTGGAGTGGCATCTGTTGTTATTTACATCTGTCATTTGTCCATAGGTGTGTATCCCATTGGGTCAGGATATCAAACCTGCCTAGCAGTGTCACAACCTCAGTGTCTTCCTGGCGACGTGTCAATGTAGTGGTGTATGTGTTGTGTGTCCTACAGGGTTGCTATGCAGTGTGTATATAACTAGGTTTCTGTACTTACCAACAAGTAGGCCATTTCCACATCGTCCATCCTGGAAGTGTTGATTAATGGTGCTGTGGCGGAAGATGAATGAATCATGAACACTTCCAGGATACTTTGCCACGATGTTGGTGATCAATCCCCGGTGATCCACAATGGCCTGTACATTGATGGAGTGTGTGTGCTTCCTGTTGCGGTATAGATGCTCGGTTGCAGATGGTGGCACAATCCGTACATGTGTGCAGTCAGTGGCTCCAGGCATGTGTGGGAAGCCATTGATTTGATAGAAGCCCTGTTTGGTCTCCTGCTGCTTCTGCTGTGTGTTGGGGAAGCTGATGTGGCGGGGTGTGAGGGAGATGATGGCATCCAGTACCTTGGGGAGGAAGGCAAAGAATGAGGGCTGTGACATCCCGCCAACCAGGGCACCAGTGGTTTGAAAAGAGCCACTTGCCAACATCTGCAGGACAGCTAGCAGCTTGGTCTCTAGTGGAATGATGTGGGGTGTCTGCAAGCTGGGTGCCAACTGTGGCTCAATTTGGTGCAGCAGCTGTTGTATGGCTTGCCAGTTTAGTCTGTACCTCTGGATTATGTCATGTTCCCTGAGGCCCTGAAGGGTTGTTCTGGTCCGGAATATCCTCTCCTGCCTTCGGCGTTACCTTTGGGGTCTCTGTTGGTATGATGGAAGCTACTGCTGTTGCTCCTGTGCTCTGCATCTTCGTGCATTCTGGATGAATAGCACCTCCATGTCTTCCTTTGGAGCTCTGATGTTGCTTCTGTGGGTTTTCGTTAAGTACTGGTGTGTTTGCCTCATTTTAACTCCTGCCCTGACACAGGCATTAATTTTTGCCGCAAATCGGGATGTGTGCCATTTTCGGGCTCCGCCTCCCATCCGTGCAGCATTTATGCGCGGTTAGATAAATATGGCGCACGGGTGTTTAAGTCATTTTTTGGACAGGAACGCCTACCTTGAATCTATTAACGCAAGGCGGTTTCACGCATCCAGAAAATGACGCACACTGAGATATTTTGATGTTAGAAGGGTCTAGCATCACAGTATAAATATGGTGTTAGTTTTACGCTGAATTTGCGTAAAAAAAATGACACTAATCCGGCGCAAGCAGAGTATAAATATGGGCCTCAGTGTGTGCCCCATCTGACCTTTGTCTACTCAGCCAACTTCTTTGAAAATTATGTTGTACAATGATCTATGTGCACAGTGGTTTTCAAAAATGTCTCCTGGGGAGCGTCCACCAGATTCCCTAGCGAGAGATGAGCTTCAGTAGCTTGCTCGGGTAGACTTTTACTTACCATCAGTTTCAAAGTTCACCTTCCTCCACATAATTTGTAATTTAAAGTTTTCACTCTTGCATTTAGAAACGCAGATGCCTTATATTGATTTTATTTCATTACTGGTGAATTTCGAAAAGTGCTAAATTCATACTTTATATGAGTCTTAATTTATTACAATGGAATCAAGGCATATTTCATCTTGATATCCTTCTTAATAAATCAGTGGACGAGGCTGTAGAATGAAACCGCAAAGCAAGAGAAACTGAAAACGCATTTATTAGAGAAAGTAGCTCACATAAATGTATGTGGCTAGGCACGTGTTGTAAGTGACCAGCTGTCAGTTAAATGCCATCTTCATTTCAGCCATCATTACTGAATGTCATTTAGTGACCTGACCTTGTCTATGGATGTCACGATGCGAAGCAAAGCTGACAAAAGATCATACAGGGTATTTTAAACTAAAGAGCAGTAGACATGTCTCACTAAGGGTTTTCTTTTCCAGCCTTTCTTTCATAACGAGATAATGCGCGCTTCAGGTTGAGTATTGTGCTATATCCAACAATGCTACCAAGAAACCGAAGACACTAGGGTAGATTGTTCTGTAATGACTGCAGAATAACAAAATCTGCAAGGATGGTGTAATTTTCACCAATTCAGGAATCGCTTCTCGAAACCAGGCCGTTTATCACAGTGGCGATTGTAAGACAATATCTTACAAGAATGTAATTTTCTATAAAAAAAAATAAAAAAAAACACACAGAGTACTTCTAAAGTTTACTTACATTGGAATAATCCTGAATTATACTTCAAGCTACCTCCGAGTTAGTTTCTATGTACAAAATCACTCGCATATATTTTTGTGCCGATTTTGCAGTTGCTCCTATTACGGGCTGAGCACAAATTCCTATCACTAATGACTTTTTTACAATAATTTACTGGCAGATCTTACCTCGAGGAAATTGTGCAATCAAAACCTGCCGTACAGATAATTACACACAAAATATGGCACAAAAAATGTTCCCTTTATTGACGTTATTTACCACACAATTAATAATAGGTGCAGAACACATCATGTATTGAGTGCAATTTTATTTGTAACAGGGCGTTTTGCACCCGGCTGCCAATTTTCAGTGAGGGCTATTTGTGATACAGATGTGATGGGTTGATTAGACAACATTTACTGAGTCTACGTAAAAGAATTAGGAGTGTTAACTTGAACACAAGATATGTGTTTGAAATTGGGTTACTGGTTGACTGGTGTGTAAGTCCTGGTCAAGCAGCAACCACAATCATAGTCAGTGTAAGGTACCTGCAAACCCCAAGTTAACCTCTGCTCACTCCCTGGTAGCTGTTAGCGCGTCTGACTTTATTTGGCTTCTTATCGTTAGATTATAGGGGGACACCTTAGAGGTTCGATAGATCTTTTGACTGCGCTTATAGTAGTTCCCACCATAAACTAAGTTCCAGTACAAATCAATAGCAATATTAATCAATAACATCAAAAATCTTGGGAGTCAGTAATTTCCAAGCACCATTATCCCTTGGCCATGAATAACCACACCTTTATGTGAAAGTTAGAATGTTTATTTCCCTATATTAACAATGCTAATATCATGTAACTAAGCCTCAAATTCAATTGATAAACATACAGAAACAACACTAGTTGACCAAATCTCCTAAAGAACCGTAATTAATCAATGCTTGGACCACTACACATTCTAAAGTTACAGTACAAATCAATAGCAAGAATGCCCCAAAGGGCTGATCTCACCTCCATCAAATTTGGATTTTTTGCTTTTGCAAATATTCCCCATGTGATAGGTGCCATTGATGGTACCCACATAGCCCTCATACCCCCAAGAGTAAATAAACAGGTGTTCAGAAATCCTAAAAACTTCCACTCCATTAATGTCCAATTGGTGTGTACCCCTGATCAGTCCATTACTCATGTCATTGCAAGGTTCCCAGGATCAGTCCAAGACACCTTTGTCCTGAGAAACAGCAGTGTGCCACACATGATGAGACAACTACAGGGAGACAGAGCTCGGCTCACAGGTGAGTGTATATGTCACTGTATCAGTTACATAGCTGACAGGCAGGCTGTATGCAAGTAGATTTTGTGTGTTTCAACCTTCTTTCGCCCACTTTTGCAGGGGATTCTGGATATCCAAACATGTAATGGCTCCTGACACCTGTGAGGAATCCGGGGACAGATGCTGATATCCATTATAATGAGGCACATGGTCACACTAGGAGAAGAACCATAGGACTCCTTAGGGCAAGATTTTGCTGCCTTCATCTCTCTGGAGGGTCCCTGTGCTATGTACCTGACAAGGTGTGCCAAATAGTGGTGTCCTGCTGCATGTTGCACAGCTTGGCTCTGAGGAAAGCTATTCCTCTCCTGGGTGAGGTGGATGATGTCCAACCACCCCTGCCACCTCAGAGGATGGATGAGAGTGATGGGGAAGAGGAGGGAGAAGACATCAACTCCAGGACCCAGCTAATCTGGATATACTTCCAGTGACTTTCAGGTAGTGTTCGATGTTACCAATGGGTTTACTGCATTGTTTCAGGGTGACTTATGTGCAAAGTGCTGTGGTTTCCCTTACCAGTGATGTGTAAACTTCATGTTTGAAGAAAGAGATGTGTGTTACAGCAATGGAATGCACAGTGTGACATACTTGGAACACTGCAGTCTGTTAGACCCCCTCCTGCAATGAAACAGCATTATGATGTAAACTGCCCACTATATTCACATTTGCATTTGTTAGCACTTATAAATGAAGGACAGATAATTTGAGTGCAAAGATGTTTTTTTTATTGTAACAAAACACATCCATAACTGATGGGACAGTGGAAGGGAGTGGGCACATGGTGTACAAAATACACAGGTACATTTCCACAGCTGTTGGTTGCGCAGGGGCATAGTCCATGGGGTCATTGGAAGATGGTGCGGTGGCAGGGGCATGTCGACAAAGTAGGTCAGTGGCACACAAGGGAGGCCGTTCAGGGCAGAGTCACTTCCTGGCGGTGGGCTTGGTCTTGGCTGGTGTTTCCCAGGGATGTCTGGGTCTAAGGGCACGTTTGCGAGGGGGAAGCAAGGCTGCAGTGGAAGGGGTGTTGGTGTCCTGTGAGTCCTCTGGCAGTGCCACCAGTACATTAGCAGCTGCTGATGTGGATGGCAGGGCATTGTCCTGGCTAGTGTAAGGGGCCTTCTGGAGGGTGAAGGACTCAGGCTGGCTGTTGTACTGGCACTGCGACACCCCTGCAATGGTGGCCATGGTAGGACTGAGATATTTCCATTGCTCCATGGCCTCATGATGGTGTGCTACCTGCAGCCTCTGATTCTCCTCCAACGTGGACAGGATCTGACCCATCCAGTCCTGGGAATGGTGGTATGCTCCCAGGACCTCAGCAATGGCCTCCTGGGCAGCAGCAGCCCTCCTTGGGCCACCCCCTGACCCACTGCTCCTGTCCCAATGGCCCTAGCCCTCTGTAACTGTGCCCCCTGCACAGGTCTGGCAGTCCCACTTGCACTGGGCCTATCATCATCCTGCCTGGTGGTGGGTGGAGACTCGGGACTCTGTACTTGTGGGCAGCCAGTCCGTGGCCTGGGGACTTTGGTGTGGGAGCGTTGGGCCAGTACTGATGGTGGTGGCTGAGTAGGAAGGGTGTCAGTGGTGTCCTGGGTAGGGCTACTTTTGGGGTTGAGCGTCCAGGGCTGTGGGATGGCCAGGGTTCTCCTCTGTGTCCAAACATCCCTCTGCACTCGCCTGAGTGGGGCCTTCATCTTCAGGTGGAGTACTGGCATTCTTTGATGTCTCCGTCCAGGTGGCATGGGTGGTGGTGCCTGTGGGTGTGAGAACAGAGATGTGGGTGTCTTGCACTTCCATGCCCCTTGCAGCTCTGCTTAGGAGTTATTGGTGGTTCCTTTGTCATGTGGTGGCATGCAGGGACCTTTGGTGTTCTGTTGGATGCATTTGGTGAGGGGGGAATGGTGCATTATGGGTGTTGTGGTGCTCCTGCCATTTCAGGCATGGGTTTGTGACTGTGCACAGGGGTCTGGATAGTGGTTTATATGGGGGGTTGTGGGCATGCTGGGGTCATGGGTAGGTGTGTGTGGGTGTTGTGGGCTGGGTAGGGGATGGGAGTAAGAATGAGGGATGGGGTGATACATGCATTGCAGGTGTAGTTGACTTACTCGAGTCCATTCCTCCAGGGAGTCCAGTGAGGCCTTCTGGGTGCAGGATGGCCATGACCCAGTCTTCTGTATGGCAATGTTGTGTCGTGATGCCATGGAACGCACCTTCCCCGCAGGTCGTTCCATCTGATCCTGATGTCACCCCTTTTGCAAGAATGGATTCCTACTGCATTGACCTTGTTGACTGTCCTCTGCGATAGCTCCATCTTCTTGACCGTGGGGCGTCTGCTGCACCTGTGCCCCAAATAGCTGTGGCTTGACCATGAGTATTTCGTCCAGCATGGTCCTCAAGCTCCTGGTTGGTGAAGAGAGGTTGCTTAGGGGGTGCCATGGTGTGTGTTGTGGGTGATGTGTTGGGGTGTGACTTGTGTGGTGGTTGTTTGTATGTGTGTTGTAGTGTGGTGTGGTTTTCTGTGTGCTTTTGGGGTTACAAAGGATTGGGGGTTGTGTGTGAGTTTGTTTTATAGTGGTGTGGATGTGTGTCAGCTGTGTGTTTTTTAAAATTGGCAATGTGTGCTTCTGTTGTTGGCGGTTCCCATTTCTGAGTGCGGTGCTCATTACCGCCAATGGCCGTTTGACATCCACTGTCCCCCGCTTAGATTTGTGCATCATTATTTGGTGGGTGGGGGATTTGTAGGGATGGCAGTGGCGGGGTGCTGTGTCCTGCCTTTCTGCCGTCGTTGGCGCTGGCGATGAGTGGAGGTTGTAAGTTTTTGTGTTTTTGGCATCTTTATTCGGCAGTGTGCAGTCCACCGCCACTGGTGGTCTTTTGTTCACCGTCAGCACGGCGGTCAGAGGTGATTACCACCAGACACATAATGAGGGCCATTTAATCAGTAACATCATCTTATACCCTCCCTCAGTATGGTTCAGCAATCGGTGACAGTCTTGGTCAATTGGACATCTTGTACGGTCAGCAAAGCATCGGAATTCAGGAATAGAGTTCAAGATAGGAAATGCCTCTTCATGTAGTTCAGAAAGAATAATTAATGTCCTCTCAGGACACTTAGGAAAGAAAGGGGAGAATGGCCTCTCTTCTCTCAGTGTTATCTGGCTAAGTAAGATTCCCTAAAACTACTTCCCATGTTGCTATTGGTCAAAGAATTATGTATTTACATTTAGCCCAATTAAAGTAGAACCTCAAATCTAAGAATTTCCTAAACCATAGTTCACATGCCAATGATTGGCTCCTCTTCTCCTGTTCACATCCTTGTGCTCATCAGGTAATAAAATTGTATCAGCTTATACTCCAGTCAGTGCGTCCATTGTCTGCTTCTGGAAACCTCACTTTTATACACACTAAGTTATACAAAGTATCTATAGCTAGTACAACATTTTCCAGCAAGCAGTTCTCATGGGAAGGAATTTCAGCTATTAGCATTTGGTCAACGCAATGGAAAATCACAATTTACCTCTGTAAGCAGCCATTTTATAACTCATCTAAGCAATGCAACTTGACATGAGGCCGTGTAACTAGGCCGAAGACCTCCCTAAATTAAGGCTGATGATTACTAGAACAAATACTTAATATATTAACCACGAATATGACATACTACTACATTAATCCAAGTATAAGCTCAACATTTTATATTAATCAGCTGTTAATAAGTACACTTTGTGATTATTGGTGGTCACTCAAGTAGGCACAATTTCAAACTTGTGTATACATTTTCTACGTTAACTCATTTTCTACTCAGATTTAATATTCAGAATACATGAATATTCATTAGTAAAAGTTCAGCGTTAACACAGCTTAGCACAGAACAGTCAGGAATAACTTAGAGACAACTTGTAAAATATTTGCACAACAGTTCAAACAGTAAAATACCCCACAAAAAGATCCTATATCTGATTAGACAATTAAAATTTAATTTAATGAAACAAACAAGACTAAAACAACAGAAATCCAATCAGTAGAACCACAGTTATGAATTTTTAAAGGATAAAGTGCAATATAGCACCTAAGAGCATAAAGTACCAACTGCGACTATCTGGTCACACTGGACCAGGTTAAATCCAAACGTTGAGGGTTATTGTATGGAGCACAGGTTGGATACAGTCCAAGATTAGTGCAGCTGAAGTCTTTCCATCTCAAGTTTTGTGCCAAGAGTCCCATTCACGAAGAAGAACTTTGCCAGGAGCAAGGAGAACGACGCTCGTGATGATCAGTGTGACGCAAGCAGCAGGCCAGCCTTTGTGGATGGGTGAAATGGAGCCTTGAGTTGGTGATCTACATGGGCAGGTAATACTTGTTGTGCAAAGAGAAAGACTTTCCATGCGAGCGGCGCAGTTATTGTGTGAACCTGCCCACTCGCAGTTATGAAGAGCCCAAAAGCTTGAATTAAAGAGCTCAAGAGCCACACCAACGTCCTAGGACCTGAGACACATCTCTTGGGGTCAGGAACTCATTGAAGACAGGTCCAGGAGCTGTGGGAAGCCTCTAATGTCCCAAAGGCTCCAATCAGGAAGCCAGCCGACTAGCCACTAGAGTCATTCTGTGTCCTATGTTCAAGATTAGGTTGCACGTGCAGGTCTTCCTCCCAAAGCAAGAGGACATCAGGCAGCAGGTCAGAAAAGTTAGGCAGCATCTCCTTCAGAATAGCAGTCCAGCAGAATAGCATTCCTTTCAGCAATTCAGCAGTCCACAGGTCTAGAAGTGTATTGAAGTGGTGGTGTCTGAGGTCCTTCTTACATACACAGTTTTGCTTTTGAAGTGTGGAGAAGCTTCTAAAGGAGCACCTTTGAAGTACACAGAAGCCCTGCCCTTCCTGCCCTGGCTCCAGACTTTCACCAAGGGGGTATGCTGCCCTTTGTATGGAGACAGGACACTGCCTACTCAGGTGTAAGTGAGGCTGGGTCCAGCTCCTTCTTCCCACCCTGCCAATAATGGGCCACTGAGTCACACATAAGCTCCTATTGTGTGTGGCTGTCTAATAGGAATACACAAAGCTCAGCTGCCAACTTCACCCAGTCATGGGACCAGAGGAAGGCTGCAGACACCAAATGGCTAAGGCAAGAAAATGCCAACTTTTTTAAAGTGGCATTTTAAGAACTGTAATTTAAAATCCAACTTCACCTTGAATTAGATTTTAAAATAGTATTCCAGAGACACCAAACAGGAACCAGTTATCTCTTTCCACGTGGCTGGAAATTACACTTAGAATACTGTATTAAGGCAAGTCCAATTTGACCACGAAGTAGAGATAGGGCTGGGGGTACAGAAAAATACATTTCAGGGTTTTTTCAACTACCAGGTCATATAAGACTGAAATGTACATGTTCAGCTTTCTACAAATACTGTACCCTGCCCTTAGAGCTGTTTAGGGCATAGCTTAGGGCTGACTTTTGTATTTGAAAGAAATGTATGGGCATTGCAAAAGGCTTATTTTGCCAGGTTGAAATGGCAGTTTCAGCTGCACATAGAGGCTCTGGAATGGCAGGCCTTAGACATGTTTAAACAGCTACTTAGAAGGGTGGTACAATCAGTGCTGCAGACCCACTATTAGCATTTAACTGACAGGCTCTGGGTACATGTAGTGCATTTTACTAGGGATTTGTAAGTAAATTAAATATGCTAACTGGAAACAACCCAATTCAACAAGTGTTTTAAGGAGAGAGCACATGCGCTTTAATCCCGTTTAGCAGTGATAAAGTGCCCAGAGTCCTAAAGCCAACAAAATCAAATTCATAAAAAATGGGGAGAAAGAAGGCAAAAAGTATTTGTATAACCCTGTAGAAAAGGCCGTTTCCAACGAAAGGTTACCATGATGTTAGGAATCTCATTCCATAATCATTATGCTATTTTTCACAATATGAGTCACAGTCTATTAGCCCATCTTACTTCTAGGTTATGGTACTAGAATATCAAGTACTAAATATAATGGTACACAAATATTGTAGCATAAACATTAACAGTCAAATATCGATGTGAAGTTTATGCAAATATTGGTTTATTTTACTTAATGTGGCATATATGTACTCTTGACACCTATATTTTCAAGGTACATAAATGGGTTACTCTTTTGGAATATATTTACACTTGGAGTTTGTCAATAGCCAAAACTGGTAAACTTACTCAAAAGTGTAAATTACTCAAAAGTATACAGCCCACAGCTTCTTCTGTTTGGTGGTGACATGTGAGTTACACTTTTAGAGTAAATTTATACTCGGATTTTGTTAATAGCCAATAAGTTGTAAACAAACTCAAAAGTATGAATTATGCAAAAGTGTAAGCTATCTTCGTAAAGCAGGCATACGTGTTCTGCTTCAAAACATATTCTTGGGTACATGTAATCTGGTAATGGAAGCCAACTTTGTTTTCTTGTCTGCTGCTTGAGCATCTTGAGGTTGATGAGGCAGTAGGTTTAGTTTTGGTGGAGACTCTTGAACACAAGCAATAGAGTTTTGACTTTAACACATTTTATGGTGGTTTGACTGGGTTTTATGCAAAAGATGGCTCTGCATTATTTAGAGTATAGCCATTAGCTTTTTTAATTGATTATGGAGATGTGTATAATTACACAGGGCTAGCCTCTCAATGTAGAGTGTCAGAGGAAAGGTTCATCATAGAATACAGAGAGGGTGGAAGATTTTTTTTAAATGTATTTATGTTTCTGAGGGAATATTGTTAAGTTTGAATACTAGATCATTTACATTTGTTTCAGGATGAGAGAGAGGTTGTGCCTCCATTCTCCAGATGAAGCACCTAAGTCTAAGAGAAATGTTACACCACCAGATATGATGAGAGGTCAGTTGGCACAAGGGGAGATTATAGGTATTTATGCGAGCCCTTTATCCTTGATGAATGTGTGACTACAAGAGCGGCCCACCCCTGCAAGACCATGAAGTAAAGAGTAGCCCGTATTTGGATTATGAAATTCAAATAAGGAGAGGTAGGGAATTCTGTGTTTTCCAATATATACATACGTATACTAACATACACTCATTGAATTAAAGTGAGGGATCCTTTCTGTCCTCGGGAATGCCCCAGACCAGTTACCTGGATCTTAGAGCAGGCCGAAACAGGTTGGCACTTTTAAGGATGATGGGGCCATCATACCCCAAAACATCTATTAATTTGTCTATTCACATTTTAGTCATACCTGTGGTACCCCATAATAAAGCCTACACCAGTGGTATACCTTAAGGTATTTTTAATATAAACTAAATCCCATGAATATCCAGGAAAATAATATATCTTAAAAACTCCCCTATTAATTGGCATTGAGTCCATCCTGGTAATACCTTCTTCCCAGGATGGGATGAGGTGGCCAGTGATGAAGCATGACCCATTATGTAGGTGAGACCACTTCATGCAAAAATTTTTTTTTACCCAAACTAGGTCCAATAATCTGGGAACAAGGAGTTAAGAACTGGAATTACTCATTCTGTTAATAGATTCACCCCACTGGTTGTGATTTATAATCAATCAATCAATCAGGATTCATAAAGCGCAGCTAATCACCCGATACAGTATCCAAGACCTTGCAGGTTCTGAAGGCTTATTTGAACAGCCAGGTCCTGAGGGCCCTTCAGAATCCTGGAAGGGAGGTGATGGTCAGGAGGTTTGTGGGGAGGCTGTTCCAGGTTTTTGCTGCAATGTGAGACAAGGAGTGTCCTCCACTTCTGCTTCGTAGTCTTCTCGACGGTTGGTGGAAGTTCAGTCGGTGGTTAATGTACACCAGTCTTTGGTTGTATAGAGCCTTGATGTATCTCAAGAGGAAGTGCAGTGTCTAAATCCTCCCTTTCCTTCAATGAAATATTGTGCATCTGACTGTGCACATGTGTTGGGCAGTTCATGGTCATTTAGGAGTTCCCTGGCTTATTGTTTTCCTTGATGTGCATCTTGGTTTCATTTGCATAGAGCCCCTTTTTATGATGATCAGTTAGTTGAACCAAGTAATGAAAAGTGCTGGACACATTGGCAATCCTTCACAGATACCGTAATTGATGTATACAGATGAAAATTGGAAGGAGACAGTTTTACTTTTTGAAACATGCAGGTTATGAATGATGTGAAATATTAGAGCATCTGTTCCTGGATGAGGTTGGAAGACAATCTAGGAGATGTTTGTGATCAATCACATATATTATGTTGCATAAAGGTGAAAAAGAGTAACAGCCCATGCCCAGCTATGAACCAAAGGAACCAATGAGCAGTTATAATGAACAGTTCTATAATATTTATCAGGGCAGTCTAGGATCTGTGATGAGAGTGGAACTGGATTGGAAATTACTGCAGGGGTTTTCCGTTACAGTTAGGTTGAAGACATATGTTTTCGACAAGAACCCTGGCTAAGGAGTGATTACCAGAGATGATCTTCAGTTGTCCAAAGACTTAGTATCAGCATTCCCCCTATGTCTGAGATCAATTCTGAATCCCTTTGTTTCATTATTGTATTAATAGCCTGTGGTATTATGGCCAAAAGGGTCAGTTTACATAGCTTTATTTATTTGTTTATTATTTACAGCATCTGTAAGGAGTGCATATGTCTGATAGTGTACTAGTGCTAAGTCTGCAAACATGAGGACACCTTGTAACTGGAATAACCAGGTTTCGAGGACTTCCTAGATAGCTAAAGCTAGTCATAGATTATAGATTAATGGGAAGGAGTTTCAGAGTGATGCCAACTGATAAGAAAAGGACCCCGCCACCTTGGCAACATTTATTGATGTTAGGTAAATTAAGAACAGATCCTTAGACAGAATAGATAAGTCACCAAGGGGTGTAATGAGAGTGCAGATGTGGAAGTCCACAATAAGAAAGGCATTAAGGAGGTTAGGTCTGGAGGGGTTGGGCTATTAAAGACAAATTAGGAACGCAGTATCAACAATAGCCCACCATTCCAAGGAATATCCATTTTTGTTTTAGAATGGGGATATTTCACAATAACAGGTACTCCATCTGGCACCAGTTGCCTTTTGCCTTCTGGTAAAATATGTCCCATGTAAGTCACAGTGGCAGAACAGTATTATAATTTCTTTGGAGATACCTTATAACATTTCACAGCCAAATGACAGAGAAGGCTATTGTGTCAATCCTACATGCCTCCCAAGTGGGAAATACTAAGAGTATATCGTCTATATACTGTATTAGGGTAGAACCTTCTGTTAGTATAAAATACTCTGGATGACCCTTTAAAGCTTGACTGAAAATAGATGAGCTTTCTGTGTACCCTGTGCTAAATGGGTCAATGTGTATCTTTTACTGTAAAATTGGAAAGAAAACAGGTATTGGCTCTTGAGGTGCAAGGAGATAGTGAAAGAGGCAGAACTCAACTCAAGGACAGTGAAATATGTTTGAGTGATGAGATGTTCGTCAATGTAGTAGCTAAATTTGATACTACAGGGAATGAAGGAAGTACAGTCTTGTTAACTGCTCTTAAATCTTGCACAAAATTAAGGCGGGACCTGTACAGGCCCTTGAAGACCTTTTTAAAGGAAGAATCAGGGTGTTATTGGGTTATCATGTATTTCCTTCAATATCTCTTGCTGTAAGAGATCTTTTATAACAGGTAACATAGCTAGCTCACCTTCCTTAGATATTTTGCATTAAGGTATCCTAGGTTGTTGTGCATCTTGATGCACTTCTATCTGGGTTGGAGGGAAATCAAGGACGTGTTGTATAACATTAGGGTGTTGGGGCCATACATGTGAGGAAGCAATATTTTGCAGTTCAGTAGGAATCAGAGATGTGAAATGACACATGCTTGAAATGTCTGTAGTAATATGCCCTTAATTCTACTTTCTAGAAAGACGTCCTCTGGTGTACAGTGTATAGTACATTGTAATTAACATAATAAGTCTCTTCCTAATAAATGTAGGGGTCGGTATGACTTAAAAAAACCTATGCTATTCAGTCAGAGGACTGCTTTTATAAGAGGTTTAGCCAAGGGTTCAGTTACTAATTCACCTGTGAGACCAGCAACTGATATGCTAGTTCCCGAAAGGGGGTACTTGGTAAAGGCATTTCCTAACCCATTACCTTGACAGTCACTTAGGGGCCATTTTGGTCTACTTGAATTGCAGAAGGCAGTCATTACCTTTTGGGCACCATAGAATGTTTTGTGTGGTGGTGGATTTGGGGAGTAATATCCATCAGTTGCATCAGGGTCTGAAGGCTAGGGATTGGCTTGGTCTTCTGGCAGCTGGTACACTAAGGGTTAGGAAGGAAAAGGAACTCTGTCTTGTGGGGGCCAAGGGAGGTGGTACATGAGCGTCAAAATCATTGAAGGATACTAGACGGCCATAGACCCTGATTGTTTTTCCCTCTGTTTGCATTTGCAACAATGTGCAAGGATTGCACCAATGTCCAAGCTTCTTGCAGTAGTGATAGTTATTTCCTCTCCTGCCATCTGGCCCCATTCGTCCTCCCCTGGTTCTACCTTGACCCCTCCATCTTCCTTTACTAGATGCTCTTCTAGCTGAATTTCGTGCATTTCTTTTGGCACCGCACCCTTGGTAGTATTCTGTGTGCACCACCATCAGCCACTCCTTCCCCTTTTTAAGTTTGTCCCCTTGTTCTTCTAACAGCTTATCCTGATAATCAGCACAATATTTAGCAGTAGTCATTATTTCTTCTAATGGTTCTTGCTGCCAAGAAATAAAAGAGGTTTGCAAGGGTGTTTTAATTATTGTGTTGGAGAGCGTTCACAAAGGTAGTGACAAAGGCAGGAAATCATTCACCCAGTGGGCTACACATGCCACTGTTTTGTTGATATATCTGTAAAAGACATTCATAATCATCATGTACTGTCTCATCTTTACTTTGAGTAGTGTTTATTATTTTTGACCAATCAACCCTATCTTCAAGATCCCTCTTTTGTAGAATACTTTATCACCTCTGTTAACTTAGCTTCCACCACAGCTCTTGGCAATTTGTCTTTGACCCTCTAGGGCTCTGATGTTGGCCACTTACCCTGTTGTTTACAATCTTCCCACAGATCTGTAGGTATTAAAATGTTAAACAATATGTCCAAGTCGTTTCAGAGCAGTTCTCCCACTATAGTTAAATGATACAATTCAGTATACCATAGTGAGGTACTTTATGTGCCTTAGGAAAGTCTTTAGTCAAATATAATAAGTCAATCTATGAATCAATTAGTCAATCAATCAATAATTCAATTTATAGAGCACTGCTTGTCACCCATAAGGATATCCGAGAACTGGCAAGGTCTAGTGGCTCAGTTGAAGAGCCAGGTCTTCCATGACTTTTAGAATTCAGGTAGAGATGGGGAGGTACAGAGATGCAGGGAGACGTCATTCCATGTCTTTGGTGTGAGGTAGGAGAAGAGGAGTCCTGAGCTCCTGATTTGGCGGGAGAGTTGGCAAGTGAGGAAGAAGCAGAATAGAGGTACCTGGTGAGCTGGTAAAAATTCAAGAGATGATTGTTGAAACGGGTACCCACTAATCTATGGCCTTGTATGTGTGGGTGAGTAGCTTGAACTGTATCACTGCTGTTCTGGGATCCAATGGAGTTCTCTGGTGTGAGGGGTCATTGCAGGAGGTTGAGGATAAGTCAGTCCATAGGGATCTTTACAGTCTGCAACCTCTGGAAGAGGTGGCCTGCCATCCCTGAGTGCAGAGTATTGCCAGGCTGGAGATAAGGGTTTGTGTGCTGGTGCATCTTGAGCTCTAGGATAGCCATTTGAAGATCTTGTGCAGCATGCACAGGATGAAGAAGCAAGAGGATGAGACGGCATTGACCTGGGAGTAATAGTTAGTTTGCTGTCCTAGACGATGCCTAGATTTCTGGTGTGGTTGGTTGGGGTTGGTGTTGGTCCGAGTTCTGTGGGCCACCAGCAAATGAGGAAATTTGTGTTGCAGAAGATCAGTACCTCTGTCTTGTCCATGTTGAGCTTCAGGCAATTGTCCATCATGAATGTTGGTAGGCAGATTTTTATGTTCTTTTATTGAGGAAGGAGGCAATCCATCTCAGAGCAGCTCCCTGGATGCAGATGTTGTTCCGCCTTGCAATGAGTGTGTGGTAAGGTACTGAATCAAATGCTGACCTAACAAGGGTATTCAAGATGGTGTTACAACTGCACAATAAACAATCATAACACTTAATGTTGTCATGTTATAAATTAGCAAACCTTCTATTCCCAATATTAGAAGCAACAGATCTAGAAACAGAAACGTCTTCAACCCCTTGTTGCCACTGCAATTCCCTTGTAATTTCTGGGGTAATTTTTATCTGCTTATCAAGTAATTTTCTAACCCTGGCAGTTTCTTCTACATAAGTAGTACTTGCACATTCAGTAGCATTTGTAAGTAAGGTAGTGAGACACTCTTCATAAGTGATAGGGCAGATGTCAGTTTTTAAGAAAACTCCTTCCCGCAACTTATTCAGTAGTTCCTGACCCATTTCTCCTGTTACTCCTTATGTAGTGGAAATTTTAATAAGTGATGACTGATCAGTAGAGAATACAGGGATTCTTTTCTGTGCGGTGGCTTGAGGATTTGTCCAAGAAGAAAGTCCACCAGCAAAGTATCAGGTTACTCCTTGCCTTTAGTGCCTGCGCTCATGGGACTGGGAGAGATGAATAAACCCCCATGAAATCCATAACTTCCTCACACCAATATTTTCTTCTTTTTCTGCTCATAAACCAACTGTGCCACAAACTTATGTAGATTCAACAATTCCTTATGCACTTTACCCTTGAAATCACTGGCCATGCACATATCCCCAGCAGCAAGCTGTCATAAATTAAATGCTTCCCATTCCACCTGGCAAACCTTATTATCCTTCAATAGCAACATCTGTTTCAGAAATCCTAACTGCAACAATTCAAAGGTACCATTTTTCTTTGTGATGGAGTACCATTTTGGTGTCCATAAACAAATATTTAATCTGTGTTTAATTGCCATTTGATGTACTGGGGAATCCTTGGAAGTGGCTGGTCTGTTCTACTCCATTATTTTACTGTTTTGAGACCCCATTTTACTCAACCAGCACCTAGCTCATCCTGCAGCTTTAACAAAAGCTTACACTCACATCAAGGATGTTAGACAGTCCTCTGAACTATTTCCCAGGGCTCAGACCCAACAATCAGAATGGCATACACAAATGATAGAGGGACAAAGAAACACTTTGTATTGTAATAATAACCAAGTGTAACAAAAACAGTAAGACATGACTTAACAATGACATGAGCTACTGGTCCATCAACAGACAGGCTTTCATCCTCCACTAGCAGGAAGTATAGGTATAAAGAAGAGGTGCTAGAGATTCCTGTGCTTTGAAAAGACCTGCAGCCTTGCCACCATAAAAGGAAAAAGGAAAGGTAGGTTCTAGAGGTGTGGATGTCAAAGAGTGATATACACATCCTTGCCACCTAAAGGTAAGGCAGGACAGCAGAAAAGGTTATGAAAGAAGGTTGTATGACGTCATGGACGTGGCCAGCCCTTGCTTAAAAAGTAAGTACAGTATCCCCCAGCACCCCCGGGGGAGCTGCTGACCGTGCCCTTAGAAACATTCGGAAACATTTTCAATCAAGTCACCATCAACACATAGGAAGGTGGACCTCGTTTCACCCCATTCTTTCATAGAAATATCTTCTAAAATAATCCCTAAACTGATGCTCTTGTCCTAACCAGAACCAACTCCACTTGTTTTTATAAATGTATAAAATCAGTCCATAAGATAGTCATAAATCAATAACTGCATAACAGTCAATCTGTTTTTAATTGTGCATTGTTCATATGCACAACCACTATCCTTAGTTGGTCAATCTGATGTTGTCTTAAACTCCTGGTATACAAAAACATCATCTGTGTCCAACTTAAACCTTATTTACACTTTGGTACCCCAAACACAAAACACTTTGGCCACTGATTAAAAAACACACTTCTTTATACTTGGATAAAATGTGAGCCCTTGTCAGTGCACTTTAAGTGTAGCCTCTTACCCTGCGCTGTTTTTGCAGAGCACTGTCTACCAAGCACTATTCAAATGAAATGTTTCTACATTATATTCATAAAAGCCTCCGTTTCTATCAAAGCCTGTTACAGTTTTACACCCCCCCCCACCCCACGTAACCACATAACTTTTCTACAACTGGATGCCCTTATAAGTGCTGAAGTCTATACTCCCTCTTGTCACCACATGAACATATATACAATGTGATGCCCTGTTTAATGAGACATGCCTGCATTCTCCTGTGTGGTGACAAACTATTTACAGTGGGCAACATAACATAGGTGAATATTGACAATATTGACTATTAACCAATGTTACATATATACATCAGCATCCTATTGCAGGAGCATGTAAAACAGTAAGAGAGGCTTTGGGTGTTCACATTAGCATTTCTATAAAGTAAGCACAGAAATATGTGCAAAGAGCAAAAAGAGGAAGTAAGTAAAAATGCTTATTTAATTATACAGTTAGAAACAAACTACCAATTTAAATAGAAGGAAACAATGAAAGCCTGAGGATGGGAGAAACTAACCTGTGGTGAGGTGGAGAGCAGGCAGTAATCTCTGCAGAGAGGAAATCAAGCCCTTTAGTGTGGTGCCATATGTAGCCACCAACCGTCCACTTTCACCAATGTGACGCCTTCTTCGACTGCTACGTTTCTTCGGAAAAATCAATCACGAATCAAGTCCTCATCTCTCCTCCAAAATAGCAGGAAGTATAAAATAAAATAAAACATTAGGCAGGTTAGGTTTCTAATGTATCTTAGTATTTGAGAACTGGGTGGAGTCAGGTACTTGTGTGGACAACACTGGAAATTTAGAAGTTGCATGGTGTTTTTATAGATTATAGGGATGGTACAAAGATGTTGCACACATAATTCACAACCAATGAGGCATTCCTCAGCATAGGTACTTTCCAAACATTTATCCAATCATTAATCTAAATTCAATAAGGAACCATATATGAACTTCAAGCTAAAGTACAGCAATACAACAAGTATGGTGTAATAAGTCAAAGATAAAATGTGTAACTCAAGGCTCTGGAAAAGTACAGAAATAGCACAATCAGGCCATCAACTTTGATGCATTCTGCACACTCCTTCTATTGAGTGTCACAAAAAAGAATGTGAAATAAAGTGGATTCCACAGATATTGTAAGAAGAGAGTACTGTTGCAGTGAAGGGGTTTGAAATAAATAGTGAGGCTTTTAAGCATGACACGTTTATTAAATTGAAAGAAAATGAAAGAAAATGGAGGCTCTTTAGGTGACTGGAAATTGAAGTGATATGAAGAATTTTAGGTAGAAGTCACGCAGCTGTGTTTTGAGCCTGGTGTAAAGAGTGTTAGTCGAAGCATCAAGGCCTAAGCAGGTGACATTTGTATAATCTAAGCAGGAGCCCACTGTGCCCTATTAAAGTGGGTGTGCACTGAGAGTAATGGGAGAACTTTTTAAAATAATTATACCTTGGAGACTTGGGAGTTAAAAGAAATTTGTCATTGATATGCGTACCAAGGCTCGTTCTCTAGAAGTTGTCGGGCAATTGGCTTGTGTCTCCAGTCACCAAGGCATTACAGAGATCGTAGGTGCCCCCACCCCCGAACTACTACTGTTCTTTACAGTCAGAAAATAATTGTACCTCAGTTCATATTCCAGGCAGCCACAGGCCCTTGTGGTTTCCATAAGAGAATGTGTAAACAATGGAGACAAAGGTTTAGTTCTGTGAGAATTACACTTTTAAACTGGGGCATCCATGTGCAAGGTTGAGAACAGACAATTATTAAAATAATTGTTATTGGTCAGTGAATCAACAGACAATCACAGACAGTTGTAGTAAGAAGGGTTCAACTAGTAAAATCATACATTTTGGAGAAATTGCATTTGGCAACAATGGTGGAAGAGAGAAACTGATTGTAGGCTTTCAATAAGTTGTTGAAAAGAACATTACCACATGGATAGCCCATGAAAAAGAGAAATTCATCAAGTAGATTACAAAGTCCCCTGAGGCAAAGCGCAATGTCAAAGTATGTCCTGCTTCATGTGTGTGATCAAACACTAGTTGATTTAGGTCCAAGGTTGCTGATGCCACAAGGATCATGATGGTTGCTTGATAGGCTGGGATGTTAGCCCAAATATTCATATTTCGTAGGGCCAGAAATATAGGTCCAGGCACAACATAGGGTGAAAAGTGAAATAACAAATACTCTGTCAAGCTTAGTGGGAGGACCCGTCTTGGTGGGGGGAGAAACCAAGATACCTGTGATGTAAGTACTAGCATTCACTGGATTATTGAGAACATGATTAACACTGAGCATGCTATTAACATCCAGAGTACACATGGTTAGAGGTTCTTAATTAAGAATACCTAGCCCATCCACCTATGTTGGTCTAAGGGTCTAAATGAATACTTTTATTACTGGGAACGGGGGGTGAATAAGACCTTCAAATGTCCATTAAAAGAAAATGTATAAAGTGTGATAAAAAATCAACTGATGGATAATATTATGATGTTTTACTAGTGATCTAGTTTTATGAACAGTGGCACGTAACCAAGAGCTGTTATGAGCAGTGAGGTAAGGGCTGTTGATCTGAGCCTTGTAAGCGGGGTACCTATGAAGCTTACCAAGTTGAGCAGCTGCCTGGAGAGCCACAGAAGCAAGTTCTTCCCAGAAGTAGGACAGGTAAAATAAATATTCTGGACCTTATTTGCACTCCCACGTCATGTTGACGCACACGTGGGAGCGGGCCTTAAAAAATGGCGCACTGCCTGATGTGTGCCGTTTTTTAACACCTGGGTGAGGGCAGGCGTTAAGGGACCTGTGGGCTCCTTCCATGGTCTCTGACCATGGAAGCAGCCCACCGGTGCCCTTCCCTGCCCCCAGGGACACTCTCACCCACCCCTGGAGGACACCTATGGATGACCGGTAAGATGAGGTAAGTATAATTTTTTTTACATTTTAAAGTGGCATTGCGAGGCCCACAGGCCACTGTGCCCAATGGCCATGCCCAGGGGACAGAAGTCCCCTGGGCATGGCCATTGGGCAAGGGGGCATGACCCCTGTCTTTGCTAAGACAGGAGTCATTTCAATGGGGGTTGTGTGTCAAAAAATGGCGCAAGTCCGGTTAGAGCCATGATTTTTTACTCTAACCTGACCTGCACCATTTGTTGACGCACAACCCACATTCTTCCCCACACCGGCATTGCCTGTTTAGAGTCAATCCATAAAGAAGGCGCCTGCCTGGCACGCTGGAATGGTGTTAGCCGGCGGTAGATGTTTTGATGCAAACCAGCGCAGGCGCTGGTTTGCGTCAAAAAGTATAAATATGGGCCCTAATGTGCTAATAATTCATGATCCCTAAGATTCATGCACAACCGTGCATTATTGGACTGTGAAATGGTGAGGAACCCCATGGCTGATGGACAAAAGCCATAATGAAATGTTAGCAGTTATTTTAGCGCATTAGGTTGCTGCTTTGATTCTGAAGTGACACTTGAGTGAAGTATTCAAACCGTTTTTACAGGAGTGGTTTACACAATCACATGTTGCACCAGACCTCCAACAATACATTATGACAGATGTAATTTAATTCACTCACAATTCAGATCTTTTGTACGTTGCTTTGCTCACATTTCAGCTACTTTAGCAGTTAAATCCTTGCTCAGTCGGTACTGGATCTTTACAGACAAGTGTTGAATGTTTTTTACCACGTATTAGGGAAGGAAATGTTTTCCATCAAGTATGCTTACATGATGTTTAAACATTATTATCGAGCTGAAATACCCACTGAAGCATTCTGCATCCCATTGACTCAGACAACCAATTGATCTCACTCAAAAAGAGCCCATATTTTAAAGGTGTGTTTTGTAATCTCATGTTAAACCATTCCTTCCTAAATGCACTAAAGTAGAAACAATTACAATTACGTAAGATTCCGTTATTTTAGAGTTAACTTTACTTGCGTTTAAAATATCTTTGCAGACAGACAGAAACTTGCTCTTTGAGCAACGGAAATCTCATGACACGAAGGAAGATTTGTGATAAATCAGAGAACAGCATTCATTCCATTATGGAGTTCTTTCTGCTGTGGAATACGAAATGAAATGCAATGTATTTCATGGCCCAGACATCACTCTACACAGACGCAGCAATTATTAGCATTTCCCACATGAGTTTCACACACTCCCATTCTGCACCTGTTCTCCTTCAATGAGTTATGGTAGATGAGATTCCAATATCCCGGAATTCAGTTATTGAGGTTTCCGATTTCTCGCATTTTAATGACAGCAGTCAAACACTTGCAATTTTCAAAACTGAGCTGCAAAATAAATGAACCATGAGTACATTGAATGTCATCTATCATAAAGGATTGGTTAAAATTCAAAGTGAGGAACAGTTTGTAACACAGTGTCTGAACTTATGTTTCTCTTGTCGCTGGCCATTGAATCCACCAGTTTCTTGCTGGTTTGAGGAGGTGTTCCTGAAGATGAACTCGTTATAGAATATGAAACTCCTGATGGGGGTAACCAGACCAGGCGAGTGTGAGGGTCTCTCAAGCAGTAAAATTTGTTAGATGAGAGAAGATGACATTAAAGCTATTGAGAGCTGTTCTGTTGAGATGGCAAATCAATTGTATGCAGCCAGTGTGGTCAATTTCTTCAACCACTGTTTGCATGTAGAAATTGACTGGATGCTCAAACCTCCTATTTTAAAGCACCACTTGGAAATGGTCAGAATATATCAAGATAGATTTATCTATTCTAGTTATCTATAGAGCAGATATATTCTGCACTTATGTTAGGCCTTACAGGGAGAATCAGCAAAATATTCTGTTCTTGAGTTATCATTCACTTATGACATTGATATAGGAGAGGGCCTGAAAACATATCAATAAAGCACAGAAAGGTGTTATGGAGTATTGTGCTAGACATAAGTGAATCACAAATGATAAGTAAAGAGAAAGGAGAAGAAGGAGAGGGAAGAAGCAAGAGAACTATTGACTAGTGGGCAAAAGTTCTCCAAGGAAAAGATAATTCACTACTGAGAAGGAGAGGAGGGGAAATAGGTACCATTAATTAGTGTAGGACAGAAGGACATTAGTGATGATTTCTTTCCAAGCCATGCATTTAAGAACAGTCTTCAGGATGTGTCTGTATGTTGTAGACGTAGGTGACTCTACAGGAACATTTTGAAGGCTATGAAAGAATTAGCATTACTGATACCAATGAACATCTTATTTAAAATCTTTAAAGTTAATATGGAAAATAGTGCTATTTATTATGAAATATGCATTGTCCAACATGTGTTTTATCACTAAACAAATGTACTGCATCCTGTTCGTTCACCAAGGCCCACTTAGTATTTACAAAGTAATTTTATTGATAAGTAATATACAAAAATATATAAAATATATCGTGAACCAAGAAAGTGTTTAAGGGGGTAAACAGTACAAAAAACCCATGCCTACTAGAATAAAAGTCTCAAACAGCTTTTCCCAACAGTTGGAGGGACTGCAGGTAATGGAAAGTAAACAATACTTAGCTAGAAAAATCATTCCAGGAGGATTATGTATAAATATATTCCTCTTGACTGAGGATGCCACAGAGGAAATGGTTAATAAATGGTATTATATTACAAGGTATCTCTTTTGATTTAATGAACATGTTGCTTGATGAAGCAGAACAGCTGATATCGAAGCTCCAAATGCAAAGTAGTTAATTAAAAAGGAGATTGAAGAATGAAAATAAGAAGATATTTTCAAAACAGAACTTTGAGATATTTGGAATCATAATAGATACGTAGTAAAATGAAATGCAGCACAAGAAACATTTGAAATTAGAATTATTTGCCAAAGATTATGAATCAGGTCAAATATATTCATATGCCGGTAAATCTTAACAATTGGTTTGGAGGTCAATATCCAAAGCTCAAAATAACTCTAACGCTTCCCTTAGGGGCTCTGCCAGCATTACAACAGACAGTGAACCTTGAACTAACTCCATCCTTTCTATTTCAAAAATGTATTTTTTAGACAAAATTGGATGGATGAAGAAAATAGACAGAGAGGGAAATCATCCTTGGCAATGAAGCTAGACAAAGCACAAGAAAGAAATCAATAGCTGGACACCAAAGAAGGATCGACATAAGAGACGAAGAACTCCAAGGGTGAGAAAACCAGTCTTCAAATAAGACAAGAGCAGATACAGAACTGAATAGTGTCTGTAAACTGTCATCCACAGCATTAAAACTTGATCAAATAATAGTCTTAATAAAGGGTTAAAGTTTATTCTATTTTTCAGCATCTACAGTGTTTCATTTTAAAATCTATTCAAGGTTATTAGACTACTAAAGCTTAAAAATTTACCCCACAAAATAAAATTTCTAACACACCCATATATAAAATGTCTTGAGATACAATACAATTTCTAGTCCATATACAGATTGTACCACTCTCAGAATCAGAACCAGTTAAATTGGAAACTGTTGCAGAAAGTCCTAAGATTGAGATTTGTTCAAACATTGAATGTGGCCTAAAACCAAAATCTAACTTCTTTCCTAAACTGACAAATGTCAATAACATTGATACCTTTCAAAGTGTGTATTAAAAGATTTAGAATCATTGTTGTCAATGTAGTAAAATCCAATTGATTTGACAAAAAAAACAATAGCAGACGCTTAATGACATATACAGCAATCAAAATATTGTCATTAGAAATGCTGATAAGAGAGGTGGGGGAGGTATACTCAACTACAAAGATTGTTCTGTAGAAGCAAGGAGAAAATCATGAGATTGTCCCTGATATGCTACTGCTATCCCGGGTGACATGAAAAAGGTATGCTGGAAGTAAACCAGATTCAATCCAAATGGTAGGAACATGGCCTACTATCTGTTGAGAAACACCAAAACCTCAAAACATCACACCAGAGAACCCTAGCTGTTTACTTTCTGCCAAAACTTTTAAAACTCTAAATAATCCACAAGGCTGACCAATTGTTTCTGGCATTTGCTGCCTCACTACAAGGCTCTTGTGATGTGTAAACATTTTAAACATTTTCATTGCTCCTCTAGTTAAAACACTACCACCATATAGCGCAGATTCCTTGATTTCCTAAAATCAATTGACAACATACACTGGAAAAGTGGTATAGTTCTACACAATATGGACTTCTAGTCGGTATACACATGGACATACACAGATTGACTGTACAGTATGAAACAATACTTACATTCAAGATCAGCTAAGCTATGGTTACATACCAAAATGCTGATGGAATTCGCTGAATTACTTTTTCTATTTTGAGGGTGACCTACATAGACAAATCTGTGGCACCGCAATGGGTTATAGTTTTGCTCCTTTTCAAGCCATTGGTTAAGTTTTGTTGACATCTTTACCATACCGAAAGGTGTGGTCAATCAAATGTGCAAATTACATGATCTGCTAAACATCAATAATTAATGTAAAATTGAGTTATCTTTGGAGTTTGCAACTAGTAAATGTGTTTCCTTGGTTGAGAAATATACATATGAGAAAACACTATTCTCACCAAATTATACAGAAAAGCAGCCCCCTGTAAATAGTATACTGCACATAAGTTCAGCACATCTGAAATATCAAAAACATAATTTTACCTATGTTGAAGTATAAAGGGGAAGAAAATTGTGCATATCAAATCATGACTATGACCAAGAAGCCACCCCTACCAAAAATTGATTTCTAGGCAGAATTCTTACAGTGCACAAAATTCTGATCACAAGCGCATGGCCTAAAATCTATTAGGATCTACCATTACACTAGTAAAGGAAAGGTGGAAATAATACCTTAGAACATTTAGGAACCTTGAGACAAGCTACCTCACGTGTCTTCATATTATAGACTCTAAATGTAAATCCAAAATTAATTAAATGAAATTTGTGGCAACCAAAAACAAAAGATTGAATGGGAGAGGTCATAACAGAGAAAACAACATGTGTAAAAGGTAATCCGTACATTAATGGTTCAATTAATTCCTGTTTAGCTTTTTTATCAAACATTATACCTACATTTCACTCTTTACCCACGTTTGTATTATTTTTCAAATAATGATATTTTTAACTTTTGCAATATCATGTTTTGAATACAAGCCAAGTCACTGGTATCTTTTTAGATTTACTTGATATTATTTGTATAGTGAAACTTAAATAACTTTGAAACTAATCCTGGTATCACATCTGCTGTCTTTGCTCTTAAACAAAACATTGATTCTATAATATCCCTGGCTAACCACAGAGTTAATCTCACAGTTGTTTAGTAGATACAGCACTAATGCTTTAGCACTGTAGCTTTCTGCTACTAAAAGGGTTTGTCCCATTTACATGCACAGCACGTGTTAGTACCAAGATGGCTACAATATATAAAATCCATCCTTCAAGGCAGCCATTAGCTATCAAAGTGCCACTAGAACTACAAGAGTTGTCATGCTCTCCACAGATTCAGCTAATATAAGTTGTTCTTTGTTGTTCTTTATATTTACTATATAATGAACATCTCTGAATTTCAAAATAATCTTAATAAATTACTCTTTCATGTTCAGCTTTCATAATATGGCTTGTAACTACTAGCAAACACACTGTCATCAAAAACGTGTTCTACCACTGAGGTCTGATATTTTCTAACTACCATAATTTAAAACATACATAGTTTTGACCATCTGTTAGGGTTCATCACTACTTAAGACTGAGCACAAATAGCTATTTCAAACTATTCAGTTTGAGTTTAATGAGTCATAAAGGTCCTGCCATTCATGGCATAACCCAGTGTGCATTATTCTTCTTGATCGAGTCAGTCCTGCTTACCATGTTACATGCAATTGCACATTTAAGGATATCACTGCTTCAGATTCAGCGAAAAAATGAAAAGATCAACTGGGTGAGCCTTATCTACAGATGCCACACATGACTTCCCCTAGATAGTTACAGCACTATCACTTTTAGAAACAAAGACAACTATTAGTGCCCCCATCTTCATTATCACTAAAGTTATCATGTCATTATTACTGGATTAAGTATAGCATTTCAATGAGGATTTGTGGGTTTATTAAATGTTAAAACATTTTTTATGAAAATAATTTTAATAACCACTTCAATGTAATTGCAGTGTAAGACACTAATAACTGATTCCTTATTACTGTAATGGAATGTGACTTTTCAAATCTACAGCTTCTGTCACATCATTACCATAGTGTTATGCTTTTCCTTCCTTATAGGATCATTTGTTCCATCCTCAGATTCTAATATTATTGACTAGATGTAGTGTTGCAATCACTTAGAGCCTCACTACGACTTTGGCAGTCTTCATAGAAGACCACAGATGCCGCTGTAGCCAGCATACCGCCAGTGCTGGCGGTATGCTTGCCACCCTGCTAGGAGTTTTCCGCTGGGCCAAAGGGCAAAAACAGCATTTACACCTGCTGGCCCAGTGGAAAACTCACCACAACATTGATGCTGGCTTGTAATATAGCCGGCGGAAATGTTGAGGTGCATTGGGTGCAACAGCACCCATCGCGCATTTCAATGCCCGTAATTCGAGCAGTGAAATGCGCGAAGGGACTGTCCATGGGGGCCCCTACACTGCCCATGCCAAGTGCATGGGCAGTGCGGGGGCCCCCATGAGGCCCCTGACACCCTTTTTCTGCCAGCCTTTGCATGGAGGTGAGACCGCGGATAGGGAACTCGTAATCCCCATGGCAGCGCTGCTTGCAGTGCTGCCCTGGTGGATTACAATTGCTGAGACCGTCAGGCTGCCAACAGGTGGCAACCTGGCAGTGCCGGTGGTTGGACCGTTGCACATCTGCCACGGTCATAATAGGGCAGTCGGACCAGTCTGTATACGGCGGTCTGACCACCATCGAGACTGTGGCGGCCATGAGACTGCCACACTCGTAACGAGGGCCTCAATGTCATTTGCATGTTTTAGTAAGTTGATTTTATGTTATAAGTTTTTTTTATGCATTTATTTTTTCTCCTCTGTCTTACATCTTACCTTTGTTCTTTGTTTCTTTTCAGGTTTGGCATTAGCCAAAAAAGTTTGATTTTACTAAACATATATGCACTATATATACTTACATAAAGGGGATTTAAAGCAACTGTCTTCATCCATTGGTCTGTTATTGTGCTATTCAAATTTTGCTTCTGCCATCACAACCTGCAGCATGGGGCAGAGGGTAAGCCTATTTCAAATGCTAGATAACTTCACTTTGAGTGACTGCATTTTACTCTTTTACAAGAAGCACATCCACACACAAGATAGTTCCATCGAGTGTGAGTCGTGCTTTTCCCTTATTATTAATGTATTGGTGTTTTTGTGATGAGAGCCCGAAGTGAGAGCAGAACACTTTTATTGTCTTTGATGTGAGCACAGGACATATTCAAACTTTATCAGTTCCTAGATTCTCCTGATGCTGTTGTAAATTCCTTTTGGAGAGGTCTTGGTTTATCTGACTGCAGGCGTTTCACAGCATAACAGAATGTGTCCATTTGAAACTGTTTTTTATAAAGTAATCTTATTTCTAGTATGCATGCAATAAAGTGCATTTATAACTATATTCCTGTGTCATGCTGATATCTATCTTAATTGAGTATTATCAGTATCAGTACAGTTCTACTTGTAAACCAATGCAGTCTGTAAACTCTATTTTTGTGACTTTTTTGTTTTCTTTCTGTGGCAACACATTTCATGATTATATCTATCTATCTATAGTTTTATCAGCCACACTTTATCCATTAGTCTGTTGTTGTGCCATTCACATTTTTTTCAACACAATCCAACCGCATCATGGGGCAATGATTCAGCCACTTCCATTTGCTGACTTCACTATGAGTTATGTCATGCTGCCCTTTTGCAAGGAGCACAACCACAAAAAAGTAGTTCCCGTCACTGTCAGGGACTACTATGGTAATGTGTGCGTTTCTGAGACCAAAAAATATTTTTGCCTTTAGGAAATGTTTCTTTCTAGATCAACGAAGGTCCAGACAGCTTCCCCTAAAATTAAAGGTTTGCAAAAACCCTGACAGAATACAATGAGAATTACCAATGCCAAAAGGCTGCTTGACAATACTAGACCTATTTGCTTTGCCAATTCTTGGTTCCTGTTAAATGTATTTCCTCCTTCTGTTTAGTACTCAGCAGGTCCTAACAAAGTGAGAAGTCATAAAAACGTTCTTTAGTCTTGAAATACCTGTTAGCTGATGTAGTATTAATAATAAATGGCACTCACTTCAACTCTAAAGAATAACATATTTTTCGATTTTTTACCTTAACAACTAGTCCTTTAAGAATTAGTGTGTATGGTGTCAGAGGGGGAGACACTATTGAATTAAGGTCTCCTTAGAATAAAAATAAAGCCTTTCCCCTCAAATTCCTAATAAAATTGAAAATTAGTGTGATACCGTGGAAACCTTGTTGTGTTGTAATATTTCAAAGTAAAGAATGTTAGTGGTACAAACATTTCTAGGATTTGTATGAGGTTTTACATTTTCTCTTCTAATATTGGGGTATGTCCAGTTGCGGAGCTTTTAAAATGGTATATGCAGACCTGAATGTTCACCAGTCTTGTAGAGGAAGCCATTTGAGTTTGGTAAGTGCTGCAGTAATAAAGTCAAATTTCCTCATGCTGTGATCATTCTGATAGCTTTATGAAGCACTGCTTTTAAATGAGCCACTCAATGGCAGGAAGTCAACTGAGAAAAAATATTGCATAACATAGGGCAGAGATGACTTTTGACTGTACAGCGTGTTTAATATCGTCTCTAGGTATTAAGCTCTTGATAGATTTCACTACACTGGTGTTGTGCATTCTTTACCAGTGTGTTGTTAGGTAATCAATTATTTTTTTATTTATTTTTAGATTTGTTATGGCAACAGCTTGCTAGACAGGGATTGGAGCAATTAACATGGGAACCAGGTCCTACACATTTTAGGTTGCATTCTATCAGACAATTCAGCTGTCTAGTTTGCTAAAGACATCTTAGGGACATTCAGAAAGTTGACCTAGGAATGCATTCTGCCCGTTTCTTGCCAATGACTTTGTGGTTTGTAACTCACATTTTCTTGCTTTCCATTTCCTGGCTGTCTTTGTTTTTAGCTGTCCAGCTGAGTTCATACCTTCCCTGCCCAAACCTTAATTACAGTATTCTTCTGAGGGCTTCCTTTCTGTAAAAAGACCTATAAATCGCGTCCTTATCTCGTCACATTTGCTGTGCATTCAAAGCCCGAGGTTAAATGTCAGGAGCTGTCTTCCGAGTGTGCTTGTTTACTTTTCTTTCTCTGACTTCAAAGTGAGAGGATTTATGTAACAATCTTCCTGCATACTAGGGTTTGGAAATAGTTTTTTTCAAGCGCACAACAACATTTAAATGAACTGCGTAAGTATTTCAGGATGTATAAAAATTAGGAACAATTTGTTCCTGAAGTGTGTTGGAAACAAATACTTTAGACTAAACGTACAAATTTCTCATTATGGATCTTCTCAGCACAAGAAGGTCGAAAACGTAGCTATCATATTATGCAATGCTGTCAATGGGGCCATAGTTGATTAGAAAGTATTCTATTTTATCTTGATTCAGTGTTGCCTGGCTTATAGTGATCTATTTCCCTGAAAGTGACAAAACGTTGGTCATTAATATGAATAAAGAAAGTATCATGGTTAATTCTTACATAAATCTGTGTACTATCAGCCAATATTTGGTAAGATATGAAAAAAGTTAATGAGACATTCCTTGGATGCTCAAGGTACAGCTTAAATAAGCCAGTACTAACATTTGTGTGAAACCTAAAAAGCACTGTGACAGGGGGTGAAAAGGATTCAGTAATCTTAACAATCTGACAGTATTTACTAGCATAAGATTTAAACCATTGCAACAGTTATGAATCATATAGTGAAAGCATTTAGTAGTATATCATGGAAACCTCAGGCTACAAAAACATCTGTCACAAACGGAAACACAGATGGCGAGAAAAATATGATCCTAATGAAAAACAAAAATACAAACAACACATTCTAGTATACATGAATATGATCCAGGAAGAAAAATCTTATTTTTTCTGAAAAAATAAATCTGCAAACAATTCATCTAAAACTCTTTTTCAAGCAATTAACTCCCTTGCTAATCTCAGCAATACCAACTCGTGATTGGCCACTAATTGGTCTGTAATGACATATCAGAATTGTTTTCAGAACAATGTATCTGATGTCTGCAATCAGTTTGCATCAAATGTGGCTACCAGCCAAAATTCTAACAAAGGTCCTTTGGAACCTCCAAATAGCAACACTCTAATGTCTCCCCTCTCATAAGCTACTTGACTCAGACAAATTTGGATCACCTTCTGATCCATGCCCCCCAGCAAGACCACAGATGGCTTAAACGATTGCAGTGCCTAACCCCACAAAGATCTTTAATGAGATGTTGAGGGTGGATATTTCCAGAAAATCTAGAAAACTGCATCCATTTTACTCCTTTTGAAAAAAAACATACTTAACATCCTCAAAGCTAGCAGCTACCATCCAATATCCCACCTCCCATTTGCAGCGAGGCATAATTAGGGAAATTACCTCCTTTTTGGAAAATAGCCATCTCCTAGACTATACCCAGTTTGGTTTCAGAAGCAGGCATAGTATGGAAACAGCTCTAATTGTCGCTACAGAGGAAATTAGAACTTGCATTGATGAGGGAGGGAAAGCTGCCCTGATCCTTCTTGACTTATCTGTGGTATATGATATGGTCAAACATAAGGTCTTACTCAAGCGCCTTAACAATATAGGCATAAAAGACACAGCTCTGGCAACACTGAGATCCTTTTTTCTCTGACAGTTTGTATCCTTAAATGTTTTTGTCTCCATCCCTTTCTGCCTACCTGCTGTGTACCACAAGGGTTATCCTTGAGTCCAACGCTCTTTAACATTTACATCAAACCTCTTGAAAGTCAGATCAGATCATTTGGTTTCTCCCTGGTGTCATATGCTGATGACACACACATCATTGTCTCAATTACTAGTGACGTACTTGAAACAGCAGCATTATTTCACAAATGCATGGAAGAGATTGGAATTTAGGTGGAACAATACTGTCTGGAATTAAACTCAGTCAAGAGCCAGGTTTTCCTTTTTGGCAACAATCTTATCTTTTAGCTCCCTATCTAGTGGCCACAGAATTTGGGGACCCTCTTGGCTCCGGTAAAGAAGGTCCTGGGTGTCTTATTCAATGACAAACTGATTTTTGGGGCACATGTGTACATACTCACTTCTTCAGTCTTCAGCACCCTAAGAAATAATTAACCAATTCTTCACTTCATTCCCCATGAACTTAACAAAACAGTGGTCATGACCTTGGTCCTATTAAAACTCGATTATTGCAACATCCTCTATCTTAACATGCAACAAAGCCTGCTAAGAAAGGTGCAGACTCTGCAGAATGCAATGGCCCGAGTGCTACCTGGGATCCCAAAGTGACAGTGAGCCTCTTGGCCCCTACTCAAAATTCACTAGCTCCCCACAAAAAGCATGTCACCTTCAAGGCCCTCTGTATTGCCCGCAATAACCTACAGGGCACTGAACCTGAATACTTTAAAAAGAACCTTCAAATGTATACACCTGCAAGAGCATTACAATCTGTCTCAGCTAAAAACATCATCATTCCCTGGTGCAAACTGGCAAAAGGGGGTTACTGGAGCTTCATTGGTAGCACTGCTAAACTCTGCAACAGTCTCCCTCTGTACCTACATTCACAGACTACCCTACTCAAGTTCAGGAAGGATATAAAGACCTGACTCTTTACAACCCAATCTTAGTTCACTCCTCCTTTCTCCTTCCAACATATCATTCTAAGCTCCATTATTCCTCAGCGCCAAAATGCCTTTGGGCATTTGCGAGCTTTATAAGAAAAATGAACATTAACATTTAACATTAACATCACCTTGTTGAAAGTTGCCTATAGTTCCATAGGATTAGTAAGCATTATTCACCCTTGTGGAACATCTGGTTGGCATCACCCATGATGGTGAGAATAGCATTTTCACTACAGTGTCCTTGTCTGAAACCTACTTGTCAATTGTTTAATATGGTGCCTTGGTAGATAATTGATATCTCTATTGGGCTATACATTCTTCAGTAATTTTAGCTACTTGGGGGGGAGGGAGGAGTATGGCCATAATTTTCATTGCTACCTTGACAAGCCCTAGAATCTTTGTAGACTGGGCTGGTAAAAAGTTGAGGTGGGAAGCACACTGGTTAAGAAAGTAGTTATGATATTCTTGCAACAAAAGAGGGGACAAGAACTATCACATTTGTCCAAGTTAGGAGAAATAGAATACAGTGGACAGCACAACTGTTTATTGAAGGACGTCATATTCTCAGATTACAGACTGAGAGAGGTGAATTTCCAGGCATGAGTAGATATTTTGAGAAAGATGAATGTCATTTGTGCAGGGAATATCTGCATTAATTCAAATATTGACTTGTATCTTATGTAAATGACTTGCACAATGAATTACTGGTTTTGTTCACTTGATCGTTGGATAGCCATGGAGGCAGTGGTACAATTTGATCCTATGATGCTAGTGTCAGACTAATCCTTTGGACAAGATACACATTTAGTTAGCAAAAATAAAGACATATTGTTCCTGCACCATGAGAAATGATGGTTATTATTGTGATTACCTCACTTTTTTCCCTGCCTATACCTCCTGAGTGTTCTTAGTTTGATAGAGGATGGATAGAGGCAAACAAATGTTCTTTCACAATATATTTTACCTCACATTATATCATTATTATGTTTAGCTTCTTGGCCCTGTGCAAGGTGAGCCTACCGCTACCAACTCTGGGAAGGGCGATATTGCTCCAGTCCAGACTTAGCCCCAAAAAATAGTGTCTGGTGTGCTGATGTGTGCCTCTGGTTACAAGAAGGTGGAGCAATGCAAAGCGGGGAGCATGCTTTGCTGTATCTGGTCACAGTGAGGCAAATATTTTTTGGGGAATCTTCCTCAGGCTCAAACAGCAATCCACCACCCAAAAAAAAGAATAGTATACCGCCGGTCACATCCTTGATCTGGACGAAGGCTGAAGTCCCTGCCTATCAAAGTGAGTGATCTTGTATTTATTTGTCAAATTTCTCAAGGTGCTTCAGTTCTGTTTCAGTGATGGCCAACTGTGGTTCTGAATTTCATAGCTCCAAGCTGTCACAGGTGTTAGTAGGGAGGACCACAAGACATGTTTATGGACTTCTTGAGCACTCTTCCATCTCAAGTATTCTGGCTTCTGGCACTGGATCCATGAATGGTTCCCAGTACTGCAGAATATCTGAGAAGAGTTTGCAACTCATGCGAGAAAGTCAGCATGTTTTATGACTTTTTAAGAACAAGGTGATCCCTACTGAACACCCTACATGAGCCTGGATTTACACATTGCCCATTTATTTTCTTTTTATTTTTACTGTCAATGAAGGGACTGAGTGCCCATGTCCTCTAATAGTAGTCGCAGCCTTTGGCCTTCAGTGTTGTGGCTAGCTATTTCGATCATTTTGGTAGCACAGACCCATCTCTCAGTCTACTGCACAGAAATGATTAATAGGAGAAAAGCTCCCTCAACCAGTCAAATTCAATTAATTATTTAATTGTGGAGCCCCGGACATCTGCAATTCTGGGCTTCAACACCTTCTGTGAATTGATGGTCCTGACATCTTTAAAGTTTAATCTCCAATTTGGGAAAACTACTGAATTGATTTTCACCAAACCAAGCAAAGGCACTTCCTTTGGTAAAGTTATACCTTCATACCAAATATGGTGCAATTCTGTTGAGCTTTATTTTGTATCCAAAGGAGCAAAGACTTTTAAGGGAAGTAAAATGTAGTGGGACTTTTTGACACCCTCCCCTTTTCTTTAATCCTGCTTGACAGATTGGCATAAAACTTGCCATAAAAACTTCAAAGTGGATGTACCTCTTTTTGGAAAGCTTAGTGCAGATTTGTTGAATTGTGCCAAAGGTATCAAGAAAAATAAAACACTAGAACTGTCATTCTCCACTCAACTCAAACAAACTTTATTCAGATGCTGAAGCAGTCATAATAGTACCCAAAAGTAACAATAAAAACAAGAGGGCTTATATAACTTTCAGTGCAAATTCTGTTAGCAAAACATAAATTCCATATGAAGATACTGTACAATAGTAGCTGGAATACCTACTTAAGAATCCAAACAGGAAAAATAAAAACTTATCTGAAGTAGATAGTTCTCTGTGTCCACACAGCAGCTCACAGGAAGGAGCTAACATAAGAGCAAGACGCATCATCAGATAACTGTTGCAAAAAATATAATGCTTGGGAGCACTGTCTAAAATTCTGCCACTTCATAAAAGGAATTAAAAACAATTTAATAAATCTTTTATAAAAACCACAAAAAACATAAAGTGCTTCATCAATAGCCCTTGCACATATTTCCTGTGTAGATCGTTGTCACATGCAAGGCAGTCATTGATGATATCTCTCAAAAGAGAAACCTCCTTAGTTTTCCAGATGAATAACCATAGCAACGGAGGGCGTGCTCTGATTAAGTCAGTCAGGTACTTTAGGCCCCCCTCCGTATGGCAGATAAAATGGGAGGAGAATAGAGGAACGGGCACAATTTTCCTACCGAAGCAATTTTCCTCACATATGAGATCCTGGTCTCAGTAACTGCCACAGGGGTGCACTGGGTGGTGTATATCTGTAATAGTGGAGAGAGTGCCCTTTCCCCAGATGGTTGAGGTAAACTGAGGAGTGAACCAACTGCCCAAGATAACTTTGGCCCTCATTTCGACTTTGGCGGTCTTTTGTGAGGGCTGCCGTCGAAGCGAGCACCAAAAGACTGGCAGTGTTAGCAGCCTGAAGACCGCCATATTACATGTCACCTACTGATTTCCGCCCATAAACAGGCAGACATCCGACACCAATGGCCTGACCGATGGGGGTGAGAGACGGTTCTAATGACAGCACTACCACGCTGGAAGGACTCCACCTGCCATATAAGGAGCAGTAATATGGCACGCGGTCCTTGCACGGCGGTGGAGCATTAGCGGTGGAACCGCTGTGCAGCCCAGAAAGGTAAGTGGACTGACAGGAAGGGGGAGGGGGGGTGGTAGGTGCATGTGTGTGCATGTGTGCGAGCATGTGAGTGTGTGTCGGAAGGGGTGTGCGTGCGTGTGTGTGACTGTATGCGTGCATGGTGGTGTATGTGTGAATGTGTGTGGAGGGTAGGGTGTGTGTGTGCATGAATGAAGAGGGTGGGGGTGTGCATGGATGTGGAGGGTAGGGGTGTGTGTTGTTGTGAATGTGGAGGGTGGGGGTGTGTATGAATGCGGTGCATGTGCGTGCAAGCAAGTGGGGATGCGTGTCTGTGTGTGAGCAAGTGGGGGTGCATGTCTGTTTGTGTGCAAGCAAGTGGGGGGGTGTGTCTGTGTACGAGCGAGTGAGGGTGTTTGTATGTATGCATGTGGTTGGGTGTGGGTGTTTGAATGTATGCGTGCGGTTGGTGGGGGTGTCTGTATGTATGTGTGCAGTTGGGTGTGGGTGTCTGTATGTATGTGTGTGGTCGATTAGGATGTTTAAATGTATGCATGCGTTTGGGTGGGGTGTGTGTCAGGAACTGTGTGGGTGAGTGGGGGTGTGTGTCTGCAAATATGTGGGCAGGTGGGGATGATAGTGCCGGCGACAGGAATGGGGATTCCTGTCACCAGATGCATTACTGCCAGGGTTTTCATGGTGGGACGACTGCCACGAAAGGCCTGGCAGTTTGTTGCCTGGTAATACAGTCAGCGGTCTAAGGCATGCCACCAGCCTGGAGGAGCTCATCGCCGGGCCACATCAATCCAACCGAACCAGTAGGACTGGTGGCGTTGTTGCTGTTTGGCTTAGGCCAACCCACCAAACTCGTAATGTGGCAGTCTTTACTGCCGGTACCGTGGCTGTAAGACCGCTACTGCAAGTGTTGCAGTCTGAAGACCGCCACACTCGTAATGAGGGGTTTTGTCCTAGAGTGGGTCATGTTAGGTGTCCAAGAGTCTGCTGCATCACAAATTACACATAGGTAGGAGAAAATGCTGGTGCTAAATAAACGATTTGTGCCAATTGCAAAACTTGCTTTTATATATATATACATATATATATATATATATATATATATATATATATATATATATATATAAATATACACACACATACATAATTTAAATAATTTGTGAACAGGCCGATTTAATGGTTCAGGGTTGGGTAGTTGTTAACGGTGGTAAGGATAGTCACTACGTTTAGGTTAAAGGAGGTAAGGATAATTTTAGGGTGCAAGGGAGAGTAGTAATAGTGGGAGGTAAGGGTAATCTGAAAGTTCAGGGGAGAGCAGAGGTAAAGGGAGGTAATGGTAAAGGGTGGTAAGGGTAATTTTAGAGTTTAAAGCTGGGTAGTGGTAAAGGAATGTTGGAGTAAATTTAGAATTCAGAGGAGGGAAGTTGTAAAGGGAGGGAAGGGTTATGTTAGGGTTCTGGGGAGTGAATGGGCAAAGGGAGGATAGGAGTATATTAAAAAAGACAGACTTATACTCTCCTCACATGCATTTGTGCCAATGTATTTTATACTGAGTGTAGTACACTGATGAAACCCATGGCTACATACTGAGAGCTTTTTCTGTCATATGCTATGCCATCATAATACTATAAACAGATGGCACTATTCCCAGTCCAGTTCAAATGACTAAACTCATTGCTTGCTACATACACAGAACTCTGAAGTGATTGCACTAACAGACTGACCTTTCCCTGCTGAACAAAGCATTCCCCCCAGCTATGCAGTGCATGTCGTAATATACAGTTACTCGCATGTGAAAAGCAAAAAATTAGAAAACATTTCGTTTTTTTAGATGTATGTGTGATCCTGCTAACATGCTCACTGTGCACACGATAATTTGCTATATTTCTTCGGTACTTTCACCACTGCTTCGTGAACTGCTAATGAAGATAAAATAGACACATTTGTTTTATGTGCGCAGCATATACCGGCGAGTCACCAAGTTATGCTGCACAAATAGGAAGCGACGGTCTCGAGCCTTCCTGACAAATCTCAGTGCAGAGGAGGAGCGGAGAGCTCTCATCTCACCTGTCAGGGCGCACACATACCTTCAGGAAGAACTAAACCCTGCTATGAAGGCAAGCAGGCAGACAAATATAGAAAGGCCAGTCCTTGCCCAAGTGTGGCGATCGCACGTGACACCCTACTCCTGCAAGGAGCGAAAACGAAACTGCTCTTCGGCTGGATCCACAGTGGCACAGATTCAGGAGCACACTGCGTGAGCTTTGTGCAGCCCCCAATAGTGGTTTAGTTAATATATGCCAACAGGCATTAATCAATTTAAAAGATGCACAGCTATAAACAAAAAAGATGAGGAAAAGCTGATAAGTTTTATTTTTTAATTCTTTTTGGCTGCTTCTGTAACAGAAATCGCGGACCTTGCGCACTACTATTGATTTGCGGTAAGCTCACCCATCGCGAAATCGCTGAAAGTTGCAAGGTCTGAAAGCCCACTTGTGGATTTTATTGTATAGAAATGTTCCTAGGATTTAGACAGCAGTGTCTATCAGTGAGATGGGATGATAGCAGCTAGGTAAAGACCGAGTCCCTTTTTGAAAACCTGGTACTATGGTGAATATGGCCGAGACACTCGGTATTGGTGGCTTTTTCAGATTTTTAAAAACTTAAGTCAGTAATCGGTCCCAGAGTTTGATGTTACATTTAACCAGGTCGATAGAGACTCCATCTGGGCCAAGGACCTTGCGCCAGCACTCTGCTGGATAGAGGTGACAACTTCATATAAGCCATCTGTAGATCTAAGTAATTATTGACCTTGGGAATCCACTGTGATGTTGTTGCCAAGGTGGAATAAATTTGAGAAAAATGTGCCTCCCACGTCTCACTACTGATATGACAGCTACTCGAGGTTGTGGTGTGGTTAACAGTTATCAGGGCTGTCACAGTATTCCAAAAAGAATTATTGTCTTTTTTGGAAGCTACAAGAACTAACATGCCCCACTGCTGGCCAATGACCTCCTGCCATATCTTTGTAGTAACCACTTTATATTGTTTCTGAAGAGCAGCTATTACAAAAGAGTCCCTGGCATTAGCAGCAAGGGCCTAACAAAGTTATTGCTTAGCTGCTAACCACTAATGCTTGAACCATTTCGGTGTTTTTTTCATTTAGGGGTTTTTGAAAGACATTTTTGAATAATTAGACAAAGGGCCTCAGATGAGCTAACCATTTCCCCATTATCTACCTCCTCTGCCAGACAATTCAATACCAGCCCCAGGTTATCATTTACTACTTTGCCCAGAAATTGAGTCGGGTTCTGGACGTTCCATTCCACTCTGAGATTATCAGTGGATGGCTGCAGTTTACCAATCCCAGCACCAATACTACATTTCCTCCTAGGTGGCACGGCCAGACCTAATTCTATAGAGTTATGGTCTCTAAAATGTGAACAAATGACATTACCATACAATAACATGATAAGTAACTGGTAGTAAAAATATAATCAATAACTGATGAACAGCCCCTTCCCCTAAAAGTGGGTAGCCCGGAGTACTAATGCCAACCACATCCATAACATTGTGCATATCAACAGGCACAAGGAAAGCCTCTAGCTCTTGACCTCTCTGATCTGAACCCCTAGACGGACTGGAGCAAAATCATCGATCTGTGACTTAAAATGGGGGGACATCCTTGCATTAAAGTCCCAGGCTAAAGATAAAGGCACTTGGAGCCCATCTTTGGTTAGTTTGCTCAAAAGGGAGCCAATATATCTAAGCAAACCAGGGAACCTTGAATTTGGAATACCCAGTGCATTGTTGGCCGCTCTCAGAACTGGAGGTGCCGGGAGCCCCAGTGGACAGCCGAATGACCACAGGTGTTTTCTACGCCTGTCTTACGTTGTGACGTTCCCGGGGGTGAGATCGTGCACGGCGCGGCCTCCGGGCGGGGGAGGCGAGACGGTGATGAGGTGTGGACGCAAAGACGGAGCAAAGACGGAGCAGAGACGGAGCAGAGCAAGGGGCTCTGTCAGTGTTTGTATACTGCCGAGATCAGGCTCTTTCGGTGTCTGTGCGATGGGCTCGGTCGGTGTTTGTGTACTGTCGAGACAGCCGCATAGAGTGAGGAAGCAGCCGAGGTGGGCGGCAAAGGACAGAGCGCTTTGGAGGCATCTCGATACCTGTGTCGCCGTAGTCCCTAGAGGAGCTGCGATTGTTGGAGACTGCTGGGAAGGAGCTGGTGAGGCGCTACACGGGACTACAGCTCCCAGGAGCGCATGGGGAGTGCATGAGGAGTCTCAGCCGTGCCGTGCACGTCCATCTGCCCATTGGTTGTTGACTCCCTATATTGCAGGTAGCCTACAGCTGCGCCCAGGACGAAGCCCGGATAAAGGGCGGACAGTTTGTGACGAGGCTCTGGTTTATACAGGCTGCTGACCTTTGTGACCTGTATACTGTACACTGTGAGAGTTCATTAAGTGTTTTTTTTTTTGGACTGTATGTAGGTTGTGTATATCACATTTTGTTTTCAAGCAGCCCTTATTATCTTATTATTTGTGTGTAATTGGAAAAGCCTTATTCGATTTTAAAGTGATAATTTGTGACTGTTAAGCATGTCAAAGCAAAAAGTCCCCTCTACACCCCAGACATTGGATAATTATTTAGTGAAGATTGTTAGTAAAATTAATTGCGAGAGGAGACAATCCCTAGGGCTTAGCAGCCCCCCCCATTATTTAGTGTGCAACCTTCACCTGCTCCATTGGCTCGGATGACAGTAGTAGTGTCTGCACTAATTCCGGTGTTCCTGATAGGGAAATGATTATGCAGAATGCTTCTACCTTAGTCGATCTAGAGGTTTCTACTGATCCCATAGTGCAACATCCACCCACCCCACTACCTAGAGTGGTTAGAGCATGTAGAAAGACCCAGACTAAACATGGGGGTGCTCGGCCCGCAAAAAAAAGATCAGTTAGCCCATTCAAGAATCCAGATAAGGTTGAGGATAATATGGCAAATATCGATGACGTTAAATTAGATGCAGAAAAAACAAAAAACTTAGTAAGTATTATTGACTTAAAGATTAAGGGTATTGTCAAACCTCTTATGGTAAAAATTGATCAGCTAACCGCGGAGGTTAATAGATTAGGCGATCTCCTCAAAAAAACACTGGTGGAAGCAGATAGTGTGTCAGCCCCAATAACAATAAGCGATCATGATATTCAGGTTGCTCCTCCCGGTGATGTTACAGGTTTAGATATTGGTAGGAGTGTTGTACAGAACTACCCGACAGCACAGTCCTTAGCCAGTAATGATAGTCAGGTTGTTTTAATACCTGATAGAAAAGAGGATTGGACTGAGGTAAGGCGAAGGCGCGCCATTAATCTCCCTCCTGACTGCGCACCATATGTGGTAGTTTTAGTTAATGTTCCCCCTGTTGCAAAGGGGAATCATCAGGAAACCCACGAGTCCTTAAAAAATAAAACTGTTTCCTGGATGCACAGGTATTGTGGATTCCCAACTGAACTCTCAGATCAAGTTTTGACTACTAGAAGGGTAGATTGGATAGGGAGCTCTAAGAAAAGTTTTAGTGGTGACTGTGTCATTATAAACTTTAAACACCCTCAACATGCTGCCACTGTATTATTAAGAGCTGCCTCATTACCAATTACTGATAATAATGTGTGTGCCCGCTCGCTTGCTTTCTTTTACAGCCATCATAATAATGCCCCTTATGGGAGTAGAGGAAGTAGATTATGCCCTGCTACACACAGGCTATACCCTGATATTTCAATGCAAAACCGGTTTCAACCCCTAAGTTTTCTGGATGCAAATGATTGACTTAATGAGGGAGGGCAGTTCTTACCCCAGGTGATTATTATTCCCTGTGTGGATATCGGTATAGACAATACCATGGCCCAAGAGATGCCCAACAACACAGAAATTGAATTGGCGGTGGATATAAGGGCATCGCCCGATTGTGGGGACATAAGCAATTCAAACCAGAATGCGAATTGGGGACGAAACAATGGTATGGTGCCTTATAGTGATTGTGTTAGGGGTAAGGATACTATTACTATTGTTTGTTGGAATGTGGCAGGACTGAAATCGAAGGAGAGGGATCCGGGATGGTTAACGTTTGTTAATGCCCATGACATTTTATGTCTTCAAGAAACATGGTGTAAAGATGAAGTTAACTATGAGGGATTTGTTTCTTACAATTTACCGGCGTTGGGAGGTGGTATAGGTAGAGCGAAAGGCGGTCTCCTTATACTTGTAACGATCTGTCGTCCTATTGTGATTAAAAAGTATATACCTGTAGGGGACCTTGTGCAGATCCTCTGGCTTGTGGATGACAAAGACCATAATGTTTTATTGATTAACTATTACAATAACATTTTTGATGTTACCCGGGTCAAAGTAGTAACAGACTTAGCCGGCGCTGTCGAAAATTTATGTCTGGAACAGAATGTTGTATTCGACTTCATCTGGGTAGGGGACTTAAATACTACTTTGTGTGAGTCTACACAAAGGGTTTGTGGGGTTACTAACAGTGCCGGCTGGGATGTCCCGCATTTTGGACATAACAGTTATGGGGAAGCACTGCATAAGTTCATGGGCTGCTATGACCTGGAAATAATGGAGTGCTGTAAAGATGTTAATGGTTTACCCATTCCCACTTTTAAAAATTGGCACACCAGCTCGGTCATTGACCATGTGATCACATCTTCTAATATTAGTTCTTACTGTGATCCACCAAGAATTGAAGTAACTACCCTAAGTGACCACAACCGTATTATTCTGGACACTACCCTTTGGGCCGGTAGTTCGGTGGATGTGGGAATTATTATTTCTAATGTAGAATCACATAGGACTAACGGTGTAAGGCTAAGATGGATTGGTGAAAGAGCTGATGATTTAACTAGCTCCATAATTAATGAGAGCCTGCTGGACATTGCTTCCATTTTAAAAAATAGTTCTGACTCTGAGAGGGTTTTATATTGTTTTAACCAAATCAATAAAGCTATTGATGCCAAGTTTACCAGTCGCAATAGTAGGCAAAGTAGGAACGGACCGAGATGGTTTAATCACCTTTGCACTTCCGCACTAACTGGCCTCAAGCAGGCTTTAGCAGCGAGGCCCAGGGACAAAAAACTGGTAAATAAATTAAGAATGGAATATAAATGTGCGCTCAAACAGAGGAAGGGTGAACTGCAGCAACAGGCTTGGGATTCCCTCAACCAAGCTGCTGAATTATCAAATTGTACATTATTTTGGGCCACGGTCAACTCGCCTTTTCTAAAGGATGAAAAAACACCACAGTTGACTTCTAATGTTTCTAGCGAGGGTTGGATTGCACATTTCTCCAGCATTTTTGACTCTGATAAAGACAATGATCCTAGTCCCAATAAG